>NC_044253.1:18331423-18645466 GCF_003957555.1 Calypte anna | reverse complement strand
GGAAATGAACTTTCCATACTTGCCTTCCTCTGCTGTTGGGCTGATCTTGCTGCTTCAGTTTCCTTGCTTTCATGGAGCACTTGCTGCATGCCCCAGATCTCCTGGCACTGCGTGGAGGCAGGATGTTTGACTGAAGGGATAAATAGAGTTTGGGCTAGCAATGTGTTAGCCTCTGCATGTGTTATTCAGACACCTCTCAGCTTTGGTATCTTCATTGAGGCCTTTGTATTTTTCTGTAATTCAAAAGTAAAATGTGAGAGAGTGGTATCAGGCTGAATAATGTGTGCAGGCTTTCTCTGATAAGCAGGTGCTTATCACATTCATCCTAATTATAGAAATTGTACTTGGCCATTCCTAGAAAGCAAATGTTTCTTTTTCTGAACTCACGTCTTGCATGTAAACTCATAAGTAGAGACCTGTGAATGTGGGGTCAAAGTTCTTAAAGCATCTTAAAGCCAGCAGTAGAAATATCTGATACTACAGTCTGTGCCTGTAGGTTGTACTGTTGGTAATAGAGAGTTGGAAAGCTGTAAATAGTGAGAACTAAGAACATGCTTAAATTCTTTTTCCAGTATTGAAAGATTTCCATTCTTTGACAATAATTGTAGCATTTTTAAAAAAACTGTTTAAGTGCATTGTGTAGCTAAGCATAATAATGATCAGAAAGCTTAAAAAGAGAGACTTCAAATGTACTTTTTTCATAAAACTGTTTTGAATAATTTCATACCTGCAATTAAATACATCCTTTTGGAAGCCTGAATTTCTACATAGTAACAATGAAGAAGGTTTTGATTACTTGTCTTTATTTAGGAAGCTTGTTTGCTATGTCTAACACCTATTGGTCTTTGACAGTATTGTGGATGTGTAAACTAGAGAGTCTGCCATTTATAGCAGCCTGAAGAGATTCTGCAATAACTACCTTAAATCACAATGTTAGGAACAATTTCATTGTGCTTTCATCTTGCTTTTGTTCAGCAGATTATTTTCAAATGACTCAAATCTAAGTCATGGACAATACTGATTGTGCTATCTTAAAACAGGATATTGAAATGTACCCATGCATGTACATTCTTGTGCATCACAGGTCCTGGCTTGAGTACTTTCCATATCAAAAATTTTAGCAAAATGTCCTACTTTATGCCTTAGATCACAAAAAGATTACAGTTTTAATTTAAAGAAAATACATTAAAAAACTTGTATACCATATGATTCAAACTGTGATAGTAATAACTCAGCATTATGAGTAAAAGCCTGTTAGTGTCTGTGAAGGAATTTTATTTCATAATAAAATACATTCTGTGCAAGCTGTTGTGAAAGTGGCACCCATGTATGCCCTTTTCTATCTTTTTAACAGGTACTTTTAAAAAATAGCTTTTAACTTAAACATATAAAAAATTATAGCGTGAGCTGAGCTATAAGACTTTCTGTCTTTATGAACCTTTATGAAAAAAAAAAAAAAAGCTTTTTAGTTTTTGGAAGCAGTCCACAAGGAAAAAGCCAACACCACAACAAACCAGTATTTGTACTTGCTGTTCCTTCAGTTCTGTGATACACTGTGTCAAGCCTGGGCTGTTTGATAGAAAAAAAGTTGCCAAAAATAGCCACCTACCATAATTATTTACCTTTCCTTTGAAGGCTTGCTAAGTTTACATTAATAGAGTAGAACACTTATAAAAACTTGATGTGTTGTTGATCTAAGTTTAAGTGCAGATAAACCAGGTAAACCAACCTGTGGCTGATATATCATCCTACAGTATATTTTCTTTCAGCAGCAAAACATTTATGAACATTATTTAGGAGGCCTTATAGAGGAGGAGTGGTTTTATTTTTTCTGGGTTTTGTGGGTTTTTTGGTGGTGTGGTTTTTTCTTTGTTTTATTTCCATCAGAACTCAGATTCATCTAACTGTATTGTTTCCTTTTCTTCTTTCCTTCCACTTTCTTTGATGGTGTTCTTTGTCAGTTTTTCTATTTGATAGGATTTCAGTATTTGTATTCCATACAAAAAGAAGTCTTTGAATACTTGTACCACCTCTTTTTTTAAAAAAAATCTTTTCTGACTAGGTAGAAAATCAAGTTGGCAGGTCTGCTCTATGAAGATTTTATAAGAAATAGGAATGTTGTAACATACAAAATTTTGCTAAGCATCTGGTCTTTACTATTGAAGAGAAGACAGTTTGTACCAGTGGTTTCACACTGGGTAGTGAGCTGTACACCCATGCTGTGCAGGGTGTTGCTCCTAGTTTCTAGAATATCTGGTTTATCTAGTAGCAATTGCAAGGAGCCTTTGAGCTGCTAAGGTAGTGCAAGGAAGCTTTCTACATTTTGGTGGGCTTTCCAGCAAAATATTAAAACTCTGAAATTTTGGTTCATAGAAAAAAAAAGCCAAATATAAACATTTTTTAAAAATTTAAGTCTTAATGATGCAAATAGCACTTTCAGCATACTAATCTGTTATGTTTGATCTTCTTGGAGATATTTTAAACTCTTTTGTTAGTGGCACCATACCATTTCTGATATATCTAGAATAAGCCTTGTATTTTGCAAGGCATAGCTTTGCTTTTTTTTTTTTTTTTTTTCCCCCAGCTTTGTTTATCTGAGCTTTCTTCTTTTAAATGCTGGAGAGAATTGCCAAGCATGGCTAGTTGTCCCTTCCAGACAGTTGTACCCTAAGTGTGGTACGCTCCCAGTTTAGTTGTCCATGCTGCTGATTCCAGAGATACTTGCTTATCTGAATTAAGGAGCTTGTGTGTGCACATATTAAATAAGAAAAAACATTGTATTTTCTTCCTCATTCATGTCTTACAGGTATCAGGGAGCCTGGGACATGTTCCATCTCACATGCCATCTTTGCAACCGTGGTCTTTTGCTCCCCACGAGGTTTCTTAACCCTGTGGAATGAAGGCCCTCCTGTAAATCAGTTTCAGCTGCTGCTAAAAAACCCCTCCTGTTTGAATTATTTTATCACCATTAAAAAAGGGCAGCCTTTTGTGAAAGATTTTAGTATTGATCCCAGTGATATTACCTGTATAATTTTTCCATTGTCTCATGTTTACTCCACCTTGAGGAAGTACTTGAAACTTGCATGACAAAGTTTCTAACCTTAGTATAATGTTTGGGTTTTTTTTTTTCTTTTAATTTTCTTTCCAATTTATCATCTGATAAGCATAGGAACTCAAAAGATTAAGACAACAGCATTAGACAACCAGTTCTGAAGAAATGAAGTAAACACAAGTATTCTTGCTTCACAAGCTGTTTAGCATTGAAACATTTGCAATTATTTTTAACTTTTTGTTTTGGAAAGAGAGGAATGAGTATTACTAAGCTTGACCAGAAGTACAGGTTTTTAAAAACAGCATTATATACTATATATAAACTTTCAGAACAAGAAACCTGTTCAACTTCTTTTTAAAGCTACATCTAAATTCTTGACAACAACAGTGCCACAAAAACATCTATGGAAGTGCTGACTATTTCATCAAGGAATGGATATGATTATGAAAACTTGTATATGAAACTGAATCTGAAAGCTTGTGCATTAAAACATGAGATCTTCCAGAAGAAAACCCCTGTGGGAGCTTTGTTATGTCTGTCATTTTTTTGATTAACTTTTGATGCCTCCCCACTGCACGCTCCCCCCCCCTCCCACCTTCCATCAGTCTGTCCCCCCTGCCCCTCATGAAGTGACTTAAGGAAGCGCAGTAACTCTGGAGCTGTAATCCTCAGATCTCAAAAAAAAACCCCAACATGGTGCATTTTTTTTATTTGTTTGGTTTGTGGTACATTTGATAGTTGAATCCTATATTCACAATTTAGTGTTCTAGAGAGTCTTTGTTGTGTGGGGCTCCTGCTCATGCTGTTTAAATAAGATAAACATAAACAGCTACTGTTTCAGTTCTCCTTAATGTTGTCTAAATAAATTGTGAAGAAATGGGAGGGCTCCAGAGTCTTGCAGAATAGTCAAAATAAGAATGTGTTTGTTAAATAAAGCGTTTGTTAGAAAATCCAAATTCTCTTTCCCTGTGGTTTTCTGTCATAAGTGAGTTTGGGGGTTTAAAAGAGATTTTTAGCATTGCAACTTTTAAATAGTTGGATACTGTCTGTTTTTAATGACGTAGTCACAAGTGAAGTTTTCCACATTGTTTTTTCATGATGCTATCCTCTTATAAACCTCAGGCACTTCAAAAAGTGGTACTGTTGTTTCCATTGGTCTTTGCCTGGTAACTCACTATGTTACTGCTTGTACAAGAGTGCTGCACTTTTCTCAATATATATTTTTTTTGATGGCAGGCAGAAAAAATCCCAACACCCACATTCAGTAATATTTTGGGAGCTGGTTCTGCCAGGTTACCTGTGTTCTTGTGCCATAGTACCAGGGCAAGGATTGGTTATCTGGGGATGGGCCTGTACCACCCAGTGAAGGCATGGCTGGGGCGTGGGTACGGCTACTCAGAGCAGCTTTAATCTTATAGCATAAACAGCACAGCAAGAAATGTTCAGTGTCATTATTGACTGATGTGTGGATTACTAACCCCAAAGGGCTTTTAGCTGTGAGTACCATATCCTTCACTACTATTTTCATCATATTATTTAACTTGCAGTTAGTGTTATGTCTGTTTGTCTTACAGCAGAATCTTAATTTGTGGAAATAACCTGAGTGCAAGATTGCAGTGATTCTTTTTAGTGATATCTTAATGTTCTTCTAAGCATATGTTTTATTTCAAGCTTTTGTGGGTTATAAACTGGGATTTAAAAAGGAAGTATTTAAGTATTAATTAATTATCTTATGGTAACATTGTAGCATTGGACCAAGACTTCTTGATCCTAGCTTTTATGTAGTTTTTGGTGTAATGTGTATTTGAAGAATTTGGTAAGTGTAAGTTGGTATCTCTAAAACAGCAAGCTGAAATTTCCCAGAGGAAGCTGAATTAGGCATGCTCCTGACTTTCCTGCCTACACACTGTGCTGCATAAAATAGTTGTTTCACAAACAGAGGGAGAGTTATAAAGGTGGCTTTACTGTGACATTAAATCTGTCTTGAGAGCTTTTCCAGAAATATGAATATAGTAATTATATGATTAAACAATAAGTAAGCCTTCTGGGTTGTGCACTTCCTCAGGCTGTTAACCTAACCACTAATTAACCAACAGGAAATTCCAGACCTGAAAGTTTCATTATTGCTGTACTAAACTGTGAAAATCTAAGTGTGTTAATGAGAATTTCATTATAGCCATCTGTAGCTTGTTTTTAAATTGTGTCAGTGTAGGAAAAACATAATATACCATCTGTTACCTAGCCATATCAAGCTGATGTGAAAAATATTAGAGAAAACATCCCCCTGATTTACATGCCTACTTGTGTCTTATTTCTCATCGTTTATTTGTGGCAATCACTGGTGCCATGACACTGCCATTACTGTTGTAATGTGTCACATGCCTTAAATGATGTATTTTGCTTAGTTTACAATTTCTATATTATAACTTGAATATTTGGGGAGCTAGAGGTGTGCACTTTCTGAAATGGTAATTTCTGGGCAGTTAACGATGCCTCGGTTTCAGTGTTATGTTAAGCATGTCTGAATTACCAAACCCAGAAGCTTGGATTGTATTGCAATTTATGTTTCTTTTTGGTTTTAAGTAAGTGAACAATTCTCAATAACATTTATCAGTATTCTTTCTCTCACTACTGAATATGAATTGAAACATCTTGCTCTCAGCAGATGGTGAGATTTTTGCTACTTCTTCTATGCTAGCCCTTCTATACTCTTTTTTTGATGGGTTCTTTTTCTTCACTATTTCTTCTCTATAGAGCTTGATCCATAGAAAATTTCCCAAGTCGCTTGTTTTGTGGTTCCCTCTGACCTTAAAAAGGAGGGAGATTGTAATGTATTACTAGACACTTACCAAGAATGAATTCTTAATTGTCAGGTGTTTATAGGTGTATTTGAGGTAGAACGTTAAGCAAGAAGGTGGTGGTCCCATGGGAAAAATTTTAAAAATTGCTTTTGGGAAGATAATTGGCAAAGAAGAAAACACTAAAACAACTGTGGAGTAGTGAGGCAGATCCTTAGCAGGTGAGATGAAACATGAATCATTAAGGCCATAAAATGTGCTAACATTTGTATATTACCTTTTGTTCCGAGGAGGGGAGTGATCTATGATGCAAAAATGAGGAAAAAAGGTTGTAATTGAGATAGAGAGGTGGAATGGTCATGCAGCAGTTTAAGGGAGGTTATGCTGAGGACAGGCAGCCCAAAATATGGGCTTGTCCTTTCGTCCCCCAAAGTTTTCTGAGTAGGCACTCTCTTTTTCTGCTGAATTTACACAGCAACCAGCACAGCTGTGGTGAGGGCTCTTAAATACTGCCTTAGTATTCAAGACCAACTGCAAATTTAATGCCTAAACATACAAGCAAAATCTATTTCTCTGCAGACTACAATGCAACAACCATAATTAGAATAAAATTAGTAACTCTTCAATGTAGCAGTATATTTACAATTTTAATGTTTTAATGCTTGAAAAAGATAAAAAGTCTCTATATGCTGGGTTGAGCAAGTGGATGAGAAAAAGGCAGCTGATGCAGTCTTTTCGGTCCTTCAAAAGACTTTTCCTGGTCTCTAACCTAAAACCTGTTAGGAAAACTAAACAAACGTGGCATAAGACAGTAGACCCTGCATGTATAAATAAATTGCTCAAAAGTAAGAACAAAGGTATAAGAAATGGTCTACTATGAAGAGAAAGGGAGGCCACCTTGGAATTCCAGAGGCATCTGTGCTAGAACTCACAGTTTAAAATGTTGTTAACAATGTAGAGAAATGTCTGAATAGTGAGGTGGCAGTTTGGTGACAGTTAAAATTATTATTCATAGTAATGAGAGGAGACATAACTGAAGACTTGCAGAAGGATTTTACAGGGAAAAAAAAGATAATAAAATGAGATTACATTCACTTTAGATAAATGTAATACAAATCAGTTTGCCATGCGTAAATGAATAGAGAAGAGAAAAAATGATTTTGCCACTGTATAAATCTATGACAACACAGTGCACAGTTCTGGTCTCATCTCCATAGGATAGGGTTCAGTGAGGACTTACAGGGATGTCCAGAATCATGATAAGGCTTTCATATAAGGGTCACAGTGCCATGGCCTCAGCTCACATGTTATTATGTTTACTATTTGTACATGTACCAATTTGTTGCATTCTAACTGTTCCAAATAAGTGCAAAGAGAACATGCAATGCAAATGTCTAATGATGCTGTGTAAGATCCTTAAACCAAATGTTAATAATGGAAAAATAATTAAGTCCCCTCTAATGCTGAGTTGTTTTACAATCTATAATCAACTTAGTTGATGTGTGACTTGCATAAGAAAACAAGTTCTTGGTCTGTTTCCAGGCCATTTGGAAGCTACTTGTCTGTGCTCTCTTCTCTAGTTCTTTCTGACAGAACAAAACTATTTGCCTTTCCCTGGAGACTTGGCTGTGTTGATCCATCACAAATGAAATGCCATCTCAGTAGGTACAAAGCAACTAAAGAAATAGAGTACTTAATAAAGCAGGAATTTAATCTGGAAGAATGCCTATTCTTAGCCTAGTAATCCAGGTTTCCTGCAATTCTTAATGCTTTCAGACTCCAGTTTCTCATGGATATTATTTAAAAAAAATAATCCTTATTATTTCAGGGTTAGATAGAAGTATCAGATAGTTTTAGAAAACAGTCTTTTGTTTATAACAATAGAGACAATAGGTTGAAGGAGCTGCCAGCTTCACAAATATGTTACTGCTGGGGATTTTTAAAAAAACAGATAGTTCTGACTAGCTTTTCATATGCAAGATGATTGATGATACCCATGCATTGAGTTCTAACAGTCCATTGGGCTGTTGGAGTTTTTTCATTTGTTTTTCTCAATGCAGAAATTCTCAGTGTTCTGGGTAATGACAGAAAAGTGAATCTGAAAGTGTTAAACATCTAAAAATGAGTATTGGTAAGTTTTTGTTTTACTGCCCTCACTAGTCTATGCAAGTCTTCCTATTCTTTTTGTTCTGGAAACAATTATGTGAATTAAATGATCTGCACATCTGTACAAAAAATTACCTATGTGGCGACCTCTTTAGAAAGTGTTTTGTATTAAGCACTATAGTATCATTGTATTTAGCAAAATGAGATTGCTTACTTATTTTAAATCATACATAGAAGAAAGAAAAGACATTCCATGTTTATCATCCATTCACATGTTTTCCCTTTTATTGCTGATACTAGAACATTTAATTCCATTTTTTTAGATGTTGGTGTTTTTTTTTTTTTCTAAATCCCCATTTAAGCTCTCCTCTTACTCCATCTTTTAAAATTCTCAACAAGTGTTATTGGAACTTAGAAAAAAACCCCACAATGCTAGTAGCCTATGTTGGGTGATATTGGTGGGGAAAAAGTACAAGTAACCTCTCTGAGATGCAGGGGAAGTACCCAGACGCATACTTATAGAAATGAAAAAGCTTTCATTTCTTCTCTTGCAGGTTATCTGAAATGTTGGGCACCTGCTTGTCATGGTCAATGGGACTAAATTCTGTTGGTGACTCTCTGGAGGAAAACCATGACTTTTCAGCAGTGATAAATTTAGTGCTTGATATGTGAAAGCCGTCAGAAGGGAATAGCTAAATAAACAGCATGCAGAATTTAATAGCACAAGATACCAGTAGATATTTTAATATTATGAATAGTATTTGAATATTTCTAGCAACAACTCTTAGGCCTGGATAGTAATTAAGGCTTTTAAGGGGAATTCCCAAATGTTTTGTGCTGTGTAGGACACACTGGCCATAGGTAATGTGTTGGTATTTTAGGCAACATTTATACGTTGTTTACACTGAAACTTTTTACTACTGTAGGTCAGGTTTGGCTGTTGTCTGCAGTATTGCTGTCCCCAGCTTTTGAAGCAATTAACATTGCTTCAGGGATTTCTATTCTTTATATTGTTGTTTCCTGAAGTTTGGTTGCAGAGTGCAGTTGATACGGAACACAACCAGCGATTCATCTAACTTTCATGCATCCTTACATGCAATAGGTAAAACTAAGTTAGTTTTATGTTTTGAGTGATATAATGGGAGGTGGATGATGGTTACGGGACTTCTCAGATAAGAGAGGCTGGATAAGGAATTCTCAGTAATGTTGTTCACTCATACACTTTCACTCCCACAGTTGTTACCCTTCCAGTGAAGTGGCACATAAGCCACTTTGAAACACTCTGTGGTCTGATACAGATCTAGAAACAACATTTGTCAATGAAAGGAACTTGCAGGATGTTGCTGTTGATGATAGCCTTGCCCAAAAGGGTTTGGTGACCTCATTCCTTTCCTGGCAGACTGTACTGTAAGCAGCTCTCATGTGGTTGTATGCATTAGGTTTGACATAGGGAAGAGGTAACTGAATGGAGAATTGCTTTTAAGCAACTTCTGGTTTTAACTGATGAGGTCAAACTTCTGTAAATCATTCTACTACAAACACTGTTTCCTGATAGCGTTAATATTGTACTTTTGTGAAACTGATTCGTTAATATCCTAAGGTTTGATAATTTTGTAGGTAGCAGTGATTAACTGGATGTGAATGCATATTTGCCTCTGCTGCCTAAGTATTCCACTGATCACTAAAATTTCCTCACCTGAACTTTTTAGTCTGTTGTCTTACAGATAGGGAAATAGGGAAGGCTAGGCAGCATGAATGAAAGAGAGTCCTAAGTCTAAAACTTCCTACTAAACTTGTCTTGCAAAAAATAAAAGGGGTTCAGAAAACAGGACCGGATTCTTATTATGGTATAAAGCCACAGAAGACATCATAAAGCTACTTAATACTCTCTTTTGAACGGGCTGAAGTAGATATGCCAGGATTAATGGCTATACAAATCTCCAGATGTACTCTGCAGGCTTCTTGGTCAGGTGGTGGGATTATAAATAGGTAGGCTTACAGTTGTCCCAGGAACAACAGCTTGTCATGCACACACACACTCTGTCCCTTCTACCTACATATGCAATTGAAAGAAATTCACTTGATATTAATGGAGAAGAAAATGCTGTGTTATTTTAGAGGTAAGCAGAAAAATAACTTTCAATTTTAGCCTCCCTCTCCTTGTTTAGCTGATAAGCAGAATGACTTCAGTTATCATACTGGGGAATGTCATACTGACAATTTTGTTTGCTATACATGGCTAAAACTTTGACTCACAAAATGTTCTGGTTGGTAACTGGGAGTTCTGGAAATGTTTGATGTTAAGGACACATATTTTGCCAGACTAAAGATGCGGATGTTCATATTTAGACACTATTTCCTTGCTTGTTTGGTTGAACTTGTCCTAACACCTGCTGTGAAGAAAAATATTTACCAGTAATTGCATATCTGCAGAAGCTTTTCAAGTCATTCTCTTTGAGAGAAAGTAGAATCTAGGTGTAGGGAAGTATATAAATTGCCTTGTTTTCAGAGAAGGTGTGTTATTCTTCTAGTCCAAGTTACCAAAGCCTTTTTTTATAATCCTGCTTCTGGCTCAAATGTGAGGCCTGTAAATTTGTCCATTTGGATGGACTGGTGAAATTTAAGTAATGCATTTCTTGGTATGGAAGCTGTTAAATATGTTATTTTAATTTTATGAGTGGGGCCTTAGAAGTTCAAGTGCCATTATTGAGATTATTTTAAATGAGGGATGTTGTTATTTTATGCAGACTGTAAGACTTCTCTGACTTTGTCTTTCATATGATTCTAATTTTTTTTTTGAAGAAGCACACTTGTTGTTTGTTCTAACTTGTAAAAGTCAATGTTCTTAATATTGAATACAGTAGAGTCCTTGCTGCGTATTCTCTTTGATTATTGTATGTATGTAACTTTTTTATGGGAAGCATTGAAGCAATATTGTAATACCTAAATAGGCTAAGTATCTAAATAACTTCACAATGCCAAGATGCACTTTACTTACAGCAACAAAGAAAAAATTTAAGAAATCTTGTTCAGTTGAACTTCTTGTAAAAATTGGGATGCTTCTGGCACTGAATCATATATTAATAAGTTAAAAACTCAGCAGAGATAAACACAGTGAACCTGTGTTAGTGAAAGTTACAAAGGGTGAGGGGGTAAATACAGGAGTTAAGCTCAGTTACAGAAAAATATTCATCAGAGTAGTTGGACAGGAAAGTTTGTCTGCAATGCGCAGAGCAGGTTGCTGCTGCTGGTTAAAAACATTATTAAAGTTACTAAGAAGTACGCTTCTCCCTTTCCTAAAGAGTTTTTTCCTACTTTATAGTTGATGTTGAAGCCCTGTACCCTTTTTCAGAAAGAGAAGAGGCTTTCTAAGAGAAGTAATGTCATCCAAACCAGCTTTGGTGTTACCACCATCACCAGATTTCTTTGAAGAAATATCTTCTTCCTTCCTTGCCTGTTGCAAGAATCCAGTAAGAAATAGATCCATGGGATTCTGAAGGTGCAGAAGAAAGATGGGAAGGGGGCCTTATGACAGCTCTTGTGGTAGATGGGGATGAGTTTGGGGGGAGAAAATAACAGCATTCTTCTGGGGCTCTGAATTGCCAACCAATGAGGGAATTTTAGTTTAAATAGGGCAAAGGGGAGGGAGCTTCTGCTGTCAGCAGAAGCAAAGGTGGCTGTGAAAACTGCTACTCAGCCTCATGCTATGAAGAGACCTGTGACAGGGCTTCTGGCTGGGCTTTATACCAATCATCTCCTCACACATTGTGCATAGGAGATCAGGCTTGGGCTTCAGCAGCCGCACTGACATTTGTCCTGTTTCCCACTTTGCTTTCTGAGGAGGACACGGGGAGGGAAGTGAGCCTTGAAGAAAAGGCTGTGAAAGATGAGCAGAAGAATCTGGTGGCAGGTAGGTATTCAAAGCATTTCTGCTTAGTTTTGCAAGGACTGTTAGCCAGAGATAGTCCCTTGTTCATACTTCGGGGGAAACCTCCTTATTACATCCTAGTTTTCAGGATATTAATTGCCAAGATGCCTCTTTTGTAATCTAGTAAAGAAAACACTCAATTTGATACTCAAGTTTCTTAAGCCTGAGATAAACTTTTTTTTTTCCCTTTTAGTTTTCTTTCCTGTAACAAACTAGGATGTGTGTGGTTGGCTTTTTTTTAAAGCTTCTTACTCAGGATAGGAGGCTTCCCCTGCTTCCCCTTCTCTTCCAATGCTTGGTCATGTCAGTTCTTCAGTTTACTAAACCCTCTTATTTCTTGGTTATGCAAATGTACAAAACATTTTTAAGTTTTACCAGATTTATTTAGCTAAAGGACATAACTGTTAAGAGAAGGCTTCTGGTGGCTGAAGAGATTTCTGCAAGGGAGAAAGCTTGTTCTGTTCTGAACACCTGCATAAAACCCACAAATCAGCTGCAGTGCTTTCCAAGGTTGCATTGTTGGACTTGGCTCAATTATTCTTCCTTCATCTGAACTGGGAAATGGGACTGTCAAAGTTAAATCCAACCTTCTATAGCGGCTAAAAGGAAAAGGGAGTAAAGCTTGTCTTCTCTGTTGTTACTGCAGAGCCTCCTAGCTGCAGTCCTGCATGGTTTTATTCATTGCACACCTACACCCCTGTACCTATGTTGGGGGCATGTGTGTATGTGACGAAAAAGGGAAAGGTCTGTATTAGCCTCTTTACTGGCTACTGTGATACTGTGTGGTGATGCTTTTCTTTTCCTTACCTTTCCCAATCTCTAAACACATCTACTGCCTGCCTGCAGTGTTAGTTTCAAGGCGTGATTTTGAACAGGAGAGAAAAGTAGCAGCAGAAAAGCTCAGATAAACTGACAGTTCTTACCTCTATTGATGTTCATAATAGTGGCTGAAAAAGCCATGAGCAGAGCCAGTTGTTTCATCTGCAGGCTTTGAAAAGACTGATGTTATATCTGCTTTCATGTCTAAGAAATAATGGCCAAAAGGGCAGAATCAGGTTTTGCTCTATTTGAAAGCCCTTAATTGAACTTTGGTCATGGGAGAAAAACACTGTATGAGCATCCTTTTATAGCACTTCTTGGGAAAAAAAGGTTTTGAGGGTTTTTTCCTAGTGGATGTAACATACTTTCGCTTGAGTTTTAAGCATTTGTTAGGTTTATTAGTGTATCAAAGGTTAAGCTCCCCCTTTCAGTTCAAGCTGCTCTTTGTTTTCTTTTCCTGTTTATTCAGCCAGTTATGTATTACCCAATTACTGTTACAGATTTACTGCTTTCTCTTCCCTGCTCTCCCTACTTTCTGTCAGGCCATTTTCGTAACTATAATAAGTACTATGTGAGTTGTATGAAGTTCTAATATATTTGAATGTCATTCAAGTTTTTTGTACTTTCTTCTGGTAGTAAATCCAAGTTATTTTTTGTATTTAATACCTTGTGAAAAGTTTGAAAATAGATATAAGTATCTGCTTACTACAGTGGTATGTTGCACATCAAGATGTCACTTTTGTATTTGTATTTTGTCCTAGCCCTACTTACTTCAGAAGTCTAAGTATTTAACTTCTTTAGGTGTACTGTCTGTGGAACTAATTTTCCACTACACCTGTTTTTTCTTTATTTGTTGAGGGTTTTTTTAGAAGAAAAAGAAATGCTACTTCTAGCACAACAGAATGTGCTGCAAAGGAACTTTTGTATTGGAACATATTTCTGTAATTCCTTAGTAACAATAATATACTTTATGCTAATTATAGCTTAAAGTATTTTTATCCAGTGTTGCCTGCTAGGATTCGGAGCTCTTGGATTCCATCTGAACAGCGAGACGATTCTTAGGCCTAGAGAGAAGCAAACTATGTTGTGCTGGGTGGTGTAGGAAAACACAAGGTCACTGGCTATCTGTGCTGAGGAGCTGATCATCTTTCATGTCCCTAAAGGTACCTTGAAAAGGCTGTCATAATAATAGTTACAATTCTGCTTTGTAGGGCAAGGAATAAATATTTTTTACGGAAAAGTTTTAAATCAATTCTTGGCTTAATTATGTTACATAAGTTTACACTGGATTTGGTGGCCTTATAATGCTAAGAGAGGCACAATTTAAAAAGTGCCCGTACCATAGAGATTTTTCATTACGTTGTCTCTGAATCGCCCCTTTCTTCTTGTAATAAGAGAAAACATTGCATGAATTATGGCTCAAATACAGTCTCTTCTGTTTTCAAGACTGCTACTGCCATGGGGACTGACGATCAGACAGGCAAGTGTCTGTTCCAAATGGTCTGGAGGGAACTGAAGGATTCATTTGCTGCTTTCTTGCTTTTAGTATGAATCAGATGGCTGAAGATTCTATTAAGCTTTCACCTTACTGTCATGGTTACCATCCTAGTCCTGTGATTTATTTCTCTCTAGAATAAGTCTTTTTTTTTTTTTTCCTTTTAATATATTTTCCTCAGTACTATAAGACTAGGTAGGGGGATATTTCACACATCCCATTGACTAGGGAAAACTTTCTCTAGCAAAAGCTTTGAAAACATGTCTTAATTCTAGGCATACCTCATTTTCTTGATCCAATTTATTTATGGAAATAGAATAGAAACATAGGTGTCTCACATTTTTTGCTTTCATTGTAGCAGTCATCTGAATACGAAGAGAACATCTGCAGATGATTTGTTACTTGATGGAACCTCAGTGAGTAAACCCATAGGGGTAATCTTCAAAGATCAGTGTATTGATAATCTCCTCACCCATAGTATTACTACTGGCATGTCAGCTGGTGGATCAGTTTCACAATATGTTTTTGTGTTGGGAGAGCTATTTACTCAGTGCCTCATTTCTAGTATCGTCCTTATGTAATCCTTTTTAAATATCATTTGCAATATTACTTGCCTTTCAGCCTTGGGAAACTGTATAGACAAGTGCAGTGTGAAATACCCTTTTGTCACAGAAGATTTACACACATTATTCACGTTTGTTGAAACTGAATTTAAAACATATTTCTGAACTTTAGGGGGTTTAGTACCTATTGAGCTATCTTCTAGACACAATATCCATACAATATAACTTCAGAATATTCCCAAAATAACCAGTCAGATGAGTTTAGAAACTGAAAGCTCATATTTCTGTATGGAGCAGGTACAGCAAATATTTTTCCTTTGTTTTGTCCTACATATATCATAAACCTGGCTTGAAGGGATAACCTAAGAATGGACAGTGCCTGACTCTTATTGATTCATACCTTAATCTTAACAACCATCTGGCGCTTTTAAAGCAGAAATAAAGAGAGAGACTGTGTACCAAAGAGTGATATTGATCTAGAGATTAAAGCCTGGTATCAAGACTGATAGACATGTAATAGGGATGCTGTGAGGCTGGTACAGCAAATATTTAATAATGCCTAATGTTAACGAAAAATAATGGAACACAATAGTATGTTAAAGCTGACTTAAAAGTAACTTTTTTCAGCATTTATGGCAACCCAGATTCTGTGCAGAAACCTGTGTGCCTGTTAATAGCTTGGTCAAGATGAATAGGATAGCTAAAGTCCAGTTAAAAATTATTGTTTCAAGTTCCACCAAAAAGAGAGGTGCTGTTCATAAGTAACAGCAAGCTGTTCTTTGAGCATGACTTTAAAGGTTACCTTGTCATACATTGAATTAGCTCTGATATTAAAAACCTGGTTATTTTCAGGAGCCATAGGGCAATAAATTCCATCTAAATTTTGATCTTTTGAACCGGTGTAAAAATCAGTAGGCTCACTAAATTTTAAAAACCTTCAGTAGAGGTAGATTCTGTTGAAATTATGGCATAACTTCTCTTGAAGTTATGGCAAACTGAACATCTGAAACTGGCAGAGTGACTCTGAAGAAAATAGAAGGAGGAGCTGAGGTGTTATATTAGTTTCTGAATGCTTTCTTTTCTAGTTTTAATCTCAAAGGTTTTCTTTTATCTGGAGATACTCCTAAAAGCATACTCTTCTGCAATCACTGTTCTCTGTTAAATTTGACTGATGGCTTACAGTCTTATTTGGAGGAGTATTAGAGCTAAAACTGGGAAAATGCAACTCTAAAGTTAGTTCCTTCTCATTCTAAGCCCTGATCCAGTAAATCTAAGCAGTGAATTGTAATTTGTGTGCCATGGGTGCTATTGACTGTGCCATACCTGAAAATGTGTTATATAGAAGCAACTGTACTTTCTCTGGATGGAGTATTTTATAAATTCCATGTCCTTGCCAAACATGAAGATTTGTAGATTTTTGCTGGTACAAGTTAATATTAAATTCAGTTGCTAAATCACAAGAACAATACAGCTGCACAGAGTGTGTTTTGATACAACTGCAGAGTAACTTTTGACTTCATCTACAAATTTAAGTGTTTGGAAAAATCCTAGAATTTCTTTCAAGCAGTTTGTTAGAAATGTGTCTGTAGGGGTCAGGTAGGATGCAGCAAGCAGCACTGAAAGGTGGGTTAGAGGCAGTGTAAATAGTTCTCACTTCCATTTTCTTCATGTAATGGTCATCAAGGGGAAGAATCTCTAGAAGTTTATGAACAAAACAGCCTTTTCTGTTGTGGATATATGTAATGCCTCACTGTTAACTTGAATTTCGTGCAATGTTTTTGTGTAATGATGAACAGATAATCTAGGGACTTGGGAAATTTCCTGCCCTCTGTTAATAACACACAGAAAAATAGAAACTCATATCATAGGATGTTAGCTGTGAAGTAAGTTTTTTTTTTTAATAGATGAACAGTAATGAAAATATATACCTTATTACACATTATTCATTGTTAATTCCGTGTTTTCATTACCTCCTAAAGATGCTTTTTTTTCTTTAAGAGACTAGATGTAAAACATCCTACCTCTGACAGGAAAAAAAAACCTTCACATGAGCAGAACATAAATCCTGTGCTCATATATAGACTATTTTGCTGTGCTGGTGGGCAGGGTAGGGGTGGGAAGAGTAATGGTCCTATTTCTTGAGTATTTTTATTTTATTCCGCAGAGTGGCTTTACAAATCTTCGTAGCTACTACAACAAGAAAAGTGGTGTATTTCAGTTCTCAGGCTAAAAGAAAAGTACTCCATGTGGAATAGATACATCAGTGCCATTGATAGTATTCCTATGAAGAACAACAAAAATGAAAATCAAGCTGTATTTCATTAAAGAAAAGCAAACAAAAATATTATCCATAATTATACTGCAAATGAAACCAGCCTTTGACTGGCCTGTAAACAATAGACACTATTGTAAAATATTCCACATCTCATGTGTTTGATTATGTAATTATCAAGTCTCAGTATGGGAACTCTTACTTGCAAATTAACTTAAAACTTATGTCTTATGAAATGCTTCCCCTCCGGACCCTAAAACACAGTGGATTTTTTGAGTGACTTGCTTTGATACTTGCAGTCTGGAGTATGATGAGCTGATCAGATAGTAATGCTGCAGTTGTCTCCAAGCTTCTTCCTAACAAGCATTGTTTGATGTTGAAGATGTGCAGTGGTAATGTCATGAAACCATAATGGCCAAAGTGGAAGCTGAATAAACAGGAGGAAAGTTGGTACTTTCATGATCTTTGCCTAGTGTAGGAAACAAATTTGTTCTGGATGTGTTAAAGATGAGTATTGGGCTGGGAATGCTTGTAGCCAGTATTAGGGCCTTAAATATTTTAGTATACCTGTTGGCCAAAGCTGCTGTATCATTCTAAACAAAACAAATTAATATTCTTAATGTAGGCCTGAACTCCTGCTCAAATGTTCCTTGACTGAGCAGATGATGTGCAAGGTTTCAGCTGCCTGCTAGTATGGTGTACTACTGGAGCAATGTTATTTTAATAATTGAGGGGATTATAATAATTGCTTGGAGTGAGAGCTCAGAAAAGAAAGCTCTAGAAGAAACTTTATTGTAATGGCCTTTTTCCTCTATTCATATGATCTTAATAGTGTAAGATCCTTTTCTGACTTTGAGAATAAAATGAAGGGCTGCTTGTAATTTTTTTTAGGTTTGATATAAAAAAGCATGTAGTTGGTTTTCATGTAAAGCAGTGTTCTTCATGGTGCCGTAAGTGAAAATTAACAAACTTAATCCTATCTGTTGTGCAGTAGAATTTTTTTATCATGCTATATTTAATGAACCTTTTCAGTGCCTGAAGTGCAGGTGAGGTCCCTTGTGACCTTTCCTGTCTTAAGGCATAGCTATAGAAAACTTGAGAAATGGTTCTGATGTTGGAGGTTAGATCCAGAATAATTTGAGTGATTTCTGGCTGTCAAGCTGTCTTTGTATAGTGAATCGTGTAATTGTGTTCAAGACAAGAAGTGGTATAAACATTAATATTCCTTGATATCAAGATTTGAAGAAGTGGATTGTTTATACTGCAGCCTGTGGTGATGCACACATATAACAGATAGGTATCCCCACTTTTTTTGAGGGAAGTGATCCTTATTGAGAGGAAATGCTGGTGATAACAGGTGATATAGTGACCTAGGTCACTGTAAGTTCAAGTATTTCTAATCGTTTTGAGTGCTATTCTCTAGTTACTCAGAGTTAAAAATATAGTGCTTATACCTTTCTAATAGGAACTGAAAACTTGTTGTTTTTTAAAAAGGTTAACATCTAATAATTAGATGATTTATTTATTTTCTTTACTTTTGAAGGGCTTCTGCACATTCAGATCATTGACACTTAGTTTATTTAGCAAAAAGAAAATACATTGAAGTACAGTAATGAGACTTCATTTTGTGGAAGAGGGATCTGAAACACATAAAACCTTGACTTCATGGCCTTGCACTTGATTTTAACAAATGGGTTGTTTTTCCTAACAAAGTTGTGAAATCTTCTGTCTGCATTTGGTGGAAGGAATTCTTTACTGTTTTTACAGGAGTTGTATTCTGTCACAAAGTCTGGTGGGAATTGGAGATGAGGCTTCAGAAATTTGAATTGCTAAAAGAGATACAAACAAATTCTCTTTGGAACAATATAATCTCACAACACAAGGCCTAGCGAAAAGACTTGGGAAAATCTGTGAGCTCCAAGTGCACTGGTAACAAGAGAAATACAAACTCTGCCCAGGCTGCATGAGACTGTTTGTAGGACCTTGTGAGGGTGCTGTGGGTGTCCCTCTGCCTGCCTTTTCCAGGACTAAGAAGAATTGTCAAAGACAGATTATTATTATTTTTCTACTTTGTCTTAATTGAGAAATTAATTAGTTAATTGATAAACCAGAAGATGACATTCAACTTGTTGCAGCATAATGGGTAGCTGAAATTGTTTATCCAGTGATAGACAGTAGGGAACACATCCCTTGAGGTGAGTTATGAATGGCAGTTTTCAGGTCTGGTGTAGGGAAGTCAGTGGATCCTACGGACCTACTGAGATAAGGAAGGAGTGAGGACCTACCTTGTGCAGCACAATTTGCAGAGGAGTTTTTATTATGAGTTGTGACCTTATTTGGTTAAAATTTCTTTCTCAGCTCCATGCCATAGCTAATAAGCTGTGCTTTGATTCTTCCCACAGCTTCCATTTAGTTCTATAGTAGCCTTAGCTCCAAGCATATCTGGAAGCTATCTGAACATGAAAGGCACTGTGAGTTAGACCATTTACTGAACACCTGTTTTCTGACCTAAGATGTTTGGTTTATATTTTAGAATTTATCCTCTTCATTGTGGTTGTATTTTTTTTTCCTAAAAATCAGGAGGTTTTTCTTTTCAGAAGAAACTACCTAAAATGCTCTCTGTGCTTTATCAAATTCATTAAAAAACAGCAGCTCTACCAGTTTGCTAAATGACTGGTGGAGGTAAAGAGGCAAGAGAGAAACTCAAGAAAAGAAAAATTGTAAGACCAAATGCAAATACTTTGAGCTAAGGATGAGAAACTTGATGAAAAAGGAAGAAAAAAAGACAAAAGAGACATAGCATCTTGAAACATAAAATGCAAGTATGAGTATCCTTAACTGTTTAATAAGAAGTTGCCAAAAGCTCAGCATAATTCTGAGACAGTACACTTGGAGATTTTTCTGCCTTTCTGTGGGGTGGCAAATGTAAGCATAGCTCACCATACAGTAAGTGAAGATGTGCTGAACATTGGTAAGGCAGTGATGCAAGTGGAGAATCAGCTGGCTCTGTTAGGCTGCCTGACCCCCTTGAGTGTGTGTGCTTGTGCCGTGGAGCTTCATTTCTGTAGCCTTTGCACACAAGGTTTGACAAGAGTATTTTAGCAGTTCTGGCGCTCTGCTGTGTAGGATACTGTATAAATACCACCACATTTTACTGATGTGAATCATGCATTTATTGCTGTGTGTGATTAAGCACTGTGATAGCAGAGTTCCAGCAATGAAATAACATTCATCTGCTTAATGGAAAAGAGAGCTCATCTGTACTTCTAAACAAATCTTTCTGTGGCGTGTAGTCTCCAAGGATTAAATTCTGAGTTCAGTTGTGATAAATATCATTTAAGGGTCAAAGTCACTTAAAGATCTAAGATTGAGTATAGACGGGGAAAAGCAGTACTGCTTGACTTTGGCTTTGGATTTTCTTTTGTATTAATAACATCATAGGGTGATGTTTTTGTTGTGTTGTTTTTTTATTATTAAACAATTGTATTGATGTTCTGTATTGGCTAATAATTTCGTTTTGAGAGGTTATATTAAAGCTAACTGTCATGCCAAAAAAACCAGCAAAAACCAACAAATGAGGGAAGAGTAAAAAAAAAATTGTAGATTCATTTATTTTGTGATGTTCACATAAGCCAGAAACAGCCCAGCCAAACTGCTGTAGATGCTGAAGTTAAATTTGCTCAAATTGAATGTGGAGTGCACTAAAACTAATCTAAAACATTAACAGAGAGGAAGTATAAATTTTGATGGCAAATCCTCGTTGAGCATGTTTGGAAGTCTGTATGTACTCCTGATTAGCTACAAGGGCTCTGAATAGTTAATTATTCAGCATGAAGTTCTGAAGTTCAAAACTCTAAGCACTTTCAGAACAGATTGGTCATGTGAAGTCTCATTACACATTCGTCTTTTGCAACACTGCTCTGGACCTTGTTTGCTTCTTGTTGTGAGTGACTCTAAACTTTGCTTTTTCAAGAAAGGTGTGTGTTTGTAATTGCTGAGCATGAAATCCTTTGCTTTATTTCTGTTGGACAATTACAGAAGTTAATTTTTTTGTTTATGTTGAAAGTAAACAAACTTTGGTACAGCTTCAGAATCTCCATTGCAAGCGGATTTTTAAATCCTTCGTGTATTATGTTTCCAATGTGTTTTATCTTTCTGTGAATATGTCTCCATTCAAGATTTTGTAAAAGAATGTTTGGAGGAAATTAAACAAGTTCTTATGGGGCAATGAGTCTCCGCTATGTGTTCTGGTTTGTTTCTGTGGTGAAATTCTTAATAATACTGTTTTTTAGTTGTGACAGTGTTGTTGAATTGTGGAAAGTTACTTGAATAAAAGGGGATTCTACATTAAATGTTGTAGGACACCTGAGTCCTGCCCTCAGAATTTACTGTGTCATAAATACATCAAGAGATATAGAGAGTTTTTCTTTTGTACCCTTTTATGTATATATATTTTTTAAGTGAAATAAGTGAAACTTATTTAATGAATACTCTTTGCATATAAGAGTACACTGGGTCTCACAAAGATGGGAAAGGATGGCAAGAAAATTAAAATGGGAAATCATCATAGGCGAGGGGGAAATATGGAAGCATATTGAAATGTCAAGAAATATTGCAACACAGTAGGACTGATTTTTTATTAGTGTATAGAAGCAAATAAACTAGGTCTGGTAGGATTTGTTTGAATGATTTTGATAATCAAAAGAAAAATTTGGGAAGAAAAAATATGAATATTCCATTGCCTATCTATCTTATGTGTTAAACATACTGTCAGTGTAATTTGCCTTCATACTGCCTAGCACAATATTCCTGTTTATTATACTAATCCAGTAAATCCGTTTGGAGAACACAAAAAATAGGGTTCTTGCATAACCTGAGGGAAAGAAAAAAAAATCAATTTACTACTTTTAATGTATATTAAAAAAAAAGTTTTTGTTTTGGGCTTGATACTTATTGTGTGTTGTGGGGTTTTTCTTGTTTTGTTTGTTTGTAAATATAATTGATACCTTAGTCTGTTGTATCTTCTGTCACCACTCATGTTAAAATATTCCCTTATGCTTTCCTTGTACGTATCAAAGAATCAACGTTGCACAGTGTGAGTGGACAGAATTAAGTGTGCTTCATTTCTGTTCCAAGTTAGTTTGGCTCTATGGAATCATACACTGATAACTAACTTTTCATTTTTTTTTCCATGTATTTCAGAAAAAAATCTAAAGCACCACCTCCTCCATCTGAAACAAAATTCATTGCTGTTTCTACATTTGATGACACAGAATCAGCCAACCCCGTCATGGAACAGAAAGAGAATGTAATTGATAAAGATATTGAACTATCAGTAGTTCTGCCAGGAGACGTGATCAAGTATACTACAGTAAATGGGAGGTGAGAAAAATAAGATTTTTGTTTATTTTTTTCCTCACTCCAGTTTACTGCGGCCTTCATGCAGGCTTTAATCACTCAGTAAAAGAAAAGCTATATAAGCCTGAATGTTTTGGGATAGATGTGGAAAGAAACATGTACTTTAAACATTTACTTACCTTTTGGTAAAACAATTTTTTGACATTCAGAAATTCTGTATCAGGATGCATAGCCATTCCTGTTCTTTCTGGTCTTTGCAAATCTCTAGAAAAATACTGGTTTCTATGAGTCACTGAATTTTCTCACAAAAGTTTTTCTTGTTAGACCCAAAGATGAGTTCCTGCATCCTATTTGCATACAAAGTCATGTGCTCAACACCTGCACAGCACTGCAACGTATACACTACTAGCTGTCCTAAAAGTGTGTCATCGCTTCAGACAAAATCTATAATGCTTCAAAGAAATAGTTTGTAGTTACAGCTATGGAAAATCTTTTTGGGAATCAAATATATTTTGTTTAAGCTGGTTTTAATCCAAAACACATATTTCAGTCTGCTAATTGGTAGTATCGATGATCCGTGTAACTCTCAAGTCACCTTTAGCTGAGAAAGGCCTGGACATTGACTGTTAAGTTGAAATCACACATCCTGGGGCTTAAAATGTTACATTAATTATCATAGCAGGTCTACTAAAAAGAGTCATATGCAAAGCCAAGTATGGATCAGAACTATTTGAATGCCAGTTTGTTACTTTCCTATGCTGAAATAAACTTATTTGTGTATTGTGTCTTTGCTACTGAAAGCAACCACACTGATTTAAACCAGACAATATAAATATGTAGTTACATCTACTTTACTTCTATGAGAGACAAAGACTTTTGTGACTCTAGTCTGTTTGCACACTTTATCATTTGCTAGAATTCTTAAGGTTGCTGCCTAAGCATCAAATACTAACTTGTTCACCAGAGCTGCAATAGATGAACTTCTGTGATTTCAGTTCTTTATTATCTTTTTCTTCCTCCTCCCTAGACTCCATGTAGGTAACTTAAATCTGGGGTTATATTACTCAGAAGAAATTTCCTGAAATAATTGTTGGGTGCCATGATGCACTATGGTGTTCTTGCTAGTGTGTTTATAGCAAGGGATATTGCTGTCTGTAAATACAACATCTTACTCTGTTTTTAAAATTTCTTATAGCTGAGACTTCTTTTCACACTTATGAATACTGTGTGCCCCTCTGTATTGCTTTGCTCAGAAGAAAGAAAGGAATGTTCAAAACTTTTAGTCAGACAAATGACATTGTGTATCATTACTCAGTGTTCAAGACAGGTCTCACAGGCTTATCAGGAAATGTACACATTTCCTCATCTGTTTCATTATCTTATTGCATTTCTTTCAATCAAGATATGGAATGTGATTGATTTCATAAATGTCTCTGTTGCAAAAAAGAAGCTATATTGAGACTCCTAGGCTCACTCAGAATGAGGGAGGATGCTGTGCAGAACCTGCAAAGTACTGTGGAGCATACTGCAATCTATCTTTTGTTTTAGTTTTGCTCTGTCTTGATAGTCATATTTTGTGGACAAATAGGCAAGATCCTCTAGAAGTAACACTAACAGATAAATTGCTGATTTGTCTCTCTTCTGTTGATAAACAGAGATGAGCAGTTGCACAGCTTCCGAGGAGAGAATACCTTTTAAAATCTCATAAAAGAAGAGCAAAACTGTGTACAATATGTGCTCAAATGTCATTGTTCCCTCAAAGGAACTTCTCTACTGTTCTGAGATGAAGTTGGATTGGTTTCTCCCTGCTTTGGATAACACAGTGGATAACAAGAGCTATGTAAAACAATGCAAGATGTTGCATTGGATATCCTAAGATATCCTAAGAGAGGAGAAGTAGACAGAAGGGGAATAGAATGAAATCTGAGAGCTTTCAGAGGAAAAGATTACAAGTGAGAATAATTTTTGATCCTGAAGTTGTGTATAAGCTTAAAAGCGTGACTTAGAAAACGAAGAACTGAAATAGATCATTCCTCGTACTGATGGCAGTCAAGGTCCACTTGAAGGTGCAATGTTTGGAGGAAGGTATGTGTGGAGCTTTTCACTTTGCTGGCATTTATTTTATTTAATTTTTTTTAATTGGAATATTTTTCAGAGTGGAGTTTCTGAATCTTCTCCTTTCATTCTAAATACAGCATAGGACTGAGGAGTTTTCTGTAGCCAAGGGAAAAAAGCCAGAATCTTGAAGAGCTTGTTTATTTAGCAGCATAATAATTTTATAGGTTTTGTATGTTTGTTTTCCCACAAAGAAGAAATGCAGAGTGTGAGAAAATTTTTTTGAAACTGAATAATTAGATTCAGTTACATGCATTGATAAACTAACGTAGAGGCTTCAAGGGCTGATATGATAGTGACGTGGGCTTTATTTGGAAATGGTGTCGTAGTAGCATACTTAAGGCTTCAATCTGATGCCTTTCAGAGAGACCTTACCTTTGCTGACTTTCCTAAGAGTCCTTTGTGAGTTTCAGTTTGACCCCTTCTTGAGTATTTTCACTCATTAGGGTATTCTTAATAAATTGCTGTTTCACTCTTTATAGCTAGCTAGTGAATAACAAGCTTTGTGGTGTTGCCCTACTTTTTAAAACTTGCTGTACTTATATTGGTTAGTAACAAACGCTGGGTGTTTGGTTTTTTTCTGTTCATGAAAACAGATGTCTATTTTTGTTTAGAGAATAACAATAGTAAATATTTTTGCAAGGAATGCTGTGGAGCCATAGGTTAAAGTAATCAGAGACTTATAGAAAGCCAAAGTGTGACTGCATGTAAGTTATCCTCCCCTCCCTTCTTCCCTCTCCTCCCCTCCCTTTTTCCCTTTTGGCCCCCCACCTCCTTTCCTTTTCCCCTATCACCCTTTCCTATCTCCTCCTCCCTCCTTTTTAAAATTCCATCTCTACCTAGGAATACTTTTAGTGCTTACTGACAGAATTTTGTTTGTTCAGTGGTGGTTACTCTAAGTCTCATGAGGGGAAGACCTTGTTCCTGAAGTCTGATAATGTAAGAACCTCAACAGTTTTATTAGCAAGTTTTATTAGCCCTCATTTTTGTAGAGGAGTTTTGGGCAGATATTGCATTTTTTTCTTTAAACACTTGATCCCATATTTGACCTGACACATTTCACTGTTTATATATAACATGGTTTGTTAGATTCTAGTTGAAGGTTATCCTTTAACTTCAATTATGTGATGTAAGGACAGGCTGCTATTAGCTATGTTTAGTTGTATTTAGTCAGGTAGGAATATCGAGAGGAAAGTAGATGAACAATGAGGAGGTGCAGTTGTACCTAAATAAATTTATGGTCAGAGATTTCCAGAAAACCAAATAATGTAATGAAGGTAAAGAAGTTAAAATAAAGTTACAATCAAAAAGGACAAATCAAAATAATTTCCTCTGAGGCAACTGATGGCCACTTCTTGAAGTTTTACTGAATATTTTTTATGGAAAATGTTAAATTAACTCTGATATATGCAGTCTTCTGACTGCAGTTCTTGAAGGCTATATCAAAATATAGCTTTACAATGTCTGGTGGATGTGATTAGAAAAAAATGTGGCTTTTTTCATCAGTGTAGGAATATCTGTCTAAAACAGTAGTTGAAGGTGTCTTTGCTTCCTGTCGAAGGGCGAGACTTAAAGTCTAGCTTACTCCAGTTAAGGAGGTTATTTCTGGAAGTACCAGTAGAAAGCAAATTTGCACCAAGTCAGTTTTTATGTAGTGATTTAAATGTACCTGTCTGTTGTTTGTGAGGAGCTATGTTTCTCACTTATCATTCTGTCACTTCATGTGACTGATCACTGTGAGGACTTGGTTTTCAACAATCTTTCCCTGTGAATTCTTGTTCTGGTCATCTTTGATGTTCTTAACAGTCTCCAGTAACAGAATGGTGTGGGAAAACAGTCTGCGGAGGCTTAAGGATTCCATGTACGCATCAATATGATGGCAGGAAAATCGTTTATTCGCAACTTGCACTCACTTTATATAGAGAAGCCTTGTTTACACCATCTTATCATGCAGGTGGCCTTGTACTCCAACCACACATACCATTCTCACGGAACCTTCTTCTCACATAATTATTTTCCTCTCCTGTTGCCAATTAGTTATCTCTTTCCCATTAGCTTATTCTCAGAAAGCCTCTAACTAGGCCTCAATAAGTATTAACCCAATGTAGCCTAAGTTGAAGTTAAGTCAGGATTGCTCACAACCTGTATATTTCTGAACTGTTTCCCCAACAGAATGGCAGATGACAGCCAACTTTTAAAGCCAGGAAGTGTATAAAAATGCACCAGAACAAAAAATTAATGGGTAACTTACTGGTTATGCTGATAACTAGAAAGGTCAGTACAGAAGCAGTACCTGCTGTCTCCTCTGGCTCCCCCTTCCCCTTCCTGCAGTGAAATTAGGAAATCACTTGATTTGTACTTTCGCCTCCTTTCTTATTAGGGTGAGATGGTTGTACTTTCCCTAGAATGGTTTAAAAGTACAAGAAATAGAGTAATTCCTTCTTCTAATCAGAACAGGTTGTGATATATGTGAGAGGAGGATTGAAATAAACTCCCTCTACTATGTGGACAGGTGGGAATGGTTATTTTTCTGCAGTGCTCAGTGCATTTGTCATGGTATTCAACAGGCTGATAGAGATCATTTAAATAAAGGTATGGAGTATATTGTATTCTTCTAGACCTCGTCAGATGGTTGGTTTTTTTACACCTTGGAGCATCATTTCTTGGTGTTTTTTTCTTTTATTGTTCCTCTTGCTTTTGTCTCTTGAGACAAGTATTCTCCTGCCAGTTAACAGGCAGAAACTTTCCTCTGAGGAAAATAAAAAAACCAATGGGTCTGCAGTAGCAGTATCTGTCAGCTTTCAGATTGTTTCCATCTTATGAAAGTGCTGCATGTGCACCAGAGTCTGGCTCTGCTTTTAGAAATCAGAGAACAGCTTGCTTAAGGAACATTCGTTTTTTTCAGACCAAATGAAAACAGGATTTATATTCTAAGGTTAATTAAAGGAGGGGGAGACAAGAGTGTTCACAGTAGTTTCTAACACTGAGTTGGTCTTAGTTCTTTTTACAGAATTCTATCATATAAAAAGTGTGTATTAACTTCTTATGGAATAAATGTATTCACCATCTTTATATTATCTAGAATTATTTATATTATCTAGAATTCTACTTTTGATGGTTCTTTGTAGAAGCTATCCTCACATTTAGCTATGCTGCCAGAATACCTGCATCTGTTACAAGATTGCAATTTAAGATTTCTGACAAAGCTACACCAGCCAAACTCGACTGATTTTCTCTGAGATGCTTGTGTTTTTTTCAACACAGCATGTTACTGTGTCACAGTCTTTTAAATTGTCTTTATAATATCCTCATGAGACAGAGCAGGTGATAATCTCCTTGCTCGAATCTGTAACTGAGAGATGCAGAAGGTGTCAAAATAAAATGCTTCTTACAGAAGATGACCCAGCTCTAAAAATGATCTAGGAATGACCAGTTCCAGTGAGTCTGTAGTACTATAACCTCAGTCAGTTGCGGGAACATGGAAAGTGAGGCTACTCTCCTTACCCTTCGTCTGTTTAAATTCCTGTGACACTTCTGTTTAGAGTACATCTTTAATATATTTATTCCAGTAAGAACTGGGAATGTTCAGCTTATCTTAATACGCTGCTCTGCATGTTCTTCACTGAGCGCTGAGAGAACAAGGGTTGCACTTAGTGACTACATGTGAAAAATTCAGTTTGAGATACTTTATTGTGAAAAGGAAATTTCTTGGTTCACACAGAGCTTCTCAAGAAATGGCATTCAAGTACTATATTGACATTTAGCTTCTTTTTCTCTCTCTGTATTGAACACCTGGCTCTCATTTTGGAATCCCTAATGGAAGATGTACTTAAAAGGTGACTTCCTCAAACTTCATTTCTTCTTCTTCCTCCAAATGGCTCATGCCCAGGATTTCTGAAAATCAAGTGCCTCACAACCTTAGAATGGATATAAAAATTTCAGATTCCAGAAGGACACTTCTGTTAATGAATGGCAGGACATTTATCACCACTGCTGCAGTTTACATCAAATGTCAAACGAAGTGACTAATCCACAGCTTCCTGCTGGCCTCAGCAAAGACATCACTCAAAAGCAAAATATTTTCCCCTTTGCTCAAGCACTTAAGAAACTGGCATACTTTTGTGCAAGCTGGTTTAATTTTCTTTTTAGTAGTGATTTTTGGCTGTTTTGGTTTTTTTTTTTTATGTTTAAAATTGTTAAAGTAGGTGCTTGGCAGTAATTTTTTAAACATGAAAGGGAAAGAATGACTTGGGCTAGATGTTTAGCAGCATGTTTTATTATAAAACTGTCATCTGTTGTAACAGTTCATTTGTCTTTTACAGGAAACCCATGATGGACTTACTGATCTTTCTCTGTGCACAGTATCATTTAAATCCATCAAGTTATACTATAGAGTTGGTATCAGCAGAAAATAGCCAGATAAAATTTAAGCCCAACACACCAGTGGGAATGCTTGAAGTGGAAAAGGTGATTGTAAAGCCAAAACAAATGGATAAGAAGAAACCTGCTCCTGTTATACCAGAGGTAAGAACTAAAAATAAAGTGTACTGAGAAATTAGAATCACTATTGTATTAAGCAAGTCTAGCTAGAGCTCAGCCTCATAGCTTTTTCTTTTGTCTCTCCTCCTCTTACCATGAATCTCTGTGAAATGATTGTCTCCCAGTTCTTGATAACATCCACTTAGGTAAAATATATCTCTGTTGCATCAAACATCTTTACTGACGGAAGAAGGAAACGTTGCCCTATTATTTGAAATCCCACGCTTTACTGTCCTTTTGATAAATTCTGCAGATGAAGTGTGGCTGAATACAGCCTTCCACAAACTGAAAATCAACAACTTGTACCATCTGTTATGCTGTGATATATATGCCCTTCTGATTGTATGTTCTTTTTCCTTTAATACATACCGTACTACTTTTTTGTTACTCAGCTTTTTTTATATAACCTTAAGATGTTATGAACTTTTAGAATAAAGCAACTTTTGTGTGTTGCCTAAGTCTTTCCTTCTACATCTGTCCTTCTGCTGTTTAGAAGAACACTGTTTCTAAAGTTATATAAAGCACTTACGCAGAGCCAGAGAAGCTCTTCTGCTGCCCTTTTACCTTCATCCCACACACACGCGTGCTCATGGCTCACTGGCTGACTTCTGCATCCACCTCATGTAACCTAGAGGGGCATCTTGCTCCAGGCATGTACCCTGCTGGACACGGAAATGACAGATGCTGGAGGAGAAGCAGACTGTTTCATGTGTCCTTTTCTTGAGAAGAAGGGAATCACAAAAAAATTCTTAGTTTCTCTTGTAATGTTTCTGAATCTATAACATTGGTGGAGTTGCCTTTAAGGAGAATTCTTGTCATTACTATAAGGCTATTATAAAAATGCTGCTTGTTTCAGAATTGTGATGTAATTTATTGGAATTTTCTTCTCTTTAGCAAACAGTAAGGGTAGTGATAAACTACAAGAAGACACAGAAGACAGTAGTAAGAGTAAGTCCTCATTCACCCCTTCAAGAACTCATACCAACCATCTGTAGTAAATGTGAGTTTGATCCTTCACACACCCTGCTGTTGAAGAATTACCAATCTCAAGAACCCCTCGATGTGACAAAATCTCTTAATGACCTTGGTCTAAGAGAATTATATGCCATGGATATCAGTCGAGGTAAGATAACTTTTGTAAATTGCAGTTGCAGAAAAGAAAATTACTTAGTAATTCAGTTATGCATTTCCTTTGTTGCTTTGCTTTGGTATTTTGTATTTACTTACAAAGACATTAATTTCTAGCAGGTCAGTATATATTTCATTAGTCTATAAAACTGAAAGTAGGACACGTTTGCCTGTACCTACTTTGAGAAGTGCTATATAAACATTTTGTTTTCTAAGAAAGTGTTAGATACCAACAAAGGTGAGTAAGTAGAAACCATCCCTTAGGGTAACCCATTCCCCATCCGTTCCCCAAAATGCTCAACAACACTATTTCCCACAGCTCATAGAAAAGACATAGAACAAAGATAATCTGAAAAGAACATAAGAATTATAAAAATTGTTTAGTTTTAAACTTATTTGAAATTTAAACAGTGTTAGATAATGACGGTGTTTATGTATCTTTCTGAGTCCTGTTTGTTGATTTTGTAGATTGTAAAGGAATAACAGATCTGTTTTCAATTGTGGTCCAACAGTGGCACTCTGAACTAACTTCCTTGTATTCGTACAGCCATTCCTGTGCCTGGTTTAGCTCTAGCTGTAAGCCTGTCTTTTTTATGAATTAAAAATTCTATGCACTGTACTTTGTTCTGTTTCAGACATTTCTCACAGTAAATTTTACACCAATATAGAATGCGGTAATAATGGTCCACTCCTTGTCTTGACCACTGTTCTATTTCCTTGTGTTTCTTTCTGCTCTAAAACCTGGGGAGTTTTGTTGGACTTTTGGTTTTTTTTGTTTGTTTGTTTCTTTTCTCCTCCTCTAAGTATTTTTTGTCACATTTTTTTACATGGGTGTTGTTTTGTTTTTACAAAACATTTACATTTACATTTGTTACAGTTTCAAGAGTTCTCTCAATTACTTCTCAAAGTCCAGTTATCTTGAGGATATGAAAGATTTGGAAAATAGGTCCTTTTCCCATGGAGGAAACAAATATTTAGTATCTTTCTCTTCTTCACTTGAAAACAACTTACTTATACTTGCCTAACCATGCTATTTGACTATTTGCACTGTTTTTTGTTGTCTGGCTACTGCTTTCATCTGCTGTCTGGCAGAGCTGCCTTTTCCATAGTAGGACATGTACTTCCTCTGAATCAACAGCCAAAAATCCTTAGAAGAGAATACAAGGGCACACACACTTTGTTCAAAGCAACGCCCTGTAAGGAAATTGAGATATACTTCATTTCTCTTGACACAAAGTAGTAGTCAGCATTTCGGTTTTGCAGAGAACTCCAAAGCTCTGAATTTTCATCCTTCTGCATAAATTGTGAGGTGTACCTTTACTTAGTAGAATTTAAATTCAAACCTTATTTTATTCAGATTATATTTTAATTATGCATTCCTCTTTATTTTCCAAGTTTGGACTGCCTGACAATGCATAACTTACAGAACAAACTGTTCTATATATACTATTTTTCCTCATTCCTTCAGAAATATTTGTGGACCTTCTCTCCTTTTCTACAAGATTTCAGTCTATGTTGCATGTCTATAGGCTGAGGATTTTAAATAATATATGGCATTACATAGTAAAGATACACATCCTTTTCCTTCAGGGAAGTATGTAGTTTCTTTTTTCCCAATACTGAAGATTCAGCTTGGCTTTCTGTCTTTGTAGCTTATAACTTCATCCTTGATTCAGATTCACATTTTCTGTCTTTCTTTTTGTCTTTCTGTAGCCACATCACCAGTTGATTTAAATTTACCGTCTTTGCAAGGTATGATTTACTGAAATAGGTGGTGAAACTGTAGAGGCATTTAGAGGCATTACCATGCACTTCAATGATACCATCTGCTGAACTGTTGCATGAGTAATTATCTCTATCCTATCATAAATACATTTTAAAAAAGATAATATAGAAGTGGATATAGCCAGCTATATATATAAAGCATTTATCTATTTTTTTTTACCCTAGACTGATTAAATTTATACTCATTTTTACATGTACCAGTACTTGTACCAGGAGCTCATAGTGGACTTGTGTATTGCTGTTGTTTCTTACTTTTGCACTCAAAGGAATTTTAAGAAAGTCAATCTTGAAAGTAAAAATTAAAAACTTTTAGATTTACAAATCATCTCTATGAATAAGAAAATGTAAGGAGGATAAATTCTGCAAGATAGGCTGTCTTTACAATGACAGCCATGCAGTTACATGTGCATCACCTACCAGGTTTTTCAGTGATCCTTCTCCGTAGGATCTGCAAACCTTGCAGATTTGTGCCTCACTTGTCCCACTTCACACTTACCATGAACTTAAAGTTAGGAACTGAGAGCTGGGGAGGCTGGTGCTCTTTTTCCCTTTTATAGATTTTGTAATATGAACCATAACATGTGACAAGTGGGATGGACTGGGTTAATTGCTGGGGGTATTGATAGCGTCTGAAACTTACCTATTCTGAGTTCTGAAAAAGGCTGGAAGAATATGGATAGTTGGAAACCTATTTGGTTTTCAGTGTTTAGAAAAAGTATTCATATAGGTAACCTGTAGTGTGTATGTCTTTCTAGGAGGCTTATGACAGACAGTGAAATAGTAAGAATGACATTTTTCTTGCATTCTATGTGTGAAATAAATAACATCTAGAACAACTGTTTTCTATCTTAGACTCCTACCAATCTGAAAATCTAGATGTGCTGAAGGAGAAAGAAAACAAAGGATTTTTCAGCTTTTTTCAACGAAGCAAGAAGAAAAGAGAACAAGTAAGATGTAATTTTGTATTAAAAAAAACTTCTAGAAACACACTCATACGGAGCAAACAATACTGTTGATTGTTTTCCATAAATTGTAAGTAATTCTTTTTTTTTTTCCTCTCCCTTGTGTACCCCAAGGCTGCCAGTGCCCCAGCAACTCCGTTGATGAGCAAACCAAGGCCAACATTTATCATGAGATCTAACACCATCAGCAAGCAGTATGATTCAAACACTTTGCCATCTGAAATGCCAAAGAAACGCAGAGCTCCCTTACCGCCTATGCCGCATTCTCAGAGTGCTCCCCAGGAACTTGCACAAGCCCAGGTCAGACCAGCATCTGAAACTGTGAAATCTAACAGCCTTGACAGGAATGAACAGGTTAGTTATGTTGGCTCCTCTTCTCCTAACTGAAGAAATTTAGACGGAATAACCTTGATGATACTGTTAATTTCCACTGAGGCTTGAAATGAAAGGGAAATAAAAATGTAGTACTCTCTTTTAAGAATTTCAGTTTGAAAATAGCTACAGAAATTGAAAGAAATGTTCCTTTTAAACTTTCTATACTCCTTCCAAGGTAGCTGCTGTATCTTGAAAGGGCAAAAAACCCTGTCTCATTTTAAGTTGCTGTTGTGAACACTTTTTTCTTTTCAGTTAGTAATTTATATATTTAAATGTGAGAACATTGTCTCACTTTATCATATCTAATAATTTATGTTGGATATATTAATGATTTAATTATGTGTGACAAAGCGTAGTTTGTTCTTTACATTACTTATAAAAGGTGGAGATCATGGGAAGCAATCTTAACATTCTTGTGCTCCTAGTAAGTTAAAGTGGTCTGGTGGGTTTTTTGGGGTTTTTTGGTGTTTTTTTTTTTTTCATTCTTTGCTTTGAATGCACTATCTAAATGCGGTGTTCATTTATAAAAGTTATTGCAGGCTAGAAAAATAAAATCAGCACTAAATGAAATACAAGACTGAGGGATTACTTTTGTTTTAGATTTGGAGACAAGAAATTTCAGACTGTGACTATCTTTATACAATGATTTACTCTTTCATTGATACACAAAACCACAAGAGAGCACTGTTTAACAGAAGTTCTGAATTTGTGTATTGTGTCCTGCGGAAAAGCTTTATCATTTGAAGAAGACAAAGGTTTCTTTCTCTTTTTTAATAAAAGGAACTTTGGGAGGAGAATCATTTTTTTACCTCATGTTTGTCTTTTAATTGGATTCTTTTTTTTTTTTTTTTTTTTTTTTAAATTTAATAATGTCAACATGGTTAATATCCTATTATGTCTTACAGTAATGTATGACTGCTGGGCTATGATCTGTCACTCAACAAAATTTCTTAAATTTATTATTTTGTACTGACTTCTCTTATTCATCTGAAGTGATCTGACTGCGGTTGAATAGCTCTCAAAGAAAGAACAGAAGTCCAGATTAAGTTATATTTCTCTGTGTATTTTCCCTTAGAACCTAGAAGCCTTTGGCATGTGTTTTTTAGGATGACTTGTGTGTCATTCTGATTCAATTGCTCAGTGATTTATCAGATAATAAAGAGCTTTGGACTTAAATGTGGGCAAGTATTTGCACTGTGCTTTGAATTTTATTCATTCCTGTAAAATGTTTTGTCGTTTTAATATCTGCTTTCCTATAAATATAATCTAATGAATGGATCTGGACAGCACAGTCCACATTGCTCAGCTTGATCAGGGAACTCTTAGGAAGGATTCTATGAGAGGCTTCCTTGGAGGTTAAAGATGTTCATTGGAAGAGTACTGAGATATTTTCAGAGACAGCCTTCTTGCAGCACAAGAGTGGTCCATACCTCTAAGCTAGAAAAGGAGTAGGCATAAAAATAAACATTGCAGTTTAAATGTGCAACTGAGAGAGCTCAAGTGCAAAAATAGGTATGTGAGGAATGGAAAGGGGACAGCAATTCCTAAAAAGAAATACAGAGATACTTTTTGGGCATGTAGAGATGCATTTAGAAATGCAAAGCAAAGTCTGGATTGAAGTGGGAGGACATGTCAGGAGTAACAAGAAAGGATTTTCTAAGTTAATGGTAAGTGGAAGTCCAAGGATGAAGGGTGAGGTTACTTACCTTTACCTGAGCAAGGTATTTGTCACAGTCTACTGCATCCTTTTCTTTTGAGAAAACAGCAAAGAATGGACTATAGAGATGAACCACAAATTAGGGCAAACCCTGGCTAAACAGCTCAAAGGGTGGTGGTTAGTGGCTCAAAGTCAGACTGGTTGTTAGATGGAGTTCCTAAGGAGCTGGTAGTATGGCCAATACTGTTCAATATCTTTATAAGCATCCTAGATGGTGGAATTGAATGCACCCTCAGCAAACTTTGACACGAAAATGGCAGGACGTGCAGGTACACCAGAAGGGCTACTATCCAGGGAGTCAAAGCCTGGAACTGCATGAGTTTAAAAGAAGCACGTGAAATTCTCTGTCTGAAATGGAGTAGTCCCAAGAATTAGTACAGGCTGGGGTCTGACTATGTGGTTCAGCTTGATTCCAGTGTATTCAATGATTTTTAGGCCATATCTGTGCTACAATGTCCAGTTTTGGTTTCTGCAATTTAACATAGAGATTAATAACAGGCAAGGTTGCATCCAATGGAGGTTTTAAAGGATATTTAAAGGCTGGAGAACATAAGTATTCTAGTGAAAAGCAGGCTCAGATAGGATCTAATTGCATCCTTCTGATAGCTAGAAGTTGTTGCAGGGAAAGCAGAGATATATTCTTCACAGGGGTGCATAGTGATACGATGAGAACCAGTGGGCAGCAGTTGCTTCAGGAGAAATTGCATTTGGAATCAAAAAGAAAACTAATAATTTTGAAAACACTGGAATAGGTGACTCTAGAAGTGGTAGAAGCTCCCTCACCAGAAACATTCGAGATGCGACTTGACAGGCTCCTGCAGTAAGCTAAGACCTTGTGTTGAACCAAATGGTTTCTAAAGGGCCCTTCCAACTTCAACTTTTGTATCAGACTCGTGATTTTCAAAGCTGTATGCACATCAGTAGGAGAACAGAAAAAATGTAATAGAGCTCCATCACTAAGAAAAGCCAACAAATATTTGTTGTGAGATCAAGCGCTACTTATGTAATGCTGGCAAGGGGGAGATTTCAAATCTTGTTTCACAGAGCTTCCACTGAAGTCTCTAAAATAAACAACAAAAAAAATATCTCTAGCTCTTGAGATTTATGGTTTCACTTAAATATAAAATAAAAAACATTGCCCTTAAAACATAAGGTATTAGGTGAGGGACAATGTAAAATAATGTTGTTGAGATAAAAATGTTATTTACAAGATTTGAAGCTTCATAAGTGAGATTGGATACTACTTAAATAAATAGCAAGAATTAGTCTTTATTTCAAGGACTGACATCCTAAATATGGAATTTGAAATGAAATGTATAAGCATTGCAGAATAAAGTCAGTTTTGATGTTTGCACAGCACTTCTTCTTCTGTATCATGTGCATTAATGTTTTCTCAACCCCAAGTGACCACTTTATACTCTAATCCATGTCAGCTTTCACTATTGAAACAAGTACAATAGTCATACTAGTCCACAATCATTTCATTGTAGCAATATAAGAATTTGGTCTCTCATATTCCCTACTGTTGAAAATGGGCATCCTGCTGGGATTTCAGGTCTTTTCTGGGTTGCTTGCCAGGCTGATTGGTACATTTGCTGCATTGTTTAGTATGTCTGGGAGTTTCACTGTTATTGCAGTGTCCCATTAAATTAATTTACAAAACTAGGGCTTTTTTTTTTTTTTTTCTTTTTTTTTCTTCCTTAAGGGGTACTTCGTATCTGTTTTTCTTCATAAGAAACATTTTCTTGCAAATCTTACTGCTTTGAAGAATGTCTGGGTTTTGAAGCGTGCTTTTCTGTTGATTTAGCAGGCTAGATGCATACTGTATTTCTTCTGTGGACCAGGATGACCTTCTGCATGCACCTTATTATGGACAAATCTGTCTTGTAACATCCAAAAGGAAGACAAAGTGAAATGTCAGGTTTGCCTGGATAAACTGTTTGCCTGGTTTTGATAAAAACATGCCAAAGGAGTAACATCAGACAACAGTGAAATGAGCCAACTTTAAGGGAACAGTATTCTCAGTGTTGTCTTTCTTCAAATTCACAGTGTATTGTAGTCCAATTTCTCACAGTATGAAAAAGGGTTTTCATGTTTACCTCCTACAGCTTCTCTATTTCTTACTCCATAAAAAAGAAACTGCTTTCTTTTTATATGAGCAGTTATATTCTGGTATGGGGGTTGGAATTTTTTCTGCCTCAATTTTAGAGTAATAAGAGAGCTAAGTTTTGGAGATATGGTCCTATTTTTAGGGGAGACATTAGCACAACTGATGTAAGGGTAGCTTTTACTAGTTATTATTAACTTGGTGTGCTAATTCATTACAAGACTTAGAAGATGACTAGTATGGCTTAAATAGTTAATGTTTGCCTAGCAAATTTCTGTGTTAAATCATATTGGAAATGAGCAATTGTTTTTTTGGTCAAGATGGCTCTCAGCAGAAGTATGTTTAGAACTAGGAAGTTTAAATACATTAGCAAGTAGGGAGGGGCTCTCAAGGTTTTTTCAAAGTGCTGTTTTATAATGCAGTATGTATATCTTCACAGTTTTCATAAAAGTGGATGTAATTTCCTATTATAACATATCTTTAAAAGAAAATTTGTTCTCAAAGGAAAGCATTTTATTATGCCCAAAATGCCATGTTGATTTTTTTTCTCTTACTGCTTTGTTTTTAAAAGGTAGACTTTGGTATTTTTATTTTATCCCATGAATGTTTGTGTCCTTACACTGTTTTCAGTCATTGTAAAGGATCATACATAAACTCTGTGCAGAAACAATTATGTAGGAGATTTTTAGTCAAAACATTTACAGTCTTAAATGATGGATAGATCTTCTCAGCTGTAGCAATATAACTTGCTTTTATTTACACAACCGAAACTCCTAAAGAAATATATACTTCCAGTCTAGTCCTTAGAAAGGAAAGAGAAAATGGGTGAATGGGAGAAGCATTTATGAAAATATTAGTAGCTGTCATGAAACAGCTTAGTTAAGGTTTCTAGGAGGGATAATCTCCATGTTTAAGTTACATCAAAGGCTCAATTGCCTGAAGCTTGGTGGTCAGCCCTTTAGCAGAGAAGTTGGGCAATGATGCAGAAAGCACTAAGAACATCAAGGAGGTCTGGTATAGAACCATTGCTTCCTGGGAGAAGGCAATGCTCAAGGCTACCTGTTTGCTCTTGCTGAAGTTTGCAGGAAGATAATTTTGATATTACTCTGACATTATTAAGAATTGGTGGTGAAAACTGCAGGCATCTGCTTTTTAGTGTATACCAAGTGCATAAACTTGTCCCCTTCTCGTATTTAACTCTACATCAGCAATTATGTAGATAAATCATAGGAAAAAATAGTACTATTGGGTGTTTGTTTTTCCAGCTGAGTTTCTCCAAATTAAGTCTGTCTGACCTTTCTTTCTGATAGGTCAGAAGTACATTACTTTGTAGTACTTTGGGTATGCTTAAGTCTTTTGGAAAGATTAAGTCATTTAAAAGAAACTGAGTGCATTAATTTTTGTAGGAGCAAATGCATTTTTTCCCTGTTGCTCCTTGGACATAAGTTTGATGGCATACTTTTCCAAAGTCAAGAAAGAAACACTAGGAATATGGCTAGCAATGTGTTTTGATATCCCAGTCACCTGTATATCTTCTGTTAAATGCAGTTATATAGGGAGCAAAAGAAGTAGGTCTTAGCGGCATAAAAATGTGTGTGTAGTGAGCTGTGCTGTGAGGTATGCTTTCCAGCATACTGAAACACTCCACTATCACTACATTCTTTGCCAAGTAATGTTTTTCCCCCCTTCTAATACAGCTGTAAAGCAGCTGTGGCATAATTAGCTTTCCTTAGCTTTCTGAAATAAGAAGGGCCAGGCAGCAGGTCTGCCACTGCTTACAGAAGCTGGAACCTGGGAAGCACTGTCCTCTACAGCTGTCTGCTTGGGGTGATGTAAGATCTGGTGCCTTGTTTCTCTGTACACATCTGAGCTTAAGAAGCTTCATACCTACCCTTGCTCGTTCCAGGATGAAGAGAGTGTACTGTTTTAAAAGTGAAATTCCTGCATATGCTGTGGAAGTTATGTCAGAGTTCACTGGTGTTTCTGCTCAAGCTCAGTTTAGTGATTCTAACATGATTTTTAATTTAAGCGTAACTAAAGCAGTGGTTATTATTAGCAGTTGACGTGACACATGAACGCACAGATGTATATTCCAAACTTTGTCAGATATATCTTAATAGTATTATTTTTTTTCCATCTGTTTAAAGTACTATTTTCACATTATAGCCTTTGTTAGGATTTGAAAGCTCTTAATATTCATATGTTGAATAATTCCTGAGAAAATATGTTCAACACTTGAACCTTAACTGGAACATTTAGTACTTTCTCAAAATCTCTCTTTGCAAATCATTTGTTTCTTTGGATGCAAAGGGCAGTAGAAAGGCTTATAAAAATCTTCTAGTAGCATTTGTGTTCTTAGGCGAGAACATTATTTCCCCCCTATACACATAGGGAACTCTGGTGACATCTGTTTAGTTGAGTGAGTATGCACAGAACTCCGTGCCAACCGAGTCAGCTGAAGGAGCCCATGCAAAGCAGATGAGGGTGCAGACCTCTGAACAGAGAAACTGTTTGTGTGCAGAACAGAGGGGAGAGGGGCTGCAGCCTGGAGAGCAGCTACCAAGGAGAGGAAAAATAGAACTGCCTAAGCTCAAGGATGAAAATGAATTAATTTTTAAAAAGCCTCATTTAAGGAAATAATATTATATTTGACATCCCCTCCTGCATAAATTCAGATGCTAATTACTATTTACATGTTTTTAAAGAAATATGTGGGAACTGTTGTATGACATTTCAATCTAGAAACTGAGTTGTTTAAAAACTATTCAAACATGCAAATATTTTTATAGGAGTGGAGTACTATGTTCAAATCCTCTGCTGTTCTTAAAAGAACATTTCACCTTGTGCTTTGTTTTTTCTTCTTAAAACCCTGAGTACTTCTTTGCTGTAGAACTGTCAGCTTGCTTGCTTTGGCATTAAACCTTACAGTGCAGTAAAGTATCTAAGGGGTCTGACGTCATACTTGACATCAAAGTGGATGCCTGAGTATGCCCAGGGCATCTCAGGGGATGGTTTTTGCTACCCCAATTCATAAATTCATATATTCAGTTGAGATCTAACACTCATGACACTCATGGACATCTTCTGCCAGTACCTTTTATCTTGATTGTAATTGTCTATAGTTTTGGTTGTGTGCTACCAGAAATTCTAGCTTGTGGTCTTTACTAGATGTGTATTTGTTCAGTGGTAGCTTTCTACATGATAAACATCTTATTGCATGGATATTGACACAGTCAACAATTCGCTTGTGAGTGATATTTTTGAAAGGATTGTCAGTGAAACAAGAATTTGTATGTGTATTTATGTCATCTATCTTCCCTACTATTCTGCTTTGTCAAGTGGGCAACATTAGTTGCTGTGTGGATCCTGCAAGCCAGAAATGAATGTCACTGCTGGATTTTATTACATTGTTGAGCAGACAAATAATAGGGATCACAATTACTACAGAAATAGACAGCTGTGTCTAATGCCAGAATGCACTCCTTTATTGCTGAGATCCTGATTGTTATCATTCTAATAGATGTGGAAATAAAAGGTTTCTATAGCATAAGGCAAACTGCAGTTAAGAGTGACAGGCAAATTTATAGGTACTCTCTTTTTGAGACACAGGATATATTTTAAAACACATCTGAATTGCAATTGGACTGCTATATCATAATACAAAATCTTCAGTAGGTAGACTTTGCCCATTTTTAAAATTGGTTTTGATTATTTATGAGCTAAGATTTTTTGGGTTTTTTTGTTTATTTTTGATTACAATAGTGAAGACTATTACAATTTAACATCAGTAGATACTATAATTGTTATTACAATTTATTACAATTTAACTGCAGTAAATACTATCATTATGAGACAGTTGTACTTTACAAGGTAAGTTTTGAAAGCTGACATTCAAAAAGTTTCTATAAAAGTTCAAGGACTCCAAGTAGAGAAACAAAATCCTAATAATAATGCGTGCATCCCAATTAGTGTTGAAGAAATGGAGAAGACAGCGTCTCACGTTATTGCAGTGGGATATACTTGAAGCTTTTTTGCACAATGATTTTTAGTTGCTTTTAGAAAAGAATTATTTGTAGTTTGAAGCATAGCCTTTGAGCATAAAATAATTCAAGTTTCTTTTATATTATATGTAACAACTGATTTTTAATTTTTTTTTCTACTGCTGTATCTTGTACCTCTGTGAATACATTACTCAGTTTTTTTGGTTGGTTTGTTTTGTTTGTTTGGTTTTTAACTACTTCTTGGAGGTATTAAGAGGAGCAACATAATAAGTTTGCAAATAGGTGCATACGCTCTCTTTTCCAAATATATGATATAGGTACTTTTGGAGAATAATTATTAGAGCCATTTTGCTGCTTATCATCCTAATAATCTTCCTCCCCTATCTCCTTTCATAGGCCCCTCCAGGATTAGTACGGAAAGGTTCCCTGCCGCTCAGTGACACCGCTTCTGTCAACTCCTCTCTACGGAGGATGAAGCGCAAAGCACCCTCACCACCCTCTAGAGCACCAGAACATCAAAGTGAAAGCAGCAATCAGACTGGTAATTGTTTTATGCTGTTTAATTGGGAGTCAACAAAAAGTATGGCAATTTGGCTAAATATAAAAGAAATACCTCCTTGTAAGAACTTCAAGTAAAAATATGAGTGCCAAACATCTTCATGTAAGGAGCAATAATACTACTTCAGGAGATTGGCTCATGTAGTGTGAGAAAGCAGGCAGGTTTTAGAGCATGCAGATTGGAAAAAAAAAAAAAGCACGTGCCAAACTAATTATAGTTAACTATAGCAATTGTGTTTGTGTTAATCAGATAGACAGACTGGGTAGGGAGAAAAGATTAGCTTCTATGGAGAGAAGATTTAATAGGAAATAGACCAAGAAGAAGTTGAGTGAAAGTTTTGTATTGTTCTTATGTAATTATGCTGTTAGAACAAAAATTCAGTTCTCTGGTTCAAAAACACCTGAGAGTTGAGATTAAAATATCTGGGAAATGTGACATTGAGCACTGGTTACTTTAGGCAAGGTACATTTCTTGATGGACACAATTTAACATTTTATCTAGAACTTTTGTTGGCACAGAAATTGAGACCCAATGAATTTGTAACTTGATTTTTTTGTAGTAACAGTGCCAACAGAATCAGCTCCTCCTAAAGTGGAAGAAGGATCCACTGAAATGCAGTCTGAAACAGGTTGGTTCTTTTCCTTAATGCATTGATAAAATCAACTTCATAGCCAGGTATGAAAATTCATATTAGTAAATTACTACTGTATACATGTGTTCTAAACATAGAATTCATTTTAATGCTTCAGATCAATTAACTTTTCCTTTGAAGTACAAATATGGCTTTCTAAAATAAAGATGTAAAGTTTACTGTCTACAGAAGCACATAGAATATATTTTGTTCTAGTCTTAGTACTTTATGTTTAATAAACAAAACATTATCCCTGTTTTCCCTCCTCACCCACAAGTTGCAGACATGCCAAAACTTTCTTGATTTTTGTATACCTCAAAACAAGCCTTTCAAAAGCTAAAGCCCAATCTTGTTTTCAGAGCTCTGCCTTGTACTGCCCTTGATCTGCCTAACATAGGGGTAGGAGCAAACCTGTGCCTGCTCTTGGTTTGTATCTGAACAGTCTTTGAAAACACAAGTAGCAAATATAAACTACATACATAAATAGTTGTGCAGTAAACCATTTGGGGTACTAGGGAAAAAATATGATACACAAGTATAGCTGTTTACAATACAACTCTTTAGTTGCTGAACTTAATACACTTTAATTAATTCAGTTTGTCCTGTTAAGTACTGTTGTTTGTAAGCATCAGATTGTAGGGTTCAGATACAAGACAGAGCATCTAGAAGCCTTCTAAAATGTGGAAAAGCTTTTTAGAATAATCAGTACAGTCTGGTACAAATCACTTTTCTATGTGTTTGACTAAGAATGAAATATATAAACACTAAGCATGTGGAGTGTCCCTGGCATTATGTAAGGCTAAGCCCTCAGTTTCTCTGCTATTTTACAGGAAGTAAAGCAAATTGGTTTGAGCAGTAAAGCACAAATGTACCACAAGGGTTGAAAAAGGCATCTGCCTCTCTATGTCTCTTGCAAACTGTGGGAAATAATAAAAACAGTCATCAGTAAATTTGGGCTTGGTGTGTGTCTAGAGCAATTTATGTGAGAGAAGACCTTTAATAGAAATAACTAACTTTAATAGAAATAACCTAACTTAATAAGTGGGATGTTTGAACCTACACTGCAGTCTGAGGCTAAAGACGTAATGAAGCTCTAACCTTTCTTTTTCTGAGTTGTAGCAGATGAAGGAGGATAGTCACTTCTAAGTGACTGGCTCTTAATTATCTTTATTAATACTTAATTTTCTGTGTAGAAAGCTCTGTTTAGCTACATGTGATAGCTCTAAGATGATGATCAAAATTGCCATACCATAGTGAATGGTTTTGTTTTATATTTTTTGTTTCTTGGGTCTTATTTCTATTTTAGGATTGTCAATCCATGCTAGAATGTCTGCATTTCTCATTGCTGTCAAGTCCAAGTAATGCATAAATTAGCTGCTGTGAACTTCATAGAAATGGTTTGCTTGCTTTTCCATAGATTTAGGAATCTCTGAGGTTTTTAATTAACTATTTTAATTTAAGATGTAATGGAATGAAATAGAAAAATGTCATTGTTTTCCCTGGGCTTAAAACAGTCTGTGTTGAGCTCTGAGATTTACCTCTGCAGCTTGCGAGAGGCTTCTTTCTTCTGCTGCTGATCTCTGTTGAAGACTTAATGCAATACTTTTTTATAAACATAAAGTCAAATCAGGTAGCACAGTTTCATTGCCTTTTTTTCCTTTTTTTTCCTTTTCTCCTTTTCCCCCCTTTTCCCCCCCCTTTTCCCCCCCTTTTCCCCCCCCCCTTTTCCCCCCCCCTTTTCCCCCCCCCCTTTTCCCCCCCCCTTTTCCCCCCCCCTTTTCCCCCCCCTTTTCCCCCCCTTTCCCCCCCCTTTTCCCCCCCCTTTTCCCCCCCTTTTCCCCCCCTTTCCCCCCTTTCCCCCCCCTTTCCCCCCCCTTTCCCCCCCCCCTTTCCCCCCCCTTTTCCCCCCCTTTTCCCCCCCTTTTCCCCCCTTTTCCCCCCCCTTTTCCCCCCCTTTTCCCCCCCCTTTCCCCCCCTTTCCCCCCCCCTTTCTTCTTTCCTTCCTTTATTCCCTTTTTTTTCCCCCCCCCTTTTTTTTTTTTTTTTCTCATGAGATACTGCTGCTCTCTGGTGGCATCTCTGAAACTGTCCCAAGGCCTGTTTATAAAAGGTCCTTTTAGCAAAACCCATCATACTATGAGAATCAATATTCACATGCAGCAAAATGAGTTACAGTACATGGGGTCCTGTTCCTAGTCTGCAAATTATGCACATTTGGCTATTGTTTAAAATAGATGAAATGGTTCAATATCTCTTAATTGTTGAATTGGACGTGATTTTAACTTTACATAAACTCAGTAGTAGCTCCTTCCATTTAATACTGCTTTACTGGTCAAGCTTTTGTTGAGCTGTGACTGGCATTCCCCAGGGAGTTCTGCTATGCTAGCCAATACAGTGATTCCTCTTTCCCTGTAATGAACCATTGCAAATATTCAGTAAATGTTATTTGGTGTCTTAAGTAGTGCTTAAGTAGTGGGAGTATGCTATATAATTTCAAATAGGCAACATTTCTATTGTGAAAGTACAGTTTTCTCATAGTGTAAAAACAGACTAGACCTTCATAAGAAGTATTTTAAAAGGATACATCTACTAGAATAAATATTGAGAGAATTAATTTGAACGTCTGGGATAATAAACATTTTTTTTTTCCATATTACGATTTTCATTCCCCTTCCCAAAGACTTCTCATCAGACAAGTCCCTTGATATAATCTTGGTTACAGTATCTCCTAAGAACCATTTTAAGAACTGTATTGTGAAGAGCAAAAACACTGGCTGATTTTCATGATGTAGTCAGGCTTTCCAGCTTTGGTGCTTACAAGCACTGTTTGCTATTGTGCAGAAGGTTCTGACTGGCTCAAGGGAGACTTGCAGTTAGTATGTCAGTCATCTTATCAAGTATGTCTACACTATGTCATCCTGTAGATTTTAACAATATTCTCTGAGGACTAATTAAAACTCAGTGACTAATGTTCATAGAGAAGAAATTATACACAGACAAAAATGCAATTTATGTATATACCTACATTAGAGTAGATAAGCAATAAGACAACAGTATTTAGCCAGTATTGCCATAATTACATTCTAGCAATATATTGCATATAAAAACTCTAAACTGAACGTTTGAAAACAAGTAATAAAATCTGAACTGTTCCTCTGGGGAGGTAACTACATGATGCATGTGAAGGATGGCTGTTAAGTATAGTTTATGTATCAATTGCATTCAGACTTTATTCTGCCACAGCAGTGGTGGCCAAGGTCTGGGATGAGATCCAGTAACAGACAGAAAGCCACAAGTTGAAATTAACTCCAAGCGAGGCTGAAGTTACGCTGACAAATTAGGTAGAGAGCTTTGGAAAAAGTGAGGGTTGTTTTTATTTGGTATTACACATTTCTAGGTCAGGTTATTCCACTCCAAAGCTTGAAAGTGTTCCTAGACTTCCACATAGCAGGAATGTCAGCAATTTCTCCTACCAACCCATGTTAAATTGCCATCTCATCAAGATAGATACAACTCAGCCTTTGTTATACTTCTCTCCAGAGGAAAAGCAAGAGATGACAGCAGTGGCTGGGCATGAAGCCATAGCAACTCCAGAATGCTTCCATTTGTCTTATCAGAAGTCCTGGCTGTGCTTTGGTTTATAATTTAGGTTTCCACGGATCATCTAGACTGAAGGTCTTAGTCTTTGTTCCTGTGGCTGTTGATAGCTCAGGCCCCTGGTATAATAGTTCTAATCAGTGAAGGAGACAGTGTTCTTGAGGGCTCGTTATGGGCTATGGAATAGTCTCAGCATGTTTGATGTTTGCCCAAATTCTTTTATGTTTTGTTGGTGCCTTGTGCCGTAAGTATTTATCTCTGCACACCTAAATTTATACTTCTGTCACTAAGATCATCCCCCACAGTATTAGGCTGCAGTTATGTCTTTTCTCTGGATGGAAATGAAAGGCTTTGGCAGGGAGAGAAAGGAAGATAAGGCTCTGACGAATAGTAAATTCTTAAAGAGTCACTTTAATACTAGTTTGGCATATTGGTATGGAAGGATCTCACCTGTACCACTTTGCCATTTTGCTCCTCTCTCTGGGGATCTAAACCACCTCTGCATTCACGGGCATGACACATTGATCACATTGCTTGATGTGTAACTACAAAGTATTATTGCAAGAGTGCAATACCCACCCTCTCCACCCCCCAAAAAAATTAAATAGTAAACTATTTGGCTTTTATAGTTGCTCTGTAACTGTGAATGGGTAACTTTGGTACTACTGACCTCTTAACTAATGACTCTACTGGAAAAATCAAAATTTGTGTACTGAGACTTTCTCCAATATAGATAGCTCTCTACACATACATAACAATGTATTCTTAGAGAAGTACTGGAAGCACTGTAGGATAACAATGTCTGTACAGAAAAAGTCAATTTTTCACACTCAGAGATCTGCTGTTTTCTGGCATTACTTGCTTTAAGCCAGTATTTTGTCACAATTGTTAGGCTTGGTATGCACTTGGAAATTTGCTGATACAACTTAGAAAAGTCTGAAATCTAACTGTCCAGGTGCAAGACCTGTATCTAGAAGGTATTGGTGCTGGAAGAACTGATGGAAATACCCTGGTGAGGTCAGGGATAGACACTGCTTGCAAGGCTCCCTTGTGGCCAGCAGCCTTCCATGCTACCACTATAGAGATGGAATTGTTATTTGGTTTATGTTATAGATTGCAAGTTGCAAAGCCAAGAGGTTAATTGTATGGTCTATTTGCTAATATTTTAAAGATGTGAGTCATCAACTTTTTTTTGGAAGATGGCTTTCAGGAAAGTGAAACTTGAGATCTTTAGTTCCTCTGGAAATCAAAATAGGTGGATTTAATAGTTTAATTACAGGTAGATTGACTCATGTGTGTCCTAATCCAGTAATTAAGCATTTCAGTGTAACTATGCTCTATCTGAAAACATAATTTTTTATGGATTAACATTTTTCTGTGAACATTATTTTTGTGTATTTCTACTGTAACAGAGGGCACTTCACAAGACACTTTTATGTTTTCATACATTTAGGGTAGTTCTGTAAAAATTTTGATAGTGGTGAGCATACTGGCTCAAACTATGAGCAAAACTGAGATTTGGGTTGCTTTTTAGTTCTGTAACATACCTACTCTAATATAAAGAAACTGTCTATTTTAAACCTCATTGGAGAGCTAATAGACATATTAAGAAGTCTGGGTAAAATAAACAGTTTACCTTCATGAAAACTGGTATTGTGATATTGTTAAATATATTTTGACCTATCCTAATCGGGTACTTGGGTTAAAAAAGGAAAATATTACATGGCAATTTCATATACAGAAGCAGATGGACAGTAGCATGGTAATGAGTATATTCTCGTGTGTAAAATGAGATAATTAGAACTAGAAACTAAATAGTGTGAAGTTAAAAATACGAATGAGGTGGGGTTTGGTTTTTTGTTTGGTTTTTTTTAACCTGAAGTATGAAGGTAAATGTCCATTTTCCTTCTTCAAACTCCTTAGGCTGATTTCAGCAGAACCTTTGTATCTACACCCTGCACTGAGAGTTGTGGGTTGTTTAATTTTTTTGTTTTGTTGTTTTGTATGGGTTGGTTGTTCATCTGTTTGTTTTCTTTCTGTGAGGGTAGGTGTAAAGAGCTCAGAATACAGCCTGGGAGAAATTGATGAAAGGGAAGAGATGAGTGTGCAACAGAGAGAGGACAGTGAAAGCACAAATAACTCTCTTGGGACAGGAGAGATTACTGCAGCCTTCAGCTCTGCTGAGGTACCACTGGAAATGGAAAAAAATGATCCTGCTTCATCAGCTTCAGTTCCCAGCAGTGTTTCTGTAGACAGCTCACAAAGCTTCAAGGAAGAAAAACAAGAAAATATGAGCACAGATGGCAAGTAAGTACGTTTTGTGACAAAGAAAGGAGAATTGGGGAAGGAATGGGGGAGGCAAATAAAACGTAGAGTGCTGTTTCATAGTGGAGCACAGAATAGTGAACTGTCAAAGAGGAACGAGCTTAATATGCTTAACTTTCATTGTAACATTCTTCTGTGCCCAGTAATTCATGTAGCTTTTCAACGAAATGACAGAAGTGTTCTGCAGGCTGTTCTGTTTAAGCCTTCCTTTCCTTACTACTCAAACAGCTGGACCCCAGAAAAATTTCAAATAATCAGTATATTTAATAGGGCAGTGTGCTGAAAAAAAAAAGTTGATTGATTAGTCAAATAAGAATTTAAAAATTCATTTCTAGAATTGGGGAAAACCAAATAGATTGGCCATTTCTGTTCTTCCACAGTTATCTATTGCTTGCACATTTGTTTTGGCTTTAATTTTTCTTTTGTCTTTTCCTTATATGTCAGCCAGTTGTCTTGACCTGTCTGGGTCCATCTGCTGTCAGGAAAGCAAGTTAATTCTTCTTTTTTGAAGAATAAACACTTGAGATTTCTTAACTGCCCTTTTTTTCCTTCTGGTGATGATGTACCTCTGCCCTTCAGCATGTTTGTTAAACTACCTGACTCAGCAGGTTTCCAACATGAGTTGTGCCTGCATGAAATAAATGTTGCATTGTTCAGAGAAGTCCCATTGTGTTAATGTAATTCACTGTTTCTCTGTTCCCTGGGGCAACTAAACTGGCTACTGTTCCCAATTTAAATGGAAAGAACTATTTCAGTTATTGTACGGAAGCCAAAATGTGTGAATGCTCCAGTAGCCAAAAACTTTCAAGGCATCACAGAGAGCTTTGACTTGCATATCAAGGGTGTTTTGTCAGTCTAGGGCCAAGTGAGGTTTCAGAAAAATCTTTAGTGCTCAGTCTTGAGAAATACTGTGCCAGGTGTGTGGGTGTTTCTGCTCTATGGGGATCTATGAGGAGGAGGAGAACCAGACAAATGCTATTTCTACATCGTCTTGCACTTGTGAATTATCAGACCTGTGCTATTGGACCAGTATAGCCAATTATCCTGGGGTTGTTTCTTTTTTTGCTCCACTAACTTGCAATAGGTTTCAGGGCCTATAATTCTGGTGAGTATCATCTAGGATGCACTACACTCTTTGGCAATCCCTTCTTTCCAGAGTTACCAGAGGGATTTCAGAAGGGGGACTAAAGTTTCTCTGACATTATATTTCTGGAACCTTTTAATAATTCTGATCTTTTATAAAAGATCTAGCTACTTTGAAGAGCTCCTTTTTAATCAAACCAGGGATATGTGTAATATTCCAGTCAAAACCACTGATTTCTGTAACGATACTCTGTGCTGTTCTGTGACTCTAGGGTTTTGCTTTTCTTTAAACAGTTCAGCTTGTTGTGAATACTTGTAGTTGAGTCCCTCAGCTGTGCTCAAGATATGTACAGAATGGAGATATGCAAGACGAGGCAGTGCAGAACTGAGTTTTAAGTTTTTTCCAACTGTAATTTTGAGAGCATATGCTCCCAAAACGTCCTTGTTGAACATTTGCAGTATATTTTGGACTGTACAAGAAACATTAGGATGGAAGGTTATGGGGAAATTTATGATTTCAAATAATTCCAAGTAGATGTTTCAGTTTAAGGCACTGGTTCCTGACAACTAGTATCTTTGATATGACAAATTACTTGGAATGTTCATAATTTGTAACTATAGCCAGTAAGTGTCTTAAACAGGGATATAAGTCTGAAGTTTAATAATTTTTAAAGATAAATTTCAAGATTTTTGAGCCTTTTTATGTACATTTAAAGTCAAATACTTAATATTCCCATCGAAAAGAGGAGTTTTTGCAGCATTTCTTTGTCCACCATGGTCTGAAGATAGAAATTATATGCATATGCAACAAGCCACATATTTGGTGCTTATCTCTCTTGTTCTCAAAGTATTTCTTGAAAGGGGCAGAGCATTTTTTGTTAGTATTTTGAAAAGTCCATAGTGAAGAGTTCCTGTGTTCATATGCACTCAGTGTTTCCTACAGCTTCATGCATGTCATATTAGGGACAAAATCAAGGATATGTTTTACATGTTGGGGATGTCAGAAGCCTTCTCACTAAGAACACTTATACGAATGATAAACTATCACCTTTGTGGCTTAATTGAAACTGAGTTTTTACTGGAAAGGGGCTTGTTCAAACTGAAAGAGTAAAAAGGAGAAGAGGGAAGGGAAGGGAAGGGAAGCTGATCATCTGATTACTCAGAAGAGAACGAAGCTGCATGTCATTTTGGTAAAATATCATAGCATCATTTCCTCATTTTCTCTTGGGTTTTTTTTTGTTTGGTTGGTTTGGTTTGGTTTTTTGGTTTGGGTTTTTTCTTTTGTTGGTCTTTTTGTGGTTTTTTCTTTTTTTTTCTTTTTTTTTTTTTTTTTTGATAGAATATAATCTATCCTGTTGAGTACTCCAGTGTTTGGCAGAGTGATTCTATTTTGTCCATCTGTGTTTGGAAAGTATTGCCAGTTCTCTTGCATCGTTTCTTGTGTTTTACTGAAATGAACGATACCAGCATATATTATGTATTGTGTGCTTTGCAGAGGACTACAGACTAAGCTAAGCAGTGAGCAAGATGCATTTGAAATAGACAGGAAGCTTAGAATTTTGGATCAACATAGAAGCAATGGTGAGTACTTCCCACTCTTTTTAATACTTCAAAACAGTGCTGAAGAGAACTACTCTACTCCTTTGAAAAAAATTACAATACAGGTCTTGAATTTCTACCATCATGTTTTCTTTGTGCTTTCTCTAGCTCTGGTGTATCCTTTTTGAGATGAGGTGACAAGAATTGACTGCAGTTTCATGGGGTTTTTTAATTTTTTAAGATTACTTTCTACAGCAGTAGTGAAAGTTGCATTGTGCTGTTGTAGGACAGTATGGGTGGAGCGGTGCTGAGAAGGGGGAGGCTGAGCACTGAGACTATCCAGCCACATGCTGTGACTTGGGCACCAGAACACAGTGGGGAAGGAGAGGCCAATGATTGTTCCTTGCTTAGGAAGTTAGCATGAGTTTTCTGAATGAAAATGAAAATATTTTTAAACACAAATAGAACAGACTAACATGATGATTTGAAAAGAAATTACGATATTATGACATCCTGTGCATCTAAAGGATCACATTTTTTTGCTGTAGATTAAGTGAACCGACTTGATACTATTTTTTAACCTTTTTGAGACACAGATTTTCAGTTTTATGTATTAGGCCTTCCATAGTCTTTTGCATTCAGTACACTTCTTTTATAAATCAAACAACATACTGTCCTGTTTAGATGTGGCATAAGTTTTAACTGTCATTTTATAACATATGAGGATAGACTTTTTCTTGCAAAATACCACCCTAAATGGTTATTCTTAAATAGTTTAAATTTTCCTAATATTGTATTTTTTAAAAATTGACCCAAGTATTCCTGTGTTTTGGAGAGGACTATGTGTGTTTAGTCCATGGGTAGAAAACTGAATTATCAGACTTGCTAAACTGAACAATTTGAAAAATTCCTTTTGTACATGTTTTCCTATTGCTCCCTTTTACAAATACATAAGGTATAGTGGACAACATTTGTAATGTGAAAACTAAAGAATAGAAGCAACAAAAGTATGGAACTACATCAAAATTCCATCTAGCTTAATACTGAATAGTCCTTAAGTTCTTGAGCCTATATAATCAATGGAAAAGCATAAGCACTTCTTAAATTACTCTAGAATAGCTTTTTCTATTAAGTTGATGCATGGCACCAGTAGTATGTTAATTAAGGAAGAATACCTGAGTAAGAATGCTATTATTTGGCAATGTTATTCACAGACAAGTATATCTTTAAATTGCCTTTCCAAGGAAAATTTTTCTATGGGTGAGGAGCCAGTCCCTATAGTTAAATACAGTGGATGTGGGGCTTTGTGATGTGAGGGGGAAGGCTGAATCTTTTTGGCATTTTTATTAAATTTGGAATATCTCTTTAACTTAAAGATCACGGTGATACAAAACTCCTTCCAACAACAGAAGAAGGGAAAGAACTTCAGACAGCTGAAATTAAAACAGTAGATTTTAGAGAAAATAACAAGCTTGAAGTTGACAGACTATCAAACTGCCAAGCATGTAAAAATGACGTATCTGTAAGTCCTCCGAATTATCCTCAACTGGTTCCAGAAAAGCAAAACAGCTTGGACATAGTGAAAACTCAGGATGTTGCAATTCAGACAGGTCCATCAGATAGCAATTTGGGAAGGACTAAACAGAAAGAAATTATCATTCCTCAAGGTTATGAATCACCCACATTCAGAGGACTGACCACTCAATACAGCACAGATACAAACAGCCCACTTCAGGTGAGGCATGGAGTACAAGAGGATAAAGATACTTCAACAGAACAAAATCTTGAGATACAAGAAGCAACCTATGAAAAAGTAATTCCCATAAAAGATCAGAGTCACCTTTGTATGAATGGAAGTAATTTTGCTCCACCAGACACAACTGCAAAGACTCCAGACGGCTCTCCTGTAAGAGGACACCCTTTTTATAGACATGATGCCAAACCTAAACCCAAGCCCGCTAATGAAATTACAAGAGATTACATACCAAAAATTGGAATGACTACTTACAAGATAGTGCCTCCAAAATCCTTAGAAATAATGAAGAGCTGGGAATCAGAAAGTCCATCAGATTATAAGGATCAAGAGGTATCTCCCTTGGAAAACTCTCTGAAGCATGAAGATCCTAAAGGACTCGCAGTGCAAGCTGAAGTTTCTCATCTTCCAAAAAGTGTGGGTCATTTACAGACTGATTCATCAAATGAACCTGCAGCAGCAAATAATCTGCTGCACAGAGTGAACAGCCTTTCTGAACATATTTTGGTGTCTGGAGCTGAGATTACTTCTGACAGCAACCGGTTGGAAATAGTGTCTTCCAAACAGCGTGTCGCACCACTAAGCTTGGATAATACAAATGCATCTTCTGAGGCTCAGGACAAGTCAAATGTACTAAGTCCTACATCAAAGCCTAGTTCTTTTTATCTGCAGATGCAACGAAGAGCTTCAGGTCATTATGTGACATCTGCAGTTGCCCGAAGTACTGTTGCTGCTCCTAATTCCATTCAAAATGAAGTTAAAAATACAGAGATGGGAAAAAGAGTCTCATCACCTGATTCAACCTCTTTGTCTCTACATAAAGCAAGTGCTTCTTTTCCTCCAGCAGATGAAGGAGAAGTTGATGATGAAAAAAAATTTGAATCCCCCATTTCACCTGTTAAAAGCAATAAACCTTCAAGTGTCCCCTCCTGTCCACCAGCACTGGTGAACCTAAAAACTTTAAGAACTTTTGCAGTTCCAAAGCCGTACTCCAGTTCAAGACCATCCCCTTTTGCTCTTGCTGTCTCATCTGCAGTCAAAAGGTCACAGTCATTCAGTAAGACCCGTGCAATCACTAGCCCAGCACGGAGAGAGGAATCTCCTGTTGAACTCTCCTCTGCCACTTCAGCAGCTGAATCTTCCTTGGCTACCTCCATGCCTCAAGTGAAAAGCCCTTCCTTACAAACTGTAACAGGAGGGGCACAAAATAGTCTAATGGATAAGGTAAATTGTATTTCTAATATTGGTTTGCTGTTGATCCGCTGTCATCTTGTGTGACTAGTGTAGAGGCTGGTCTCTGAACTGTCCCGATTTGTATTCATACATTGTAAACCCTTTGTGGTGTCCAACAGTAGCACCACATCGTAGTGAAGTACTGGGAATGTTGAAGTGAGAACTACTGCATTCAGATTACTGGAAATTATTATTTCTTGCCATAGTTAGTCACCCCTCCTTTGGAGAACAGTAAATTAAATAGAATAATTCACACTTTTGATACCTATTTTTATGTTTGGAATATGTATAATTTCTTCTTTATGGCTCTGCGTGCTGATTTCTTAAATTTAATTCTGAGTAGTGTGATCAATTTGTCTTCAAGTGATCACGACACAAACATACTTGGACAGGGCTATAGAATTTTGATGGCATAGTTATCTAAGGGAGAATTATGTGCTGTAGTGGAAATGTGTCTGATCTCTGAAATCTCTAATGAAGTAAACACTAGAATGGTGGCAGTTGGATATGCAACCTTGTGCCAGGTTGACTTAGTTTTCCATTTATGACTAATTCAGATTAAAGATTTTTGTTTTGGTTTTCCTCCCACTTTTTCCCTTCCAGGAAGCCAGGAATGTGAATAGTGAGCAAAAGAGTCAGGTGCAATCAGGTGCTTCCAGTGACCACCCACCGTCTATCACTAAAAGACCAACTGCAATGACGTTTCAGCACTCTGACCCAGAACAGATCCATCAGAGCTTGATGGCTGCAATCCGCTCTGGAGAAGCTGCTGCCAAATTGAAAAGGGTGAGTTTTCATCATTGCATCCATAACAATGAATTCCTGGTAGTTCCTTCAAAATTACCATGCTGATGCCTGACACTACAAGGAAAAAGTGCTGCCAGGAGCTCCCTTAACAGTGGGAAGGAAGGAGAGGAAGAGAGTTAGTTCAGTTTTGCAGAATAAGCTGGTGAATGCAGATACAAAGCTTCACATCCGTATTTTCAAACAGTACAAATCCAACCAAAAATCTTTCTGAAATTAATTGTAAATCTCAAACTTGTCATTTAAGTATCTCTTTAATAAAATCAGGAACATACCACAGGAAAAACATGGATCTGTTGCAGGAGGTCCAGAGAAAGGCCACAAAAATGATCAGATGGTTGGAACACCTCTCCTATAAAGAAAGACTTGAGAGAGTTGGGGAACATCAGCCTGGAGAAGAGAAGGCTTCAGGGTGCCCTTTTTGTGGCCATACAATACTTAAAGAAGGCCTATAAAAAATAGGGGGCAAGTTTTTTAGCAAGGCCTGTAGCAATAGGACAAGGGACAATGTTTTTAAACAAAAACAGGATAGATTCAGACTAGATATAAAGAACAAATGTTTACAATGAGGGTGATGAAACACTGTAACAGGCAGTTGCCTGATTCCTGGAAGAAATATTCAAGGTCAGGTTGGATGGGGCTCTGGGCAGTCTTATCCAGTTGAAGAAGTCCCTATGTATTGCAGGGGGGTTGGATTAGGTGACTTTTAAAAGTCCCTTTCAACCCAAACTATTCTATGATTCTATGATATTCAATTATTTGATTGCATTTATATGGTTTGAAGCGGTATGGTTTTAGACACTTGACAAGCAGCTTCACCCTAGACCCAAAGGAGATGCAATCTTTTGCAGGCAGATAACACACAGAAGTTCTGAAGAGTAAATTTTTCTATTTACAAGATTCTTATCAGCCCCTTAATTCTTCTTAAATGTACCTCAAGCCTCCTGCTGCTCTTTTGTATCAGTAGTAAGGTAATTCTTAATGTTTTGTCAACAGGCTTGGTAGGACCATCTTTTACCTCCCCTGCAGGTTAGAACTATGGATTAGTCTTTCCTTTCTTTCTCCTAAAATTCACCTATATTTCTCTCCACTGCACACTTTAAAAATCTGTATAGTTTTAAATTTGTAACCAGACAATTTCTCACCCAAAGCTTTCTTCACCCATCATTAGTATTTTGTATTCAGTATAGAAGAATAATGTATCATTGCAAAATGTTAAAGAAATTAAGTAGTTTCTCTTTCTCTTCCCTTTCTAACTTGAAAGAAATGAATTATGTGTGGTAGGTGAATGTGAGGTAGTTTTTTGGGTTTTTTGTTTTGTTTTATGGAAATCTTTCATACTCAGCGGATGGTTAGATATTAGAACAATACATTTTATACTTAGGGTTTTGTTTCAGTGTAGCACTGTAATGGCCTCTCTTCAACTTGTAGTTCTCCCAACTTTTCTATACTTTCAGTTTCTTGGGAAGGTTACAACCATGCTCAAGTAGGTTTTGACCTCTAGTCAGTAAAAGTAGTATGTAAGGCACTGCAGTATTACTTCTAGCCACAGCCATTTTAAAAACAGGTTAAGATTAAGTAAACGCTGTAGTGTTCAACGTCACTTGGACGTCAAATCTGTCTTTCTACCACAAATATTGTTTGGATTTTGCTTGCATCTATTTTCATTAAGGGTTTATTTTTCCTCCAATTCCTCAAATTTCCTTCAATGCCTAAGTACCTTCTGACTAATACTGAACTTTAATTATTTTGCATAGTGTGTGAACTTTGTTTCATGATACTATGGGAAATATGAATAGGCATGGTTGTTCGTGAGGGCAGGGTTATACTTTTAAAGAGAAGTTCTAATAATGAAGATACTGTAAACACAAAGAAAACCATTCTGCAACATAGAAATATGAAACAGGCTTTAAAAACCCCCTAAAACACACATACAATTATGTAATTTTATGTTTAAGATGGAGAACTGGCAGTAGTAAAAAAACCCATAGAAATTAGGCATTTTGCAGCAATAGGTTATTAGCTGAACTCAGTAAAAGGTGAAATAACCTGATATATTTAAATTGTCAATGAGGTTTGTCAGGTGCTTGCTTCTCTTTTTACCTCTCACCATAATTTCCCTTGTTTTGGTTCTGTGAGGGAATCATTAACAAAAAAATGCTGGGACCACTAGCCAAATTCTTTATCTCCCCCCACCCCCACCCTGGTTTACTCAATATGTTGTGAGTATGCAGTGTTGAGATCTGTGGACTTTTGTGTTGCTGGTCTTTTCTATTCAATAGGGACCTCAGTAATTAGTAACCTAAAATGGGTCAAGTGAAGTTTCTTTTGAATAATTTTTCTCTTCAGAATGTTCTTGTTGTGTTCAGAAAACTGTAAGCTGTGGTATGTGGTTTGCATGGCTGTGGAGCATCCACAGCTCCTATTAACTCCAGCTGGAGTAGTTGGTTTATGCAGTTCCCCTGAAAATCCCGTCTCTGCTATCTATCCAAGAAGCTGTAACTTGCTCCTGATAAAAGAAATGTATCTATGGTATAAAGGAGTGTCAGAAGATTTTGCTAGAAATCAGCTTTGTTTAATAAAAACTGTTTGGTTTAGTTATGTGCTTTCAAGCATTTCTTTGCAAGCAGGTCTAGAGAAGGACTAAAAATTATGCATGTCTTCAATAGTTATACACGGAATTTTTAGATAGGATAAAATACATTTTTCAGTGGTATCTTACATTTCTGCTTCTGCAGTGTATGTGTTTTGTTCAGAAATCACAGAGGAGGTCTTTCATTGTGATGAGAAAAATGCTAACTGGAGTAACAGTTTTTCTGTTGCTTTGAAGTAATACTGTGTAACAAACTACAGAGACAAGAGTATTTAAAGTTAGGTTAATATTCTATCTTTTTTTTTCTCCTTTTTTCTTCCCCCCCTACCTGCAGGTCGGTCCTCCATCAAACACCATATCTGTCAATGGAAGAGCCAGGCTTAGTCCTTTGTATTCCACAGAAGCAAAAACTAATCACTAGATATTATACTAAATATTTCGCACTTTACTACTGCTTCATAGGCCGACTTAATACTAACTACAGGTTTTTTGAATGTGTAAATGCAAGTATATGTTAATATATTGTTGACAATTGTTTTAGGAATTTCAAGCTGGGTCTTTTGATGCCTTGGAAATATTATTAGAATGTGTAAATTATAGTAATATTTTGCCTTTTTCTCTTTATAAAGCTGACTATGCTGCTAAAAAGATTTAAGAGGAGGTGCAGATGAGCTTTGCTTATGTTAGAAGGAGATTCAAATATTCTTAATTTTAGCCTTCAAGAGTGAAAAATATGTATGTAGCACTATGCTGAAATTACAGATTTAAAGCAATCTAAGAATTTTTGATCATTAATTTCCAGTTCTGTATTACATTAATGGATCTGAACTGAAATCTATCACATGCTGCCTCGATATTACTTTGTTAAATTAAATTTGTTATTAGTAGAAGATCTTAACGATATGTAATGCTTTGTTTCTCTTTAAAAATTGGATGGTTTTTTTTCTTCAGCTGAGAGTAGTTGGGATAGATATTTTCAATTTTTTAATCTCCTTTAATTTTTTCCTGGTAGCACACAAAAACCCCAAGAACCCAGGACATAAATTATTGGAAATTTTTGTACTACTTAAAAGCTTATTTCTTAACTGTAGCACTACATGATGTTTCTCATCTATTCTTTGACTACATGTATATAGTATTTACCTAGCACTTGAATAAGCAATACTTTTTGTGAACTAGATATATTTTAAAGTAGTCATCAGCATATAGTCACTTACTGATAATACGCAAATTCCAGTTTTGATACTTAATGAAACAGAAGAAATCTCTTTTCACTGGAAGTATGAGTAAAGAATGAACTGCTTTGGACCAATTAATGTAAAATATTTTAATCTCAAAATAGCACAATAACACATTTACACAACATTCTTGTGTCTATTTATAGATTAAGCATTAAATACCAATGCATTAAATACCAAGATGGGAATATATATATATTAAAAAAAATTCATTTTATATTTTATCTATTTTCTATAATTCTTATCAAGGTTATACATTCTGGGGAGAGGGGTAGAAATATGACCACACTCATGATGGAATAGCTAAATAATGGATGCATGCAATAATTGCTGGGTTATTTGCCATATTAAAATATTTTCTTGCTGGACTTGATTGAAATCAAATAATTGTATTTAGTTTCTATTCTTTAACAATATATTTATTTTGTACTTTAGAGACATTCTGTAATTCAGTTTCAGAAACTGATCTATATGAGCATTTCAAGGGGTTATTAATGGTTTGCTGCCAGGTTTTTGTGCAATAATCTCAGAGGTTTCATTACTTTTCTAGAACAGAGTCAATTATTGATTACAAATAACAGTGTTAACTTAATGCTGAAACCCTTCAAGGAATGTTTTGGTAAATAAAAATTCATAAAGAGAACTGATGAACATTTGTTCACTGCCGTTCTCTAATGTTTTCTCTCTTGTATCTTAGTCCCCTGCCAACGTACATAACCACTTCCAACTCCATTCTGTTCTTGCCTCCCAGCACGAGCTAAATCCAAGAGTGGGGGGAACCCACATGGGGTTCACAATATCTGTTTCAGAGTCTTACTGCAAAATAACACTTCATCATTCACTTAAAAATAGTGAGATAGAAGAGATAGGATTTTTTTCTAGTTTCTAACTGGAGCTTACATTCTAGATTTGACTGTGTCTTGAGGGACAGACTTGAAAATTGTAACTCTCCCAGGACTCCAGTGTCTGTGTCCATTGCAATATTTGAGCATGTTTTAAGCATTCCTATACAACATGAGGATCAATAACTGCCACAAAGAAGCTGCACTGCAAGAGGAATCTCCTTGTTTGTACTTTGGGTGCTAGGGGGTTACTTGTTTTTCCTCAAACCTTTTTAGTCTCTGCCAAGGTGACTAAAATTATTTTATAGGACTAATTTAATCTCCACCTGTGGTAATAAAGATCTGCTTGACATTGCACTATTTCAACCAAATCGGTGGAGACCAATTATTCTGATTAGGGGAGAAGATCAAATAACCTTGCTTTGTTCTTGTTGTCTTTGATTTTGACAACAGAACAACTCTGGTTGCACGTTCCTTAGTCCCACATGTTGAAAGTACATTGCCCTTTTATATGAACTCCTGAAGGCAAAGAACCTCTTATGTAAAAGAAATTAAAACTAAAACCACCTGGCTTGAATTTTGGCATTTCTTGTCTTTGCATCTGAACTTGCTTGATAATTAATTGCAATGTCTGCACACAATAGTACTTTGAAACTCTCCTAGTGTGATTTTCTGTTACTAGCTAGCAATACTGTTTAGCAAAACTTTCTTTCCCCCTTCTTCTGGTGTATATATATGACAATTTAAAATCTTGATATTGTATATCTAGATGCTATGTTTTTCTTATACTCTTGTATTAAATACAACAGAAGGATGCTTGTTAATGAACCTAACATGTTTATTCATTGTTCAAACAAGAAAACATTTCTACTCAAGTAATGAGTGCTTCTTGCAGCTGCATGCCTGAGTTAGACAGCAGTAAATTTCCCTTACATGAGGGAAAACAGACTGTTTTCAGGACAAGAATATGTACAGTTTGGGCAACCTGTATTAGAGATGTCTTCCAACAGAAAGCAGATACTTTATGTCATACTACTTATAATCCCATTGCTGCTCTTGCATGGCAGTCAATATGTTTTAGTCCTGATATTGCAGGAAATGAATGCCAGTGCAAGTGTGCAGAGAAAATAGCAGACCCGAGTAAAAGTGAGCTATGATCTTCTTTAAAGAAGTAGCACATGTAGCCTGGTGGAATATAGGTCTGTCTCAGACTCCAGGACTTTTTAAGTAAAAAAGGGCTAGGAAAAGGAGAGATTGTAGGAATGATCTCTTTGGTTATTATGGATGATATTATTTTTATTTCTTCTGTGGATTCTTCCACAGTCTTATAATTAAGACTTCAGATATACTTGAAGAATGGAGCACTTTTGCTGGGAGAGCATCACCAGAGAGTATTTGGAAATATTGTTGTGACTAGAGATTTGGAGGCCAAATCAAGAGCTCTCATATTTGCAGCTGAAAGATGTTAAACCATTGGATGTCTACATTTTGGGGAAGTATATCTAGTACTCAGTGCCCTATTTTTTCCAGCTACTCTGATTTGTGCCCTAGCATTATTGTAGCATGCAACATGAACATCTATGAGCACAAGGAAGACATTAAAAGGACATGGATATGGATCAAGAGGCACAGGATCACACATACTAGGTAAAGGATGAGAATATGACACGGGAGCAACTAATGCTTTTAATTTTAAGTTTGTACAGGCACCTGTTTTCAGCCAAAGCAAACCTTTTAAGAGCTGCAGAAGAGGTCAAAAGAATTATGTTAAACAGAAACAGACAAGATGCTGTTGAGCAGTGGGGTGTACAGCCGTGTATCTAACACTTGGCCAGAATGCATCTATCATCTGTTGGATAATTACAACTAGACTGAACAGTAACTGTAGATTACTAAGTTGATGGGTCAGAAGCCAAATAAAGAGAGCTCTTTGCAGAAGGGAAAATATGCCTTAATTTAATTGTTCGTGTCTATGCTAACAGAGTGTGAGGCTGAAGTTAAAATAGTGTGTTTTGATCAGGGTTGTCATCTTCAGAGGCTCACCTGCTTCTGGGTACTGTGAATGGTCTGAGTTTCTGAAGCTGCAATGTTCTGTTCAGTTTAGCTGCTGACTGGACAGATGAATCTGAAACATCACTTGTATGCAAATGTCTTGCAAAGTTTGTTTCCATGATTAAGCAGAGCTCTAGCAATACCAGTGGAAATGGTTCACAGCTCTTAACTGAAAATTGTGTTTTCTATGTATATTATTTTATACAATACAATTGAAAACTACAGGTAAGATGGATTTTTTTTTGTCTTTGCAATTTCTTATTGGGTTCCTTTGTGAGAGGGAAAGTGTCCTTGTTAAAATGACATAAAATATGCAAGTAACAGGTACACTTTTAAAAAACACTTAATTTTGCTTTGTCTTCCTTTCAAGAACTGTATGACATGGTAGCTACCACAGAAGCTATTTGTAAAGAGTCTATCATAATTATTGTACATAAAGTTGTATTATTTTTTGTCAGCTATTCCTGCTCTTTAGCAAAAGCACTTAACACCTTAATATTTCTGGTGTATATATGTATTCAAGGAGCAGATTTGGAAGAGATGTAGTTTTCTCCTTTAGCTGTATTAAACCTCACAGGCACATAACAATAAAACAGCTGGTGTTTAAGTGAAAGAGGAGTAGATGAACACTTTTCTTCCTCCTCCCTCCATCACCCTGGAAAGACCATTAGAGTGTCTTAGTTATTTCTAAATTATTCAAAACACTTAAGAGAATAAAACTAACAGGAGGAGGAAGGACAAAGGGAAGAGGCAGCTAAAAGAGTAGTTCTGCTCACCTTGATCTGGAGCATCCCCATTTCTGTGAGGACTGGCAGAAGGATATTTCTGTTCCTTGCCCATTTAATGCACAAAATAGTAATCTTCTACAGGCAAATTATCACTTCAGGAATGATTTCATCTGCTCCTCAGTGGAAGATGTTGAATGCGTTTAGTATTCTTCAGCAGGGCCTTACAATAGGAAGTGCTGCTCCTGCCCCCATCTTTCATATTTTTTGTTTTCTGTTTAGGCTTCAGGGTTCTATAAATGCTGTATTGAAAATGCAGTCCTGTGCAGGACAGGCATTATTCCATATTTTCTAATGTAGTAATGAAATAAAAACTCCTAGCATTGGGAAAGGGAGATATCATTATGAGAAGGACCCTAGAACTTCTTTGTCATTTCAGAGAGGCTACGCATGTGTAACTTAGGGCCTGGACATAACAAGGGCTATTTCCATTCCAGTAGAAGTAGATACAACTCCAGTGCCAAGAAGACTCTAAAAGCTGGATTTCAATGTAAGTTGCTATTTCCTCTGTGAACTTTTCAAACTTTGAGAATGGTCTTGTGCCAGTAACATACTACAGACAATGTGATTATTCACAAATGCCAGTGACATTTACTAGGTATCAGTTTGGGGATTGTATAACTGTATATTTTTGTAGGTTTGTTTGTTTTTATATCAGCTGCTGCATATGAAGAACAACTGTCTTCTGTATCAACAAACAATCTGTGTAGTGAAATGAGGCGATCAGGTGCTGCTAATTACAAGGTGGGAGGCATGAGCTTGTGTTAAACCCACCTGTGCCCAATTAGGGCTGCCCCAGCTGCACATGAGCAGGATTGGGCGACCAATAAAAGGCCTTGTAATTAGCAACACCTGATTGCCTCATTTCACTACAAATTTGCTTGGCAGTTTCTGAAGAATGATTCCTTTAGTTGGGCAGTCCCAAACAATGCTTAGATCAGTTTGCAGGTAAGGTAGGAAACTAATTCTAAGGTTTTTTTCTTTAATCATTAGAACACTCCTCAGAGTATTTGTAAAAGAGACGAAGAGGATCAAGAAAACTCAGTTGATCAGAGTGGATGACTAGGTATTTCTAAAGAATACACTCTATATACTCCCATTCTGTATATGAACTGAGATTTAAGGGATCACAAACTATAATCTTGATGCAGAAATTACTGCATGAGGCTTATGTAGTATTACGACTGCACAGGTTTAGGTGATCACAGTGGTACCATATTTTCATATGAGTATCACATACCTGAATTACTACAGGTAATATTCGAAGAAGAGTGTACTCCATCAAAATTCATATCAGAAAATGTTTATTTTGAAGTAAGCTGATGCCAAAGCAATGAGGGGACAACATAAAATATAGTAATGTATTATAAATAGTGAGGTTTAACTGAGAAGACAAAACCTAAGGTTATGTGAGTACTTCAAAGCCAGGTGGCAGTTTTTTGTTCAAACAGGGATTGGAATAATTTGAAATGCTGCAACTGAAATTTTTCTATAATTGTTTTGTATTTATCAGTCAAGTGCAGAGTAGCATTAGAGTGCTGTAGAACAGTCTTTTGCAAATGTCAAAGCAAATTTAGGTACAGAGAATGTAGTTACTTAGAACTGGAGAGCTCTACAGAACTTCGTCATGTCTAGTAACTGAGCAGAGCTTTTAGTCCTTTTGCATCCCATTTTTTGTAAATAGGCAAATTTTAAATGCAGCAGAGTTTTCTAATACTGTTTAACAATCTGCAATGCAGTAAGTCAAAAGGCAAACCAACCAGCCTCAATTAATGCTCACACAGTGAGTTGTTTAGTCTTTCCTCTGAGTACTAAGCAGCACTGACCTTGCTTACCCTTTGGTATTTTATAACATCATAGACAGAGCAACAAGAACATGCTAGAGTTCAGTACATAAAGGAAAATTTTCAAAGTGACAGAATAGTTAAAAGAATAGAAATATTATAGAGTCGGCTTGCATACATGGCAGTGAACATCCAGAGGAATAAAGGAGCTGAAGCATTCCGTCAGCTCAGCGCAGGGGGACAAATAAATCCACAGAACTTGAAGCTGCAACAGCCAGTAGTGGCTATTAACAAGTGTACTTAGTGTACTAGTGCTGCTGTTCATTAACCACTAGTGTTTACCTACTAATGGTTAATATATTTATAGTTGAAAAAATAATAAAAAAACTATTTTTTGACTCAGTTTCATACTTTCCTCCCAGCTATACGGGTGTCTGGTCTCTTCCCCTCTGTGATGCTGAAGTCTCAGACATGATGACTACATTAGCACTTAATCTCAAGTGGTAAAGCAGAGACTAATTTATTTCACAGTTGCTTAAGTATTTATCTAAAATACAGTGAAAATCATCTTTCAAATAGTTAAGCTGATTGCAATTTTCTAGATGAAACACTTGATTAAACAGGGAGACAGGGGAAAGAATGTGGAGAGAGCTGTGGTTGATCACATTGGTTAAACAGCATGATTGGTTCCATCACCAGACACTATTCCGTTTCTTCAAATGCTAATTAAAAACTTCCATTCTGTATACTGAAGTGTATTTGGCCATGCAAGTGTGGATCACATTAGGGGACACCTACGGCTACAAAGTGCATGTACTAAGCAAATCCTTGTGGTGTGTATGCCAAGATGCTGCAATTCTAAACCTAAGTGATATAAAGAGATGAGGGCTGAAAAAGTGTATTGCAGATTAATTCAGTTTGAAATTATAGAGGACTGGGAGAAAGATGGAGACTCAGGCAGCTGCACAGATAGGTGCCTCACTTACAAGGATTAGCATACTGTTAAGTCACTAAAAGCTGAGGTACAACTAGGGTTAATTCTTGAATGGTCAGCAGGCCTGCTGAGAGACAGTCAACAAGCAGTCAAGTTGCTGGTGGCCCCAGCTCTCAGACTGCCATGTTTGAGCCATCTCCAGAGTGCTGAAATCAGTAAGGTCTCCTATAGAAACACTATTCACCTGGGTCTCCCTTTATCGAGATGTCTGAGGAGTGGGGAGGGGAGAGCATTAGAGTTGGTGTAGCTGCTGATAATTGAATGAAAACTCACACACAGCTGTGTAAGAGAGCTCGACCAGAAGCTGTCAGGAGACAGAGGAATGAGCGGTATTCTCTGAGTTCACCCAGGGCTGGCCCATCAGGATAAGGGACCCTGAGAGAAGGACGTTTGGAGAAGTGGGCTTCAAGGCTCTAACTGGAAATAGCAGATTTTTTTTTTTTTTAAATTATTCAAACTGTGTCTGCAATTAATGCTTTTTTGCTTTTTTTTTTTTTAATTAGAATTTTCAAAATGAAAAATATAATGAAATATTCTAGGCTGTCAGGTGTGTTTAAGAATTACATTGATGTATAAGGCATATTCTTTGGTGTCCACTAAAGATAAAAGGCTCATAAGAGAGGCAAGGAAGGGGGTCTGCTGGACCATATTGTCAGGAAAAAAAAGAAGGTAAGTCTTTTCTTGTGTAACTATTGCATTTAAAATATAATTTGGTGAGAATGTGAAATGGGAAGTCACCTGATTGTTAGTGGGGAAAGCAACATAGCTGAAATCAAGCTGCAACCTACAGGAACCATTTTATCTCATAAAGTTAAAACAAAAGCAGTTAAAAGCAGCAGATACTTCAGATAGAATTCTGACTCTTTAAATTTATAATCTAAAGGAGGAAGGCAATTTAGACAAGAGAGGGAATAAAATAAGAGTTATAAGACCTTTAGAAAACATGCCAAGAAAGATTAAAGGAATGAGATTGCTTTGGTGTAAAAAAAATGGAAGACTGATTGGTGACATAGCCATGTTTCAACACAAAAAAGTTGCTACACCAGGGCAAGTGATTAATCATTGCATCTTCAAGCCTTACTCTGTCCCAGCTTTAGAGCATAATGGAACCCACAAGTAAAGGGAGCCCTGGTACCTGGCTCTGATGGAAAGTATGCCTCTGAGTGGAAGAAACTACAGCAATGCAATACTTGAAGTCCTAGAGTTCACTCCTAGAAAAACATTTTGTAAGAGGATGCACACCAGGCCTAGCAGGAAAATCAGGAAGCAGTAGGCAGGTTACTAATTTTCCTGTGGTTTTTCTATCCCACTTCTATCCCCATCTACCAAACTGAATGCAGTAGGCAATATTCCCAGAATTCATATTCCCTCTTCCCCTTTTTAAAAACCATATTTTCTCTACAGTCATTCACTATGCTGAAGGTTACTGTTTCTCCTCAACTATTTCTGCTGATTGATTATTAACTTACTTTCAATTGCCATGTTAAAGTGAAACACGTTTTTTAACACTCTTTAAATGAACTACCTTTTTAGCAGTATTTTTAGATTAATCTTTTGATGCCTTTTTAATGGTACATTAAAACTTAATGAATGCTGAGTAACAGTAGAATCCCTATGGAAGTACGTATGGTATCTACATTAATACTGAATGAATGCATAATGATCAGTAAAATTTCTGTGATTTCCACATGAATCAACAGTGATGAGCCACTTAGTGTTACACTCAATTACATCATGTTTAATTTATATAGCATTGTTTGGACATTATGCTTAAAATGTCTTTAGTAAATCACTGAAATTCTAATTGAGCCTCCACTTCAGTGATAAATTGCACTGTAAACATTAAATTCAGTTTTTTACAAAGCAATTAATTTATGTTGAAGCCTGTTTGCAAAGGGTCAACAATTTGATATATTCTCACTATTACTCCCTGAAAAATGGAATCCTGGTATAAAAAAATTTGAAGTACCTGTTAAATTATTTCTGTTCCCTTAGTTATGCAGCAGCCAGACACTGGAAATGCATTAATTCCCAGAACTCTGTAAACAGAGTGGAAATACCTCAGCTGCTCTCTATGACTGCTGCCAAGGAGTTCAGAGCTTTTCAAGTCAGACTACCTTCCTCACACCTATGCACCAGGCTCTGAGTTCTCCACAATGCCAGCCTCATTTTGGTGCCACGCTGCCTTTCATGTGTTTGGCAAGTCTTCCTAGCACATCCATGACTCACTTGCAGTGCATATATAGCACAGCAAAGTGGATCAAGAGCTCTTGAAGAGTTATCGTGCTGCCAGTGGCAAGAGTGCTGCCCGTAGCTGTAGCCATAGCCCTCCAATGAAGTCTTCCACAGTAACTGCTGCAGCAAAAGAATGTGTGAAACGGGGCAGAGAAATACCAAAGGGCATCTTTACAGACTGGCCTCACACAAAGACTAGGGATATGCATATAGATATCTGATCACAGTGAGAAATAGTACAAGCAAATACAGTTTGTAAGGAAAAACTGGAAATAAAATATGCATACTTCAAACCTCCCTAGGAACTTTTGGCTTTTACTTTTTTCTATCAGGTACTTGTAGCAGATAAGTACCCAACACACTGTTTCAGTGGGTGTCAGTTTGAGCTGGCTTTGGACATGTTCCAAGGCAGGTCTCTAGAGATTCATTAATGGAATAAGACTGGGGTTGTGTATTTTATTCAATCAGCTCGGTTACCTAAACAGATATCTGAACTTAGGTTTGACTTTTAGAGGAGAAAATACCCTTTTCCACTACTCCAGAAGGGATCTTACACTCTCTATTCTCTCAAGTTGGACCTCCTCCCTGGTAGTTCAGGCCAACAAGGTCTTATCAAGAGTATTTTTGTCTTTAACATTCTTCTTCAAATAGCTGTTTAAAATACAGTAAGCTCAAGAGGTCTTGGCTTAGTTGAGTTTTTAGTTCTTAGAGACTTTCTAGTCTAGCTGTCTCAACAAGAAGGAATGGGGGAAAGGGACCCAGGTTTGGAGACAGAATCCTATCAGCTATTTACAAACAAATCCATCACTACATTTTTAGCTCTGCAAATTTCCTGTGTTGGCTTCTAGCACTAGTTACTGCATCCAGTTGCTTTAATTTATAGAGGCTTTACCATCTGTAAGTATACAAAGCTATCATTTTAATTTGCTGTTCTTTCTGATTTACTAGGAGATTATTTGATAACTGGGAAGGCATCTAACAAACAGCTGACCAACAACTTTGTTAGAAGATCTACAGACGAAGAACTTTATAATGATAATGATCATAACAATAGCTGCTCTCATTTCTCTGGATTGCTGAAAAATGCAAATTCAGACCTTTAATAATTGCAGCTCAGGCTTTCATTTCTGACAGTAAAGTGAGAGAGAAAAAAATCTTTCCATCTTAAGCAGCTGTAAAAGAGGCTATCAGCTTCTTTTTTTTAATTATAATTCACTTCTTTCTTGGAAGAATTTAACATATCAAGAGAGAAAAGATACTTATGGAGAACCCTTTAATTTTGCTTTAAAAAGTCAGGTTTCGGTCTATGTTGATTATTTAAATGATTCTATTCTCATGATTCAGGAATTCTATGCTTTGTTAATTTAATTCAGCTTTAATATAAATCGAATAAAACACTGACTAGCTTGCTGGCTATGATGATAAAATGCATGTACTGGTTAAACGGAAAGTATTTGAAATATATAATCTGAAATACACTTCTCTTCAGTGTATGCCTAATAGATTTTAGTGGTGTAATTATTTCTAATTTGTTATGTAGCTATATATTTTTAGAGCCTGACATGTAGGAATGTTTTTTAAAATTAGATGTAATGAGGTTGCAATACCACTGTAGCCTTTGGAATAACACCAATATAAGAAACAGTACAAGAAAATAATTGAATGTATGCCTTGAGCTACGTGATGACTGTACAAACAGACTTCATGGCAAATTAGATTTCCTTGACTAGTGTTGTGGTTACAGTGATATAATTCATGTTTCATAACTCTGAAGAAATAATGAAGACATTGTAACCAGAAATGTGTCAATTTGAATAAATTTATTATGAATTGCTTTGGTTCTAAAAGCTCCCAATATGTTACAATAGAAGCCTACGTTCTTGCTTGAAAGCCAGCCAAACTATCTGTAGAAAATAGATTGGGTTTTTAATGTCTTAGCAAATCACTTAATGGTAGATTTTCCTTCAAATAAACAATAAGAGGAATGTTCTGAAGGGACTGTGCTAATAAAATAGATTGGAATATATCTTTCTTTTGAAGCCACTTAGAAAGTAGAATATTTGGAAACCTTGGTGGCCTCTCATTCCCCACAGAAATTCAAAACATTATTAAAACTGTACATCCATTTTCACCTGGATCCAACTGAAATAAAGCTTAGCCTGTGCAACAATTAACTCTCTTCATCCATAGATAAATGTCAATTATATTTGGACTGAATGCACTATTCAATGGGCTACCTCCAGCTGCACTGAAAATTAACTTTTCCAACTGAAACCATGCAGGCTCACAGAACTTAAACTGGAATTTAGTAGAGGCACCATCTAACACTTGCATGAAGTACAACTTATCAGTTAGGAGATTTCATGTATCACCTTCAGTAACACCCTGGTGTGAATATGATTTCTTGATCAGAGCCATTGCATTGTCTCTGAGGACACGGTTTGGCAACATAATAAAATGGGCTTCAGGTCTTCAATATTTGTCACATGAAGGAGAATCCTCAAACTCAACTTCTTAGTTCAAGTTTGTTCAGAGGTTTTCAATGGGTGAATGCTAAAAGGTGAATTTAAAAACTCAGTAGCTGTAACAATTTTCCTAGACTTAGATAGGATCTCAGTTTGTTCTCCTCCTTCCAAATGCTACAAATATGCAAGATGTTCAGTTTCTTTGAAGTCAGGTGCAAATTATGAACTTGTTTAGTAGCCATAATTTTTCTCATTTCCCCTCCTAACTCAAGGGAAAGTTTTGTAAGACTTTTTGACTTTTAAGTACAATTTACACTGTGTGCACAATTGTTTGGAATGCTTTCGTGTGTTTGTATTTGTGTATTTTGTAATGTCTCCTTTGTAAATACACAAAAGTCAACCAAAAAATTGCTTATGTTCAGTGTTATAAAATTGCTTAATTTGTCATGGCAAAATTAGGACTACTGGAAAAAAACTACTTTTAAAATGTAGTAGCTGCTAAACAACTCTAGAGTACAGCTTCTGTAAACATGAAATCAAAGGAGAAGGTTCTTTTCTTCTCCAGCTCAAAGAAAAATCACCTTTTGGACTGGATTTGAAGTTGACTTACTGTCAAGAGTGCTGAAGCATTAATACATTTTACCTTTTTATTTTTAGAAACAAGAAACCTTCATTATAGCTATGAAGAAGGATGGCCTGATTGTTAGAGTACTAATTTTGAACTTAGAGTTTGCATTCCTTTCTCAGCCTCAGATTTCACTAGATCTTGAGAAAATTACTCAGCAAATAAATAGGATCAACTAATTTTCAACAGCTAACCAAGATGCTTAAGTCAGAAGACAGTTCTTCCTAGGTTTCCCATGTAGTCAGAGGAAACAAAAAGTTACTCTGGGATGGCTGTCAGTGCAAAACTCCCTAAGTATGTTTTAGTTGACCTGTGGACACTTCTGTTTCTCTCCATGGAAATTCATTGCCTCTGTGTTAAATGCCTAACATGATACAGTGTCTTAAGTCGGGTACTCTGCACACCCAAGTAGGGTTAATTTTTAAACATGTTCAGGCACATTAACATGCAAAGATTTACTCATCCGTAGGAAAGGAATAAATACATCAAAATGTTAGGTGCAGTGATGTTGTGATAATTAGGCTCTTAATAAGTGCTGAGATTGTCATTGTTAGATAGGGTTCCTGAATTGCAGGCATTTGCATTAATAACCTTTTAATATAATAACTTCAAAGTAGTCAGCACGATGCTTTTAAAACATGAGTGGTAGGTTTGTTTTTCAAAGGTTTACTGGATACCTCATTCCTTGAATATAGATTTCTTGGAGAAACTCTTGAGAAAGAGCAAATGCCTCTTCTCTGTGTAAACCCTGTAGGTTTAATTAATTCTGAAGCAGACTAGATGTCTTACCAGGTGATATACAAAAATGGTGACAGATGTATTATCATAGAGTGGCACTACCATAGGAATTCCAGCTGGCCAGATAAGCATTTGCATGTTTTTTTTCACTTTCTGTCCTTTGGAAGAAATGTAATCACTCCATCATTAAGGTTCAGCAGCCCCTTCCATGTCAGAGCCCATTTTCAAGGCATTCTAAATACCACATGCACAGGTAGACCGACCTGGAAAATACTATGCTTGCTCAGGGCTGGTGCAAATTTGGGGATGGAAATCTGGGCCACGTTAGTCTAGTGATTTTGTAAAAGAAAAATTCCTTTCTCCCTCACATGTATGCAGATATTTTAGATTTAGATATTCTACAATTTAGATTTCTTAATACTGCCAGAATTAGAGAAAAATCTCCTTAGGTCTAATGAAAGCTTCCAAAACCCATTTTCACAGTGCAATATTTCTGAAATTACCAGACTTTAATTTTGTTTCTTGAAGTCATGGATAGTCATTGTGAGTTGCATGTTACAGAAGTAGAAAAGAAATATTACAAGTGAAACTCAGGCATCTAAATACAAGTGTCTGATGCCATATTTAATGTCCAAAGATATCTGAAACATCCATAATAGGCTGCTACAAGTGGCAGAAAACCCATGCCTTCTTAGGGTATGGTAGAATAGATATATAAGTTGGTATTAGATGCCTGCATTTAGGCAAAAAAAAAATCTAAATACACAAATTTCTCAAAATGCAGAATTAAATTTGTCTTTAAATTTCATTTATCAATCTTGGACTGATAGGAAAAGTGGAATGCTGCCTATCTTGAGTCTGACCAGGTAGGTTGTTTCTTTTTCCCTAAATAACTTCACATCTCCCTTCCTCTTTGCATATGCCTGGAGGCTCTGACTGTGCTTCATCTGGTACTATTGCTTCAGTGTCCTTTTGCAGCAGCTCAGAAATGGCCGAGACTTTCAAGTGCTGTGGTTGTTTGTAGAAAGGTATTTTAACTATATATTTGTTGCTGGTTTGTCACTTTTTAAAAATGTTTGTATTTTGTTTCCGACTCTACAAAATGACCAGTGTTAAAGGGTTTTGAATTGGATTTCCCAACATTACACAAACTGAACTTCCATATGCTGGGTAAACACAAGGAGTACCAGATAGTCACCTGCATAGGCAGCTGCAGCCTTCCCTCCATAATAATTGCATAGTTGTGTGCAGTGTTCTGAAGGTATATAAAAGGTCAGAAGTTTGTTCTTTGTGTAAGGTGAGGGTCTGGAAAAAGGGTTGTAAAAAGTATCAGCAATACTTCGCTGTTGTGAAGCATTGCCTGTTTAATTTCTCTAAATATTTTCTTACTTATATTTAAAGTTGTCCACTCTTCACAGTAGTTATTTTAGAGGAACTAATAAAGCATTAATTATCACGAATAATTACAAGGTATTAATAAGAACATAGAAATGTATTAAAAGAAAATATGTTTCTTCAATTACAATACTACCATTACACATCTTTGGCACTGCTAAATCAGTTCCCTGAGACTTGTCAATTCACTCACACAAATAACAGCAGCAGTATATTATGCAGTTCAGTCACCCATAACTACCCAGATTACATCTAGTCCAGTAGATTTAGACCCATTAGATGAAGACCTAACCACTGTGATCCATACATATGTAATATTCACCCTGGACTATGACACTTCTCTGTAAGGAGGAACTTCATGCCTTATAGAAGTTCAAGGTTGGCCAGTGCACATCACATCACCTAATATATAGTTTATTATAGATGCTGCTGAATTACTGATTTCATGCAGCTTTTGTGAGAGGGAGCAGAAGCCAATGTCATGTTGGCTGACCTGCATCTCACAGGCCCTACCTGCTACCCAGTCAACTTGACGCTGAACCTAATTATTTGTTGTTAGCTACCTTTCAGAAATCATAAGCTCTTGATTTCATTTGATTTGATGGAGTTAAAGGGTATCATTCTTACTCTCAAAATTCTGCACAAAATTTAATTCTGTCTTGCGTTACAGTTCAAGACAAAATTGCAGCAGGGGGATGTTCCAGGCTAAGGACAAAGCTGTCACAGAGAATCACAGGACTTGCTATTGAAATAGCAAACAGTCAAAGCTAGGAATTAAATCCATCTTTCCACACAATTTTCTTGTAAAGTATGCTAAACTATTCATGCTTTTCAATATGTAAAAAATCCAAAGCTCAACCCAACCAACAACAGAAAGCATACTGCAAATCTACTACTTGACAGTAAGAGCAGCAAAAGAAAATCAAGGCAGGGGAAATACCAGAGTATTACCATGCTGTGGATTGTGTAAGTGCTCACAGAGGAAGTTTCAGATGAAGTTGAAAAGCAGCTTCTGGAAGTGACTGTGGCTGGCAATACTCATTTAATCCTTGGAACCTTCTTGTTATCTGCAGTAAAAGATACACATTTTAACAGTAATTCAAAACCAAAGATTCAGTGTGGGGTATAATAGTAGCAAGACTCCTCACAAAACATGCAACCACAGATAATTTTCAAAGAGTTATGTATTACTGCCAAGAAGTTTGCAAATGATATCTTTACTTGTGCTTGTTGGATAAATTTGGCTCTCATGAAATACTGCCCAAACAGACAGGCCAGTTTTTCAAGTTAAATAAGAGCTTTTGAAATACTGAAGGATGAGCAAGAATGCAGGGCTTGTTGTATCAGGTTCGCAATATATGTTCAACGTATTACATTGAGATAATAAATGCACACAAATCACAAATTCAGTCATATCTTGGGGCATGCCTTTTTTACTAGACAATTTATTTCTTTTTCTTAAGGTGATTCTCTGTATCATTACATTGGATGTAGATTGGGGTGCTCGTAGAGAAAACATGGTACTAGGAGACAAGACTTAGACCTACTTATAGCTTTGCAATGGAAAAATTACCTACTCTTATGGCCTCAATCTAGTACTTCAGTAGAGTTAATTCTCTTCCCTGCTACTGCAGCGATGACAGAAGATGGTGTAAAGGTATGATTATAGTTCTCTTAGTGTAACCATCTTTAAGAAATTAGAGTGAAGCTTTTTATGGTGAAGCCATTATACATATAAAACCACACTGAAAATATCTTAATAGGAGCAGGGAGGAATGCATGGAAGGGTGAAATACAAAAATAAAACTGAAAGAACTATACAGTTTTCAGAGATAATCACAGACAGTTTGGATTTTTTAAGCCTTACTTTGTCAGTAATAACTTTGAAAGTTTACTCTAATTAAAGGCATAATTTTGTGACATTAATCAAGTGCTGTGGTTCTAAATGGTGCACAGGCTTTTGAGAACTGGAGAGCTTGATTTTCTGCAAGTGAGGTGCATACTTAATAGCTTGAATCCATTAGGTTTTCTCTCTAATATATATTTTTAATTTTACTTGATAAATATCTGGACCTGATTTTAGGGCTAACAAAGATTAAATTAAAAGAGAAAACAAAACTACTGGATTCAGGATTAAAGACTGCCTGGAAATCTAGTTCTAAGGAAACTAGTATCTTGGAACAAGGCCTGCTGTGCTGCAGAAGCATTGCAATAGCAGCTTGCATATACTCCTGATAAAAAGGAAGGCAAGTCACACAGCTCAATAAATATTTTGGTGTCAGGACTTAGGAGAAATCTGCTAGCCTTTAATATCAGATATTGTCCAGAGGTTACTGTGTTTGTACTTGTCCAGAGTTAAAAAAAGTTATACTTGAACAGAATCAAAGGCTTTCATATATCTTTAGCCAGTTATTCAGGCAGTGATTTTTATCCTTAAAGTGGTTTGCAAGTAGAGACAGTAAGTCAAGAAAACTTTTAGTTTCACATTCTCATGTATGCAACCTTTTCAATGCTACTCTGGAACAATCATGTGCATTGGTTTTCCAGTGACTATTTTCTCATCCAGTCCCATTCCCACAGAAAGCACTGAAAGTAGTAAGCATCTGAACAGACTATGAGAAGTAGAAAAAAAAAATTAATCGCAGAATGAATGGTTTAGGTCATCCGCAGTCAATTTGTTTCTCAAATTACTATATTCAAGTGAAATTATAATAGATCTTTTCTAAAGTGGTATTTTTTGCTGTCATGATTCATTAGAATCCTAGCAAAGTTATTCTGAAACACGTATTTATTTGCTAATGTTCCTTCTGATAATGTTTCTTATTTGCCTGCCATTTTAAAACAATTACATGACTAAGCCAAAGACAAAAAAACGTACAATGTATGTAAGGTTGTAACTACGGAACAGGTTGCACAGACTGAGTGAAAAGTCAAAACATTCTTTTCCTGGCTGAACTTTTAAAATAAGTGGTATCAGCTTAAAATTGCCACTTGAAGGTTCTTCTCTCTTGCTGACGGAAGTTTTCTACCTTGAGCAGTTGTCCTTCCTTCTATTATTTTGATGTGAGGTTTAACATATCACATTTTTTTATACAGTGAATCAATTTTGAAAAAAAACAATGGCCTAGTCTGTGCAGTTGTGTAAGAAGATGACTGTTCCCAAACAATGAGCAAATCCAGTCATTCATCTGACACTGTAAAATTCCAGGTATGTTTGCCAGTTTCTGTATAATACAAAAAATTGTTAATGAACTTGGACTTGCAATTCTGCTCTTAGCATATCAGAGAATGAGAGACAAGAACTCCTTCGTTTCATTGAAAATAAAATGTCCTGCAAAATCATCCATGACTCAGCTGAAAATGAAAACTGTATTACTTCTATGTCAGAAAAATATTTCTCTGGAGTTTAAATTTTGGCTTGTGCGTGCGTGAGGACTCCTTCAGTGGGTTCAGGAAAATGTTAAGGCACACGTCCTAAAACATACTGTGTTTTCACCAGTCTGACATCTCAGGAATGAGATGACATTTCATGCCCATGAGCATGCCAGGTACAGTCAGGTTTCTACATACAGCTGTTTTCACCAGGGGCTGGGATTTAACTGTTTTGACTTTCTGTCAAACTGACTGACTCACAGGATTTTACTCACTCTGGTTGGTGCCATGAAACTGTTCTTCATACAGCGAGGACGTACTTTTATTTTGCAACTGGATGAATGCTGATAAGGATGGCCATGGAACTGTCACATGGGATTTTGTGTACATAAAGCACGGCTGGAGCAGCGCAGGCTGCTGGGGGGTAGCCCAAAGCACAGGACCCCCTTTCTGCTCTGGGAGGATCTGTGGCTGGAAGCGAGAGCCAGGCCCAGCTGGGAACCCAGCCTCCCTCTGACCTGCGTGTCACGCACGAGTCTGTTCCTCGGCCTTCTTCATTCCTTATTTCACCAAGGCATAATCATACATTCCCAACCTCACAGACGGATGGGGCAACACAGTAAATGATTTCTCAGGCGCTTAGGCAAGTGCCAGGCCCATCAGGCGGTGGGCGGCTAGGCCTCCATCTCACTATGCGAGGACCCGGCGCTGGCCGGGCCCTGAGGTTACGGGCAGGCCCGCGGCAGGACGGCGCTACCCCTCTACTCGGCCGCGTGGCCGAGGCACGGAGCGGGAATTCCCCGGGGCCCGCTCGGCGGGGCGCTCCCACGCCGCCTTCTGAGGAGACAAACGGCGGCGACCTCTCCTATCAGCCGCCCACCCCCCACACGTTCAAGCCCTGCCAGACGCCCCAAGCGAGCCGAGTGACACCGTGGCTTCAGGGCCGCGCACCTGCCGGGGCCCTCCTCGTCCCACCGCCAGGGAGCGGAGGGTTTCCCCCGCCCCGGCGTGGCGGAGGCATTCGAGAGGGCACGGCTCAGCCCCCGCCCGCCCCGCGCTGCCTCCCCATGGCAGCTCGGAGCCGGCGGCCGCCCGCCCCCGCCACCACCAGCGCACGTGTGCCGGGGAAGGCGTTCGGTGCCGCTTGCCGCCCGGGCGGCGCTTCGCTCCCGCTCCCTGCCGCCTCCCCCCTCCTCCGCAGCGGGAGCGGAGAGCAGCCTCCGCCCGACACGCCCGGCAGCGCCGGGGCCGCTCGCCGACGTGCCTCCCCCGCGGGCGGCCGCCCAGTCAGGACGTCGCCGCCGCCGATGGCCGCGTCGCTGCCCGGTGTGCCGCACGGCGCAGGGCGGGCGGCGGAGCCCGGGGGCGGCAGACCCCGCGATGCGGCGAGCTCCCCCTGCCCGCCTCCGAGGCCCCCCAGCGGGGACCCGCCGCCCTCGCCCCCCGACAGGTAAGGCCGGAGCCCGGACGAGCACCGCCAGCCCTGCCCGCTCCCACGAGGGCCGGCCTGATGCCGTCTAGGGGCTGGCAGGCGTCCTGCGGCGGGAGAAGGGCCGGCGGAGCCAGAGGCAGCGAGTGCCCTGCGGCGGTTTGGGGAGGGGGCGAAGCGGCAGAAGGGGGGCGGCCGAGCCCGGGACCGGCCCGCTCCTCCTTGGAGCTGAAAAGTTGTTTCCCGGCCCTGCAGACACTTCCCTCCGCTGCGGATGTCTGCCTCCCCCCTTCGCCCATGCTTCCCCCCCACACCCCCTCCCTTTTTTTTTTTTTTTTCTTTTTTCTTTTTTGTAGAGGTTTCCCAATTTCAGGTGACGAGACGACGGTGTCGATCCTGCAAACGCAGCCGAGCCATTACTTTCTCATTGCAGTGTCTTTCTCATAACGTTTGTCAGATAAAACTGCCTCGCCGCCGGCGATGCCGCTGTAATTGCTGTCACTGCTGTACACCCTGCGTTTGGTACCTCTCAGGCTGTTCTTAAAGGCATTGGTCTCTATTCTTAGTAAAGGAAACTGTGAGCTAGGTTTTTCATGAAGCCTATGGTCAATTTTGGTACACTGAAGTTTAGAAAATCTTAAAAATCCTGCATTCAGGATTTCCAATGTTTCCTAGTACTAAATATCACTTCAAATGAATGTTCAGTGAGGATTTTCAGAAAGTTAACCATCTTCATTTGGTATCGTTACGTTACTGTGATGGTTTCCTCCACTTTATACAAACTAGTATGTGAAATCTGGAACGATAATAGTGAAAATAATATATATTAAGCTTGGAGCCGTCAAGTCACACATGTAGAAAAATCTGATTATGTGGTGGCAGACACATAGTTGGGGTGCTTTGGGCACTGTTCTCCAAATGAAATCAAGCAGAAAAGTGCAGTTCAGTATTTTACATGAGAAAACTGCACTGTAATGTACACAGCAGCCTAACATTATTAATTTGATTATTTGAACCAGTGCATAATCAAGCAAGTACCACAGCGATTATCTCCACTGCTTTGCAAATGCTGCTTGGTGGTATTTGTGAAACAATCAGCTTTAGGTATCCAGAAACTACTGAGACATTTATTTTATGATGGAGCTACAGCAATTCAAATACAAAATTAACTGAGAACAGAAATGAGTGTATTACTTTTCTCTGTTTTGTCCTGTTTGTCACTTCGACTCCTGGTTCTAGGGGGAAAAAGTTTCCAGTTGTTTAAAATACAGGTGTGATGTACATGGGAAGTGTTACCATGAAGTTACATGCATTCACTGTTGTAATATGTGTGCATAGGGAATGGCATGAACACAGGGACAACAAAATATTTAGTGCTGTCCTTAACAGCCAATATAAATATATCTGTGCTTTTACTCTGCAAAGACTTACACATATTCAAACAACTTTATATTCAGTGCTGAATACTTGGATTGCTTTCAAGTGGTGTTAAGCACTGTATGGTAATTGATTCAGCCTACTGATGAAAAAAAGCTGCACAAAAAAGCTAATTGCTGCAACCAGAAAGTATCGTGGTGAGTTATTAGTGCTTTAGTATTCTATGCATTGGATATTGCAGTTTTAACAGCAGCTATTACAATTGTTGCTTTTTATTATGTATTTTGTTGAAATAGGAGTAAAAAGAAAGATGACAATATTTTGGAGATCCCATCAATTCCAAATCCTTTTCCTGAGCTATGTTGCTCTCCGTTTGCATCAGTTTTCTCAGCCAGTCTGTTGCCCAAGGCAACTTCAAGAAAAAAGCAGGTAAGATTTATAAATTATTATTTGGCAGATTCTCAGTTGGTTTCATGAAAGCTTGAGGAAAAGCCCAGTTACCTGTTCAATTATTTTTCTAATAAAGATGTGGCATATTTCCGTAATTTGGTGAAATTTTCTCTGTAGGTCATCGATGACTGTAGGAAATGAGGTTACTGAAGCTATGATATAAGACATGACTGTTCTTTCAGAGTCTACAAGTGACTGTGCAAATTTTTGGGGAAAAGCAGAAGAGGAAGGCAGGCAGTGCTTTATGTCCTTAAATGAGAAATAAATTTCTTCCCTTCTTCTCCACCTCCTCTTACTGTCATCAGTGCTACAGTGTGGAAGATTCTAACAGCCACTGATGTGTTTCTTTTGTCTGAAGGTCTGGTTTTCCTAGGATAATTGAATAAATCCAAAATGGATGGGAGGGAGCATATGCTATGTACATGGCTGTATTTTATATGCATATTTGTTTATCTCTGATAAACAAAATGTGCTGATGTGACTTTATTTATTTCCAGTGAAGTTCTGAGTTTGCAGACAGACCCAGGCAGTACTTTGTCCTCATTGTTCACTCACAGCGTATTTGATAGCCTGAGCAGGGATAGAGGTTAAAGAGAAAAGTTTCCAATTAATGGAGATTAGTGGTGTTGAAGATCTGTTTCACTCTTGAAAAGATTACCTCTCTCATTTCTCTTTTTGTTTCTTGAATATGAAAAGAATTATGATGAGAAACACTGTGAGATTAATGCTGCTACCTCCTTTGTTTTCTCTTTTTTGGTGGTCTGCAAGATGCCAGACTGAACAGATGTATGGGTGATATTGGACGTGTAAGAACTTACACAACTGCTGCTTATTCAGTTTTTAGATTTGCATTAAGAAATTGTCTGGAAGTTGAAGTATTTTGTAGTTGTATTAACTTTTCTAAAGCTCACTGGGCATGACTTTCTGTGGACCTTCCTGAGAACTTTTACTAGCCAAGTCTTGGCCAGCACCTTCTTCCCTGTTCTCCAGGAACAACCAGGAAGAACCTTCTTCCCTGTTCTCCAGTGAAAAACATGTATGTGTCAAGGAAACTGCACTGATTCAATCGTGCCATATTTGGCCTGTTCTCTAAAAATAGCTATGGTGCCTTGCTGGTCTACTTTTATCGCTTAGTTCTTTCCTACAACAGAAGTACTAACCTGGAGCATTTCTGGTCATTGTCTATCTAAATGTTGCTAATGCCGTGGGCTAAAATTCTACAAGTTTAATGCCTCAGTTAAAGCATTGTCTGCAGAGATATAGGAAATTGGTAACATCTAGGACTAGAATTCACGTTAAAAAAATAGTTTAAATTACTCATGTTGCTGGCTTAAATGGTGCTCATTGTGGTAGTTGTGCTTGCATCTGGCAAATAGATTTCCAAGCATGATTTAACACCCAAGGGGCAACTATTTGCTTTTTTTGCCTGTCATGTTTAAAATTAGTGATTTAAAATTAGTTAGTGATCAGCTAACTCAGAAGCTGAAGTTCATAGCTTCACTGATTTCACTTCTGTTTCTTCATTAAAGCTTATCATACCTTTTACAACAACTTCTGCTCACAGTCCTTCAGTTTCTTGTGGTTTTCTCTTTAAGAGTGCAGTGCTCTCTGTGGTAAAAGCAGGATCTAGAACAACTGATTTACTGACAGAAAATAGAGCCTATGGAGGGCCTAAGCCGTTTTCCAATTACCAAGGAAATCTTCCTGGTACTTTCTGGAGTCATTTTAACAAGATTATTGTTTGTCAAAAATCCTTTCACCTGGTTATCCATTTATGGCCACTGCAGAAGACGTGGTACTGGGCTAAGTATACCTTTTGTCAGACTCAGCATGTTCTTCATCTAAAATTATTAAAGCTTGAGGACAAATGGCAACTGTTGAGTTAAAGTTCAACTTTGAAATTCAGGCTGATATCTAATAGGTTTATAAAATGACTTGATTTAGAAAGGAGAGAGAAGGAATGTTAAGCAAGCATGCAAAGAGGAGAATTAAACTAGCTGTGACTTTGACTTCCCACAGATGTCCATGGAGTCTGTCCTTGGAAATGTTGTGTTTCCACCCTATGTTCTTGTTTTGCCTTTTTGTAACACCTAGTACATATTCACAGATTTAATTGAATATAGCCCCAAGTTCATGGATATTACTGTTACAGTTTGATAGTTTCCTAACTTTTAAGAGCAACCAGCTATATTTAAGCACTTTTTATCTTTTTGGTGTTGACAGCTGCCAAAATTTTTTGTTGCCTCTGTGATAATCTACATATGTTTTCAGTGATTCTTGTTTTAGGTTGCTTTCTTTCTGATTCCATTTCTTTTTCTACAGTGTTTCTAATTTTAGGCACAGTAAAGAAAAATTACGGGAAACATTTCTACTTATGTCTAGCAGGTAACTGTTATCAAAATGTGTGTTTCTAAATGGGAAAAAAAAGTTATGCCTCTTCTGACTTACTTTCCTCTCCAGGAAATATTTTCTACTTCCAGAGACAAAATAAGTTGTCGCAAATACCCACTCTCTTATTCACAGCACCTGTGACATCTGAAATCTTTTGTCTTCAGAATAGATTATTAATGTTATTATGAATTCTTGTTTTTCAAAGCTGAAGTTCTTACTGTCTTCTGATAATCTTTTAACATAAGCCTCTCAAAACGTTGAACAGCATGTCTGTTTGTATGGTTGATGAAATGAAAATAAATTTTTAATAGCAAATTGGTAAAAGGCACCAGGGAGATGCCTTTGTGCTTCAGAAATAGTGCTGTCGTGTGTGCAGTGTCTCTCAACATTATTTGGTCTGCCTCATCAACACAGCTGTCCATCTCCTTTCTTTCTTTCTTAAAAACTGGGAAGAGTTTTTATGTTATATCCTCAGAGATATAAACTTGACATGTTATCAGTAACTACAACAAATTTTCTTTAAGAAGCAGCATTGACAATTTTTTTCCTTTTCATGTAAAAAATGAAGGGAGGGGAATTATTAGGATCAAAATAAGTATTGTGTCATTGCAGGGACAAATTTTATTATCCTAGATGTAGGACTGGGAGGTGGGAGAATGGGAAGAATAGGTCTGCAATGAGCTGCTTGTGCCTCAGATGACCCATTCTCAGTGGAGCATTTAATGGAGGTATCCTGGAGGTGTCCTGTGGAGCTGATGTTATAATATCACATCCACATTTAGAAAGTTAGAACTTTGAGATCTATTGCAAGTGAGAGAGGGATTATGTATTTAATGTCCTCATCATGAAGAGAGTAACACGGAGATGAAATTAACAGCTGAATATACAGAGGCAAGACCACTGTGTGGCCTGCATAATCGATTCTGTAAGAAATCATCAAGTTCAGTATCCTTGGAAGAAATGTTAGAGCGAGTTGGGTGCTTTTGGCATAGGTAATGTTCAAGTAATTTCAAGTTCATTTGTTCAAGTACACTGAATTTTATGCTGCATGCTGGAAGAATTTTATCTGAAAAAACCCAAAACCCCCAGCCTTCCCCTCCTGTCCAAAACAGCACAGTCAGCGAGGTGCATGGTGGGAAGTGTTGTCTTCCTTTGAGAAATCAATCATTAGCTGTTATTAGGTGTAGTATATGAACTTTGCTGGAAAATCTAATTGTATTTCAGAGTCTGTATTCTCTAAAGTGGCAAAGAACTGAAAATATAAAACACTTTTTGTCTCAATGACAAATATAAAGGAAGATTTAGCTGTCAGTATAAATGTTCTGTTCTGCATTATGCTTTTGATTTTCTGTGGTCAAATGAACTAAAAAGAAGTTACTGTAGTTTTATTAAAGGTCAGATTTTAAGCCGTTCTGAAAACAAAACCTGAATCATTTGCACATGAGTGCCAGTTCTTGCCCTGCTCAAGGATAAGCCAAAAAGTGTTTCATCACGAAAGTAGTTCAAGGTAATTAGTGCCTTGTTTCTTTAAATTAAATTAGAAGTGCAAAAATAAAACTCAAGTAAATTTCAAGGTGAAGAACATTCAAATCTCTGGTATTTTATCTTGTCTCTTTTGTCTTTCTTGATGTTCTAAAGAAGTAGATATTTTTATCATTTAGAATCCAAATACACTCCCACAATGTTCTTTTCAGGAAATCAATTGTATAAAGAGACCTCAAATACACATTTAATTGTAGTGGAACGTCACTTCTCTTTTTGCATCAACAAAGATTATAATGTAAGGCTCTTTGGCGAAGAAAAACTGAGAGGAGCTTTATGACAAAGAGTGGATGTTTCTTACAAGTGCTATTCTAAGATTATGAATAATATCGAGAATTAGGAGTTGCAAATGGAGCACCTTTTTTTTGTTTGTTTTACAGCTGTAGTTCAAGGTCTTCTAGTGTACCCACTTGAAACCTTGTTCTTCAAAATTTTCCATACAATTTGACATAAATGGAAAAGTATCTGATACTTGAACTTTTTCATGACAGATCTTTTGGCTTAAATACCTCTTTTCTCTTGACTTTTAAATGAGGCAAAAATGAAAGGTGTTTTTTTTTTTGAAACATAATAATTTATGAAGGTACAAACATTTTCCAAGGGCTGAAGTATCTTTTCCAACCAGAAGATGCATTAGTTAAATGTACAATGTAATTCCAGTCTGTCTCTTTCCATACTTCTTTCCTGGTTGGGTAGTATTGAACATATCCTCACTTACCAGTTGTCAATCTTTTTTTTTTTTTTTTTTTTTTTTTTTTGCCTTCCAGCTCCTAAACATATGCCTCTTTATATCATGCTTTCCCCTTAAATCAAATAAATAAATAAATAAATAAATAATTTGAAAGGAACTGGGAAGGGGAAAAGTCTTTCCAACCAATTTAACAGATTAACAGAAAAGCACCCTCTATAGAACCAGCTCGAGGTTTTTACGTCAAGTCTCTAAAACACTTGAATCAGCTGGACTCCTTTTTGTCTCATCTGCTGGTTTTCTGACCCAGTTTCTGTGTTCTGTTCTTCATTTAAATGAAGAACATCCCACCACATAAAGATTCATTACTTTTACAATGGACTAAAATTATTTATAGTTCTATTAAAGCATACTGTTTTAATGCATGTACCTTTCTGCTTTGACCAGTCACCATATCACTGTGGCAGGAAGTCACCTGTAAGTGTAGGTAAGTATAGGTAAGCCAGGAGGCAGAGTTGAACATTTTCTCATTTTAGTATTAAGGAATATCTCCCTGTTTACACTGAGGTGATCTATCAAAACCTATCTAATACATCAGCCTGGGGAAACTTCAGAATACTCATGTTGGTGTCTTTCCTTTTTGTATTTTACTTTGTCTTCTGTACATTGGTTCTTTAATAAGTGTATCTTTCTTGTAGAGAGAAGATAATGCTTTCTGTCAAATTTCATGTCAACCCTCCATGTTATTACAGGTTAACCCTGTACTTTTTTACTGTCCAGAATCAACCCGAGCACAGCCTCTAAATACTCTTAAATTCACAAAAATAGTTTGTGGGTTTTTTTGTTTTGTTTTGGTTTGGTTTTTTTTCCAATAAGCAAGAAAACAAGGTCACTCAAACTTTTCTGGACTGAGATTTTGCCTCTGCAAGCTTGTGTTGCAGCACTTACATCAGGAAAGTGTTAGTCTTAAATATTTACTTTTTGTAGCTATATGAGATAAAATAATCATCAGTATTGTCAGTGTACAGGTAGGCATTTTACAAGTGTTTATCAAAGTGGAATTATTTTAACCTTCATTTTCATTAGGAATGTTCTGGGCTTCATCTGCCTCAAACTCAAAATGGAAATTTCTTTTATGTTAGTAACTCTTTCCTCTGTACAAGAAACTGCCTTTTCTGTGCCATTTGAGAAGTATTTGAAACCAGAAACATCTGTTATACTGTAGTAGGTTTAATTCTCTGTGTCAATAACCTTCTCTATAGATTTAGAAACCTTGTCGCTCCAAAAATCAATTCTTTAATTTTTTTTTTGGCCCATGGAGGTTATGGATGCCCACTCCCTCAAGCCCAGGTTGGATGGGGTTTTGGGCAACCTGATCTAGTTGAAGGTGTCCCTGCCCATGCAGGGGATTTGGAACTAGATGATCTTTCAGGTCCCTGCCAACCCAAACCATTCTATGATTCTGTGAATCCTCATCCTTCAAATTTTGAGTTATGTGCCTGGTACTTTGGCCCTGTGACATCTCTGTAGGAAAATCATAAGGTAGCTAGAGGAGACAGTGATAAAAATCTCAATTCAATTTCTTTAAATACACAAGAGACTTGGCAGTGAAATCCAGCTGAAACCGAAAGGAACTTCTGCTCTACTGTTGCTGAGTCATTTCTTAAAACTTAATTTTATTGAATTTGGCTTTAAAATATTAAACTCTGATGAATGGTTCTTGAATCATCAAAATTTTCATAAGGAAATGAGATATGGGAGATACTAACACAGTTCTTACTCATAATTGTTCCCAAGGATGAGTACATTTGTTTAGGGTTAGGCTGGAATACTTAGAAGTTCAGGTAATGTAGCAGCTCCATACAGATCCATGATTAAGTAGATATTTTATTGATACATATTTTTTCAGGTGGCTTCTCATTGGTCGCGTTGTCAGTAAATGATACTGTAATAAGTGGGGAATGCAGGACATTGGTACTTTAATAACAAAATGGTTTTGACATCTTCCCTTGATGGACCATTGTCTGAAATGTCTTTTGCTCAGAACAGATAAACATTCCCATCTGATTTCCTGGGACACACAGTATAGGTTAATCAGGATAGTGCTTAATGGTGTTTGTCATTTGTATCATTTATTCTCAATTGTCATAATTCATATCAAACAAATTATGTGGATTGCTATTAACAGCCATTATTAAAATAGAAGACCTAAATTCTGTTGCTTTTTGAAGCAATACTTCTCCTAAAGTATTGACAGCTTTTCTATTCCCCAAAGTTTTATTTTTACAGTCTTAAAAGACTTAAATAAGTGTTTTTAAGCATGTACATTTAGAATTAAAGTTATCTCTTCATGTATGTGAGCTCCACAGATAATTTTTTTTGTTGCCACAGCCGCTTTAAATTTCAGCCAGATAAAAATGAGACTGAGCCTTATGTATTTGTGTATTTCTTGATGTATTTCTCCATTTTGTTTTTTCTTCTGTCTTTTCTAGTCTTAAAAACCTGTGTGTGATCCTGTTCTGCTGTACTTTTGTCATCTTATTGACCAGTATTATAAACACCTACTTTGTTTCGTGTTCTGCTATTTTTATAATGTAAGCAGTTTAATAGTTGCTTAGTATGGAGTCAGATGAGAATAGTCAATGATCAGTAGTTAAATTATCTGAAATGCTACAGGTTTGGTAAAGCTGGTAATTTGAATGTTTTTTTTTGCTTGAGAGCTGTAGGAACAAGCAGAGGAGTATCCCCATCCTACATAAATGTTGCCGCAATAAGAATAATTTATATTTTTATGTAAACAAAATTTAACTTCATATAAACAGCAGCATTAAACCTGGATAGTTTTCATCAAGTGAAATTAACTTGATCTTGCATTTAGAATGGTTTTAACTGATTGTGATCAGTGAAACAATATTACATTCATTATAATGAATTCATTATAATAGGCAGCTGAGGACTTTTTCTTTCACATGATGATTACAGAGCCCCTAGTACAGTATTGGGTTTTTTGTAGGTTTTTTTTCAGGTTTTGCTTCATGGTATTTTTAAGTCTTTGCATTGGTAATCTTTATGCTGTGGAAGCGTATTTAAGAGATTTAGTTAGAATTGCAATGGAAATTAGAAAAAATTGGTATGGACTATCATGATAGAAAAAGAATTTCTCATTTTTTTTTAACCTGCCTCCTTACAGTTCTTCCATGCTTTATTTGCCTTTGATTTCAGGACTAAATTTCCCTCATGTAAGTACAGAAACTGACAATAAACTTGAGATCTCTCCGTTCGCATCATGCTATTTCCTACAGTAGCAAACAACTGATATCCATGTGTTGACATCTGCAGATTACTTAGGTGAGTATCTTTAGGATAAGGGTTATTCAGTTTAGGATAAGGATTATTCAGTTTGGTACTTTAATAGCAGGAATTGTGATGGCCAGGCAGCAGAAGGGCATCAGGATGTTGTTACTGACAATTGATGCTGATCTTGTGGGTGTGAGTGTGCAAACTTCCAGTTGAAGATTTCAGGGCTCAGGAATTCCATAATTTTCTAGCAGCTGATATTTTCTGTTAATAAGATGGAATAGATCTCTAGGAAATAGTGAAATCCTGCAATGTTAGGTGGGAGAAGAGTTGACTGCTGGTCATATTCTTCCTGTTTGTCTTCAGCATGCTTAAACCTGTTACTTTTGAGGGGATTCATGTGCTTATGACTTCCTTTAATTTGGGAATGAAGATTGAAGGAAAACTTTCAAGACAGTGTACTTAAGTGTGTCTCTCATGTCAGAGTCCTGGTGGGAGTCACATGAAATGGGAAGATTTAAAAAAAATGTTAATCAGGCCAAAGAAATTTTTTCATGAAGGGCAGATGTGGGACAAGAAATTAAAATGGAGAAAAATTAGACCTCTCTGCTCTAGTAACAGCGTGAACTTTCATTTCTCCTGTTTCAGTCACAGAGCATTCGTTTGCAGATAATCAGCTCATATTTTAGCCCAATTGTGTACATTATATTTAATACTTAAATCTCTAGAGGGAAATGTATATCGGTTATCTTAGAGGTGTGCTTGTGCTTCTAATTAGGATACTGATGGATTGTTCCTGCCTATTTCTAGGATGTATGCATATGATGCATACCAGTAAGTTTGGTTCTTAACTTGATATTATATCCACAGGAAAACAAGAGAGAATAGTTTGCCTTGTGATCAGAATTAGATTATTCAATGAGTGCTTTTTAGGCTATACATAAATAGCCTTTTTATATTTGTATTATGATAACTCCTGTTACTGATTAGGTTAAGACCTTGAGTTTATGAGCAGCTGCAGGCACTTGATAACGGCACAGAAATGGTATCAACTGTCTAGAAATAGGCTGGAAGCTTGCAAAAAATTTTTTTCATAACCACTGGAATTTATTGCTATGTAGTGAAAGGGAAGCCCATGTAATATGAAGGTTTTCTTATAATTTAATTGACATAACTTTGTTATCATCATGATTTTCAATCAGGTTTGAACGTATTGTGAAAATAATTAGCTGAAAAGATTTGCAAGGAGTGTACCTAACAAGGTTTTAACATCCCAGAAGTTTGCTGGGAGTATTGGGGAGGATGGAAAACTGCATTTTCTCTTTGATACTGCAAAATTTGGTGCTGTTTTCAGCCTTTTGCCATTGTTCTTGCAGTATGAACCATTCCATAATCATTCAAGGGTAAGATGGTGAGATTTTTTCCAGGCTAGTGTGATTTTCATCAATAGATACTTCTTTAACATCAGTCCCTCCCATATTAGGGTATTGTAGCATTAGGATGCAGGAATGGTCTCTTCTGTTCTTGCAGGCTGGGAGGATTTGCTGATTTTGTCTAGTACAATAATTACTCATTAGGTCTGAAGAAAGTGTCCATATTCTGATTTTCATACGTCAGCTTGCTTTCCATACATGTAATTTTGACTGCTTGCACTTATTTAGATCTGATCATTTTCATTAAGTTATATTTTAAAGTTACTAGCTTTGAAATTTTCTCAAAGTATGTTGTGTTTGTTCGTGTGCCTGTGACTTGTTCAGAAGGTAACAGCTATCTAGTTTTGGATTGTAGTGGAAAGCCATTTTACTTCTGCCATAATTTTAAGATTTGTGTTAATATTTCAGCTTTCTAGGTGAAATACGAATTTCTCAGTTAGGATAGACCTAGGAGAGAACAAGGTCATTTCGACTTCTCAAACTGGGAAAAATAAGTGATTTAGAGTTGTAGATTAAAAGCTGATGAAAATTTCCTCAGTTTTAAGTGCTCTGGCTAGCAAATCTAGCAGTCTAAGTTGAGCAAAGCTGGCTCTTCCTAGTGTTTTTATAACCAATATATATATTTTTTTAAAGATATATTTTAAAGCTAAAAGTTTTAATTGGCAATATTCTGATAGGCTAGCCCATGATTAGTCACTTTTGTAATACTAAAATACCATAAGTTTATTTTATTCAGGTCACTTAAGAATACGAAGCTTTCAAGGGAAGTTTTCATGATTTTTCCTCTTTGCAGCTAACTGGGTGGTGAGTTCCATTTTATCCAAGTGTTCACATAACTGCCTATTATTACAATCTCAGGGTTATATCCTTCTCAGTCATGACCAGGCTATGCTGTGGTGGTTTTGTTTATTTGTGTGTTTGGCATTTTCTTAATATAAGATCAGAAGTGAGTTGAAAGGAGGTTTCCTCATAAGTTACTTCTTAGAAAGTTATGTAATTTGTACTTCTGCCCATGAGACAATAACCTTATTAAATAAAATTGAAGATTAAGTATTAATGCATATTTGAAGTAAGATAATGAAGTTGGAGTTTTGTAACTTTGGTCTTTTTTATCAGGTGTTGAGCAAATAGATACAAAACTAATGGGTATGAAGGATAATGTCCCTGTTGTATGTTCCTGTTAATACTTTGGCAGAAGCTGGCAAAAGTTTACCTAAGGAACAGACTTTATGAAAAGTTGGAATGTGTGAACTGCTGTGTCAACAAAGCCATATAGAAGACATAAAATATTCTAAAGTAAGAGGTCTCTGAAACAGCTGAATTAAGAATTTAGCATAGTTGAGTGTTGATTTTCTTCTGGTGTGGAGACTTACCAAATCCTGAAAGAGTTTATAAAACAGAAACCATTCAGTTTTTCTGGAGGGAACTGTAGGATAACTGCAAATAAACTGTATATATGTCGGGGAGAGGAAAGCAATGAGTAGGTCTAGGCTTTTTCTATAGAGGTATTGTGGAGTTTTCTCCCAGTATTTGGGACCTATACATGGATACAGATCTTACATGAGTCTTTTTTAATCTCTTCCTAAACTTCTTCAGCAGCATTACAGTTTTGAGATAGGGATTGTACTGACACAAGTACAAAAATCATGAAACAGGAATTTATTTGTGTAGAGTACTCTTAAGATTTAAGAGAATGCATACTGTTGTCACTGCAATAAAATGCTTTATGGATTCAGTCTGAGCAGTCTCAGTATACAGTGAGGACAATACCTGGTTTGTGGAGCTCTCCTACTTGATTGACTGCCTGCTCTTGTTGGATTATGTCTGTGTAACAGAAAACTAACGTGAGTGAAGCTTCTCTTTCTTAAATGAAAATATCTTCTTTAGAAGATGCTTCCTGATGTCAATTTTAGTACTTCTGGGTGCAACTGATTTTGCTGTCATTAGTGTATGTAAATTACTCTAGTATTTGGCAAAATCAAATAATATGTGACTGTTGGATTTTTACTACAAAGTCAAACACAACACTTAAGTGTTTGCTTACTTTCTAAACAGGTGTGGTCTGTGTAACTAGATAAGATAAAATACAGATAATTTCATTGAGGAAAATAATCCTTTGCTTCACCTTGCAGACAAATAGGTCAATATTCATAGAAGAAAAAGTTGCTCGGGCTGTTCATGAGCCAAAGACCCTTAGTACTCAAGGGTAAGAAAAAATAGTGATCTTTATTTTTGTTTCTTTCCAAAAAAAGCAACTAATTCAGTGCACTGAAATTTAAAGTTATTGTTGCCCAAACATTTTTCTATAGCATTCAAATAAGAAAGATTGCAGAGGGAGTTGTTTGGCTTTTTTTTCCTGGTGCTGTAAATGTATGAGCATCTGCTTTTCCTTAGAGTAAAGTACCTTTAGGAGGAGGCTCTGATATCACAGTAAAGTGGTAGCACAGTTTTAACAATTTGATTTTTGTCCTTGTTTCTGCAGTGAAAACGAGTCTGAGTGATAGAAGTGCATGTTGTTTTGCTTATTATCGTAGCCAGTGATATCAGTGGGAGCCTTTCCACAGACAGTGAGTTTGCAAGCTCTTTGGTTGGTTGATTTCTACTTAGTCCTACCCCAGTGTCTTCTATGACACTTTGGGTAGGACTGGATTCACATAAACAAAGTGACATTTACTACATCCTGTCTTTTGTTTGCACTGACTCTCCACTACTTGAATTGTGAGAAGTTAAGACTTCAAGGAATATCATTAGCTACTTTGTTCTGCTTCATATTATCACTGGGGTGAAGGTTGGCAAGTTCTGTGGAAAGTGGACATGAGTTTGTGTTCAAGAAGAGCAACGTTGCCTGCAGTTATCCCAAGAACTCTGCAGAAATGGGTGTGGCGTTCAAATCCATCTTGTAATTAAAAATTTAATGTGGGTAAGTAATACATTTACTTATTGTAAATAAAAAATGTTTAAAATAAGCAGGACTATATTTAGTTTTTCACTTAATTTTTAGTTCTCTAAAGCAACATGAATTTTTCTTTTTTGATACATGTAGACTTTTTATTTCATAGTGTGAAATATATTTACATAATGTGCATAAAGATATAGAGGTACCTGAGTATTTGTTACTATGCATTTTTCTTTCTTCCTATAGTATTATACCTTGTGCAAGAAGTTGAGTTTGCTTACAGATTAATGTAGTTTTTAAATATAAATTGTCATAATTGCATTTCAGGATATTAAAATGTGCTTCTGTAGAAGGCTATGTTCCTGTTCCTAGTGGGGGAATAGTAGAATTATTGGACTCCCTTAAATAGTGTATGTTTTCCTTGCCTTCTCTGGCTAACATCTGAGTAATGTATGGTCCATCATGTAATTTGGATATCTGAGTAGCACTGTACACTGAGTAACACTGTAGCTTTGCATTTTTTGTATCTCGGCAAGAAGTGGCAGAGTTGTTATTTACCTGTGCACAAGGATTGCCTAGTGTAACTGTGCATTGGGGTGTCTAGAAAGTTAAGAATACACACAGAAGTGAAGTATGGAAATATAACTGTCTGCTAAGCCTGATGTAATAACTTCTAAGAAGTTATTTTAAACAAACTGCAAGTAATTCATTAGTTTGATTTTTTTTGAAATGTGAAGATATTTCTCAGAAATTCATTGCTGCATAATGTGCCTGAATCAGTGTTAATAGACTTTTCTGTTACTTGGAGACTTAATATACCAGCAGTGTGAATAATGAAATTTCACTGAAATATTGCTACTGTATTAAATGATTCTCGTAATCAATTTAAACAAGACACAGCATATACTTCTTATAGCATAAGTCCAGTCCAGTATAAATTAGTATATGAACACATAGCTCTCATTGGTTTGGATTTATGTTATTCTTTCAGATTACTTTATTGAGTTGGAAGCCTATGAGCATAAAATTTTAGTGTGATTGGTAGAGATAAGATTATTTTATTATATATAATATATATATATATATATATTATATTATGTTTTAATAACCTGATCATATATTACTTTTCCGGTGTAGTAACTTCTCTTTCAGATTTAGATGTATGCAATATGTGCTCTTAAAAATTTTATCATAACAACTCAGTTTATCTCTTTTACAATCCTCAAAATATTCCTTTAAAAATTGTGTTTTAAGTTTTAACTTCTTCCTCTCGGTCCAGTGGTGCCCAACCCCTTACTTCTTCCCTTCTACCAACACCCGTCCCCATCTCATATTTTTAGTTGACAGAGTTATTTTAGTTTTGGCTGATCTTTCTTATTTGTATATTAGGAGATGAAGGTCTTTGTTCTTGCAGTGTGTGGTTTTATTTGATTCTTCTGGTACGCACACAACAGTTCTTTGCTGGGTGGGTGGGGAGAGATGTGGAACTTTGCTTAACAGAGCATTCAGAAGTCTAAGAAACTCCATTTAGCTGTACTCTGTATTTTAATGGATTGCTTTATTTGCAGGCAAGAAAGAGCTTTGCTTGTAAGGGATAACATTCATGCATGTGTAATTTTGTTAGTTTCTTTCTTTCTCATTGGCATTAGAACCATAGTGACTTAAAGTAGTGACTTCTATTTTTTTTTTCTGTAGAACAGGAAGGACCTTGAAGTGTAAAAATGTAAAAATACTGTGTTAGCTCATGATTCAAGCGAAACATGAGTTCATGAAGTATTATTTTAGGTATTGATCATCCCCAATCATTTTATTTTAAATTAATGGCTATGATGTTGGAAGCCTAGTTTAATTAGAGTGCTGAAATATAGAGTTGTTTTTTTTTTTCATTTAATTCAAATATATAATGTGCTTTGTCCAAAGTTATTTTATACTTCTTTTTTAAAATGTGATATGACATAATTATCCCAGTTGACATGTTTTATTCTTATGTAATATATTTTTAACTAAAGCCACAGGGCCTCTTTTAGATTCCAAGAGGTCTTTTAGCACAGGCAGAAAAATGACTTGCATAATGAACATGGGGAATTATGCATATTGAATACTATTAAAACCAAACTTATAGTGTGTATGTAGACTAGACATACAATTAAACCTTCATAAACTTCTTTATCTTTTGTATTAATAACTTTATATTCCTCTAAAAATATTTTTAAGAAATAAGAATTAAAATGTCAGAATGCATTCAGAACATTTTTTTACATCAAAGACCAATCATTTATTCAAGATAAAGACCTGTAAGTCTACTAGACTTGTTATGTGATAAGTAGAAGAGTACTTATGCACCTGATGTTGGGTTCAAGATGTGTAAACAGTAATTTTTTCCACAGCAGCTGGGAACTTCATAGCAAGACTTAAAAAGTCTTGTGTACATAGGCAGTAAGTAGTGTAGATGAATAATTTTCCCTGATTCTTGAAGAGATTACAAAGTGTCTTTTTAAATGGAAGAAATATTGATTAGAAAATGAGGATGTGGTATAGATGGCTCAAATCTAGGACTGGCATATGCATGAAACTGTCAAGGTTCTCTTGGACCTTTATTCCATCTATTTTTGTGGCCTGAACTCATGCACTGCTTTAATCAACACTCACCCCTCTCCGAAGGAAAAACGGTCACATAAACCTCATTGCACTGAGAATTGGCAGTGTCTGTCTGCAAGGCTAAGAGCATGAAAGTAATTTTTCAGTTCTGCATTTGTGTTCCCTGAGATGAAAGGCCAATGTACTAATCCAGGAATTTTGCATAAGGTACTTTAAGTGACATGATCATGGTGTCATTTGATGTCATTAAATGGATACCTTTTATAAAATAACTGGAGGCAGACAAAGCATTCATATATGACATATCTCTTCATAAGGACAGTTTGAAAAATAGTTATTTAAAGATGCATAAACAACACCCATGCTCTTTTTTATCTTTTGTGTAGTAATAAAAATAAAAGAAATACAATAATAAACAATATAATATAATACAGTAAAAAAAGTAAAAGAAGGGGTAACATCCAGCAAAGATTTGAAGGCTGGTGAGAGCTTTAAGTGGGAGGAAACTTTCAGGTGCTCTAAAGGCTTTAGGAGCAGTAGTCAGAAAACTTGTGGTGGTTGAAGTATTCCAAACACTGTAAGGTCTTATTCATAATGGAATGTTTTGTATCATGACTTACTGAGGAGTCTGAGAAAAGATGGTAGGGGGAACCTCAGGTAAACAGTAAGATGAGCCAGACTGGAAATTCAATATAGAATTAGAACTTGGTGATGAATTGCTAGGACCAAGCATGAGAGTATGCTGCCACTGGATCTGCAGAATTTGGTGCAAGTAATAAAGGTTTAGAGCCAGAACAAGAGTTGATGAGGAAGGTTGAGGAGGAATAATATGGGAATGGGCAGAAACCCAGACTGAATTCAGGAGACTAGTAGTGTGTTTTCTGAAAGAAGATTTTGTTTAAAATTGCCAGAAGGCCAAGGTAGTAGGTAGGCTCTAGGAAATGTCTTGCCACCTTTGTGTATTTAACATGGACTAAGATAGCTGTATTTTGTTTGAGGAGATCTGGGATATTTACCTCCTCTTGATAGTACGTAAAATCTTTGTGAAACTAGTTTTACAAGTATTTCCCTCAGATGCTTGTTAGAGGGAGCATACAACTTTCATGTTAGCTGTAAAACGATTCATGAGCTGCCTAGAATTCACTCATCTGTGGTACTGTACTTGCAGATACTAAGCCCACCCATGATAGAAGCTGACACGATGCAAGAGTTTCAGTAAGTGGTAACAGGGAAGAAGGCTGGTGGCAGACTAACATTTTCTGTCATTTTGGAAGGGATCTGGTTAGGTCTGTTTAGGAGAGTTCTCTACTTCCAGGGCTTCCTCGTCTTGCAGGACTTTTCTCTTCACTGATAATATTGGTGAAATAAATCTAGGTCTATACTTGAGGAGGAATCTGGGACCAATTTTTTGCCTCTGTGGACAAGCAGGAACCTAAAAATATGCTCATGTATAGCAGTCATGTACCAGATTGAGCAGTCTTATTTCCTGCCTTGAAAAACATGAAATCAATAAAGCTTCCTAACATTTTTATTGTGCATAAAAGTGGTCCCACATGTATAAATGAAATAAAAATGGGACTAACTTTAGTTAGTGGTTCAGCTACTGGAGTGGAGGGGGAGTTTTTTCCCGTCCTGTGACATTCCAGTCTGTACTCAAATCAAACTTTACAGACTGTTTTGTGCAAAAAATTGTCAGTGATCTTGGCATTTAAAATGTATAGCACTGTGGTAAACATACAAGGGGGTGTGTATGTATGTGTTTTTGTGTGAGAGAGGGCGAGTGAGTAATAAGTACACAGAACTTTTTTTAAAGTCTTTTTAAAATCTCAATGGTTTAATACGCTTGGTCATTACTCCTCTCTTTCATAGTTTGACAAGGTTTAGCGGCGCAAGTGATATTGCACTCTGTTTCCTCTCTGTCTTAAGTTCTTGAACCAATCTTTGATGTGTTTTTCAGTTTCTTCTTGCCTTCTATGAACATCCAGCATTCTTCATACAGTAACCAAGGAAATTGGCAGTGTTTAGTGCCATACTCTGCTCATAATCCTTTTCTGTTGGCAGAAATCCTTTGGAAAAAAACAGCTTTTTTCATCAATTGAAGAAAACCTTTGGCTGTTTTTTAGCTCTGGTACTTTAGTCTGCTCTTGAATAAATTAGGCTCCAAGAAGTCAGATCTTGACCTTCAGACTGTGTTACCTAGCCTTGAAGTATATCAAGGGCTATTGCTAAATACGTATTTCTGCTGGTAGTGAATCCCATACTGATTTTGCAGCATTGCTGAATATGGAGGGAGAGACTGAACAAACTGCATACAAGGTGTTGGCGTCAGTCCTATCTGAAAATTTCCTTATTTAGATGTCTTCTGTGTGTTATTTTCAACATACTACGCTAAGTAAGTACCTGATAAGTTAGAAGATGCTATTTACTTTTGGTAAATTTAAGATGCATTAATGTATAAAAAGAAAATTCATCACCTCACACTAAGGAATTATTCATATTTAAGTTTGCTTTCTTCCTCATTTTCATGCTGTTGCTATGGGTACTGGCCATGCCCCATGCTTCCCCTCTACTTGCTTCCCCTTCCTGCCTCTACTGAGGCAGGTCCAATCCAATAAAACACCAGCTGCTTTAAGCACCTAAAAAAAAGTTATGATTGTATGATCAAAACTTCTGAACCAATATTATTTGATTTCAACACTGGAAATTTTACCCTGGTTCTCATCCATCTTAGTCTCTTATACTTGGTTGTGACTTACTTAAGTTTCTTTTTTGAAGTTATTTGTACTCAGTTGTTTTTATCCTTTATTTATAATAAGGCAACCTGTTTTTCATAGTTTAAAGTAGTTCTATGAGAACAGATTTATTCTGGGTGCTAATAATGGGTGCCTAGGGAACAGTGCAAAAGCAAGGTGAGTCAAACTTCCAAGTCACACTTTCCAAGAATATCCAGCTTCTTGAGCTAGTGTTGATAGGCTCTCATAATATTTCTGTGTCATCATATTTGCAATAACTGCTTTTCTGATACAGTTCCCTTTGTCAGTAGGTCTGTGAAGAAATGCTGTCTAGACTAAATAGCAGTTGAAGTGGTCTACTTGTCTGGTATTAGCTTGATAGCTGGACTTCACTAGCTCATCCAGTTATCCATCAGCTCTTTATGCAGGCCCTCAGTGTTGTCATTTTTCCATTGGTCCTGTTGATTGTAATTTGTTGGCTTGGTGTCTGTCACTGTCATTTTGTGTATCCAGTTTGATAAGACCCTTAGGATGTTCGTAACACAAATAAAATTTGGTTTTGGTGACACAGGATTCTTTGTGGGGAAAAGAAGCAGCAGCCATGTAGTGAAATGAGGCAACCAGGTGCCACTAATTACCAGGCAGTGGGCATGAGCTTGTGTTAAGCCCACCTGTGCCTGATTAAGGCAGGCCCTAACTGCGCATGAGCAGGATTAGGGGGCCAATAAGAGGTGAGGCCTGAGACACAGGCTCAGCTCACTCCTGAGCAAGCCAGTAGAGAGGTTGGTTGAATCCAGAGCAGTAGCACCGAGCTAGGCTAACCAATCCTAAGGGCAACAGACTCAGAGCACTATTTGTGCACTTCTGCTGGAACACCTGTTGGACCTCAGAGTGCTTTGCCCTAAGAGAGGTTTGTTTTTGCAACACAGCCAGACAGCCCAGAAGACCTCTGAATGCAGGGTATCACAGGACGTGCAGGGATGAGAAATGTGCTACTGACTTATCAGTTTTCTTGTATGACTGAAGACTGTTCAATCTGGATACCTCATTTTTGTTTTAGAACAAATGATTAGAGGTAAATATTGTCAAAATACTCTGAATTGCTGAATGGTTAGTCTCATTACTACATCATAACCTTAACATAATATTCTTGTTCCACTTTATTCGCTTGTTTTAGTGAGTATCTCCTGCATTACATGACTATTCCAGTTTTCCCAACAATTGCAGGACCTGATCTCCATGTCTGGGTGCTCCTTGTCTTTTTTTTTGTTGATCTGGATTTGTCAGCAAAATTTTCTGACAGGTCTGTTATAATACAACACATGGTTTGAGTAGACTTCCTAGCTTTATTACAGGATTTACTCTTTATTTGGATTTTATGCTTTGACTGGAGGGAGAAATGCTATGTGAATAAAATGAAAGACAAGTTGAAAACTGCTGAGGGATAAAATGTTCTTTGAGAATATCTATTCTACAGTAGCAAAACTTTGCAATTCTATATCACTGGTGACTAGAAACAGATACACAGAGATGGTACAGGGCTGGAACGATGTTGTTGTCTGACCCCCAAAGCAAGATGTTGGTCTCTCTTTGGCAAAGAGCTCTAGCATTCTAAACCAACTATTTATTATTGTGAGTTTACCTACATAGTCTTTGTCATATTTATTCTGGACATTCCTTGTACCACTTGAGAAATTCTTAGAAATATTTCCAAGCTCTACCTTATTCACGTAAAACCCAAAACTTTCTTTTAGTCTCACAGAGTCTACATTGTTTTCTTCTGTGGTGACCTCCTCAGGAATACATTGGTGATCAAGGTGAATGACAAAGGCATTCTTCACTTTGAAGCCAGAATTCCTCTAAAAATTTGCTAAAGTGAAAGAATATTTTAAGAATTTTTTTATTTTTTCAATTAAAAATATGTATTTTAGGACATCTGCAAAGGAAACAGGAAAGTAATTAGTCTTCTAATGGAGTTATTCACAGATCTCATCTTTCTCAGCTTCGGCAAGAGATCTGCTCTGCTGTGAAACCAGCAACATAGTGTGAAAAACCTGGGAGAAGCAATAGGTACTTCTTTTTATAGCTGGTATCTCTTCAGAAACAGAGTGTAGCCAGAATGTGGCAGTAACAAACAGATTTGCTTTCTCTTGTGCTGGAACACAGCATTCTATTTATCTCTGACAAGCAAAGGATATGTTGGACAAACTGCACTATTAAATACAGGAAGCCTCGTTTAAATAATGTCAGGACTTTGACACAAATAGGGACAAGCTATTCAAATATGAGACTGATAACATTCTGCCCTTAGCTTCATTGTACACAGAAAACAGAAGTGTCTTTTAGTGGCTTTATACTGAAATTTCTTTCTCTCCCAATCTCTGTACATTAATTCTTTGGGAGGTAAAGCAGTAAGGGAATAATTTCTACCATATTTCTAGTTTGGGGGATAAAGAACACGGGTGCACTGGGAACTCTTAAAATTTTCTGGTCATTTTCTATTTCACAAACATTTTAAAAAAAACAACCCTAACTGCATGTATTTCCATCAGTATGTGGTAAGCACATTCTAAATGCTACTATTGTGTATAAAATTGAAATTGTGTAATACTATAAATGCATGAAAGGTTTGTAAAGTTCAGACTTAGCAGGTACTTAGCATTGCTCTATAATGTAATGAAAATAACTAAGAGTTTTCTTTATCATGGCTTGTAAGACATGGGTTCTCCACTATGATTTAAAGGTTAATATGAGTAAGACTGAAATTACTTGACTATAACCAGTGTTTTAAAAATTAACTATTCATTCCAAGTTTAACTTTATTTTGCAGTCTCTTGAGTTGATGACTTTTTGATTTTTGTATTAGCTCTTCTTCTGAAGGGCTGAGAAATTACTGATACCTATCAATGTGGACTGCATTATCCCACTGAGATTTTTCAGAACTGTGTTTACTACTTTGGACCATTCTGGTAACTCCCATGAACAAGATGGAGAAAAGTATTCATAAATTTAAGAGTGTATTTTCTTCTAGGAGGACAAAAATCCAGGTAATGTTGTTAGATTGTTACTTATCTGTTTGGCAAAAGTGGCTCACAATTTCACAATTCAGCATGCCAAAATTAATTTGCCACAATAGCCCTTGGACTTTTTTCTCAAGACCAAACTGAAGTTTATACCCTAAACACATCAGGTGAAGTTATAGTTGGATTTTAAACCTCCATTTCTATTGATGTTAGGAAAGACTGAGGTTTGCCATGTAAGTTTAAGTTTTAGACAATATAGCCTTCTGTTAACAGTTTGAGTTTTGCCTTTTCATTTCCAGTGCTGCTCCTCCCACCCCTTTTTAAACCAGCAATTTTATTTCATGTGTAAAGGTATTCTTCCATATCTGTTTTGAATAACTAATGCAAATAAATAATTTAGCTGCTCTGCAGTGTGTTTATCTTGTATAAGTGATCCTTTGACTGCTTAATCATCTAACAGACCTGCTCATTTTCTTTTGTTTCTGCTATTCCATGGGATACTATTATTTGAAATATTTGCTGATGATGTTTGAATTTTCTCCAGCTTTCTAGTTATTTGTACATGTCTTATCAGCTTAAATTGAAATTCTTCTTTAGCTGCTTTTGTTTGGAATCTTCTGAGTCTGAAAAAAATCTCTGGCAAGGCAGAAAAATTTGAGACTCTCTAAATTGATTAATATTTAATAAATAAATCTAGTAGATTTATTTATTAAATAAATGTATTGTCCCATCCACCCCTGTCTTTCCATGTAAATAATATACGTTCTTTTTAAGGATGTCATTATGTTTGTTTCTTCTAACTCTGGATTTCCTAATCCCAGTTTGGTCCTTTGTTGTGGTGATGGCTGTTGATGGTGAAAAATCTTTCACTTTCTAGCTTTAACTTACATTTTATTTATTACTGCGGTTCTTTCTTACAGAATATTGAACTTCACAATGTGGCTGTTTTTACTTAATTGTCCGATTATAGTAACTTTTTGAGCAAAGTGTTGTAGAATCATGGTTACAGTTAACAATAATCTCACTTTTTTATCTAAAGTACTATGACTTAATTGTCCAAAGTGTGGAAGTTGCTTTCTCTAGACCTTGCCTTTTGCTCAGTTTATACAGAAAACAAACTTTTGTAACTATTTTATTACTATTTTTATATATTTTGCTTCTGTTCATCAATATTAAAAAGGGAATTTGAAGATTAAGTAATTATATTTATATTTTAACTTTCTTTCTGTCTCTCAAACTTTGTTTCTCTCCAGTTTTACAGATGCTGTCTTTGAGAATTGAATGTCAGCATTGTGCACATTCTGCCATTTTTTTTTTAAGATCATGTGATTGTCATCACCTTCATTTGAAAGAACCTTGCTGGTATATTTTTGCACAGAGCTTATTCTAATTTGGAGATCTGTATAATTTAACCTTGCTTTTTATAATACAACATATTTACACATCTGAAGCAATAGTGAGGAAGTCTAAGTGCCTTACAAATCTTAGCGAGTTCAATTTGTTACCCTGCTGTACAGAAACAGATTTCTTTTCCCCTGCCCCGTTTTACAAAAAGGAAACCAAGGGACTAATACTGACTTTCCCAGAGTCAGATAGCAAATACGTATTTTAAAATGAAGAATTGTATAGTTTTTCCCTAGAGGTATCCTCAAATATTTTTTGTTAGTTTGTCACATGGCTGTTTATTACTTTGTGTGTGTGTGATTTTTCCACTTGTGGGATTCTTAGTCTCATGCTTGATTATGTATGGCCATTGAAAAAATCTGAGGGAGGGGAGTGACTATATCATATAGACACGTGCTCTAGTGCCGTAGTAAACTATAAGATTAGTTTGAGATGTGAAATATTTTTTGAATGCCTGCTAATAGAATGTTCAGGTCTAAAAAATTTCATTTTGAGGCAACAGATTCAAAATCACAGAATGGTCACAGTTAATCACTGAGTCCAAACAAACTACCACCCCCCCCAAAAAAAATCAAAATATTAAATCTCTGTGCCCACTAGAGTATGTCCTGAAGTGCCTCATCTATATGTGTTTTAAATGCATCCAGTCATGGTGACTGCACCTCCTTGGGAAGCCCATTCTAGCACCTGACTACTCTTTCAGTAAAGAAATTCTTCCTAATATCTAATCTAAACCTCCTCTGGCACAACTTCAGGTCATCTGGCCCCACAGACTTGTGAGTGTCCAGGTGCTATAGCAGGTCTGTACTGCTTCCTCCTGGATTATGGGGGGGTTCTAGTCTATGTCCTCATCTTCCATCTCAGGGGAAGTAGCTGGTCTGACTATTAAAGATGGAGGCAAAGAAGGCAGTAAGTATCTCAACTTTTTTGTGCACATGGACAGCCTGCTCCTGCTCTTTTAAATTTTCTGTCTTGAAGAGCTTCCAGTCTTCCCTTTGTCCTTCAGGACTGTCTCCCAAGGCGCTCTCTCAGCCAGTGTCCCAAACAGGCTGAAGTTTGCCCACTGAAAGCCCATAATGGAGGTTTTGCTGAACTCCCTCCTTACTTCACTTCATGGCTGCTAAGCCCAAGATGGCCTCTGACCATCACAAATTCATGAACTGCTAGAGAAATCCAGCTTGTCAGTGATCTTATATTTGAATAAAGGCTGGAATTTGACATTATTTTTGCTCATTATTTTTTGTAGTTTTCTGCAAACTGTGAGAATCCTTTTGGCCTGGAAATTTTCCCTTTGGAAGAAATATGTGAAATAACTCTATATAGGAATATTTAAAAGGAAAATCTTGCATTCAAATCTGACAATGAAGACTATAAACCACCAACATGCATTTCTTTTTTAACTAGTTGTGAGTTAACTTGCCCTTAAATATTTTTATGAAAGCAGGATTTTGCCGATTCTCTCTAAAACCAAGACAGACAATTGCTAAAAGTCATAAAATAGTTCAGAATGCTAAAAAATTCTGAATAATTCCATTGTACAAATAAACTTAAAATTCCCGTGCCCTCTGCCAGAATCTATAGGCAAAAAGCTTTGTCTAGCAGGGAGCAAAAAATGCTTCAGGCAAATAGCCTGTTAACACTAAAGACAGCGGTTAGCACATTAGCAGGCAGGGTCTCAAGGGAAGTATGGCCCCCTGGAGTGTAAGAGTTTTTAAGGCCTGGTTTTGCGTACAGAAACTGTATTTAACATAAATGTGACTGAAATTGAAATATAAATACAAAATGCACAATATTTGATTCATAGGGGAAAAATAATTGTAGAAATGATAAGCTAAAGCTAGATACTTATATCTTTTTAAATACAAGTAGCCTGATTTTTCTAAAAGGTGCTGACCATCTGCTGTCTTTATGGCTATATAAAACAATTGAATCATGTAGACTGTCAGGTCATCTTGATGTATACACCTAAATATGGGCTTCATTTGCTGAGCAGTTCTTTTTCTGCTGGATCTACCTGGCTTTTTTCACATGTCAGGACTCTAGTTTGAAGTCTGAAACTCCTCAGTTCTGGGTATGCTCTTTCCATATGCTTGTGTTGTTTCTGCAGATTGGAACTTCCAAAACAGATGGCTTGAAGATTCTGAAGAATCAGACTTGGACAAACTCTCTTAAAAGTCTCTGAAACACATAATTTAATTATTGTAGTGGAGATGATGGTTGGTTGTGGAAAATAACTCAAGGGAGTAAGGTCCAACCTTCTTGATCCTCCCTTCTCCTACACTGATTACCTTATCTGCTCTCTTATTGACTCTTTTTCAAAAATTTCTAATGTTTGGTATAGAAGCCAGTCTCCTTTTTCCTTTTTTTGTGTTAAATACTAGTTTATATATGTCAACATTAATTCTGAATTAAGATGATTAACGAGATACAAACAATAACATTTTATTTTGCAGCGGCATTTCTTAGCAAAGAAATTTTTGTATGGATAAAGATCAATTACACATTCTTCTGGGATCTTAGCTGGTTTTGCAATATTGAAGAATGGAAATAGGAAATGTAGGAAAGCTTTATCTCCTTGCTTGCTCCCATAAGCAATGAAAATGATTAATGCTTGTCAGGCTCAGCTTGCTGCTTTCCTCTAATAAGAAGATCTTGGAGCTGCTAACTAGACAGGAAAGAAGATTTGAGCACTACTGAGGCTACTACTTTCCTAACTAGCTACTAATGAGTATAGTCAAGGGAAGTTGAACAGCACACCTACAAAGCTTGAGAGTGTATGCTAATAAAAACTGTAATGACAGCTTGATCTCAATTAGCAGCTCTTTTGTGCTGCTTCTCAAATTTTCATCAGAAAAAAAGTGTAAGAGTGGGGTGACTGGCTAGCCTAATGTATGATGGTAACTGGTGATAAAAATAGAGAAGTGGTCATTTAGTCTTCCTCCTCTATAGGAAGTCAGCTGCATCTTTAATGTAATCCTCCCACCCTTTAATTCTTGGCGCATCCTCTACATTTGGGAAGAGTAATATCTCTTGCCAAATACTTTCTAGGAAAAATGGGATTTTGAATGTATTTGTTTTCATGTAATCGCCTCCCCTTAGAACAAATAAATTTCCAGCAAATCCTACAAGACACTTTGCTTCAAACACTGAAAAAAGCAGACTGGGCAAGTTTCTCTAATTAAAGACCCCACGAAGGTCACTCTCACTGATGAGATCTAAACTACCACATTCAATTCATTAAACTAAAAGTGTAACAGAAACTGAGAGGGGTCTGTTAGGTGGCTACCTGTCTGTTGTCTCCTGCTTTATTTGAATTGTTTGCAAGAAAGACAAAAAGGGCACAGCATTTGTGTTTTACAAGGTAGCACATGTCAAAGCTGTTGGTTGAGGTGATCCGTTGTCCTAGACTTGAGCAGGATTTATATGCCTATACTGAGAAAGCTGAGTGAGAATACTCACAGTGAATATAAACTTTGGGGGTTTTTCATTGTTTTTGTTGTTGTGTTTTGTATTTTTTTCTTTTAGCTGTGCTCCTGTAGTCCAAGGCCACTTGCAAGGCTTCCTACTCCCTGAGCTAAATGACCGCAGGCAGCTCATTATCATGACTTGTGTTGCTGTCTTCAGCATTTTAAAAAGTCTTTTTCTATTTCTTCAGCAATAACAGTGTAGTCATCTGCACTGCAACTCTTAACCCTTTTAAAAAGAATTTCTGTGAAAATCATCCATCAAGGGTTTCAGTGTGGGCTGTACGTGCTCTTGCTGTAAAATAAGCGCACCACCTACCTTGATGAGTACCTGGGGAAAACTACAGCTGCTGGTATGTGCTGGCAGGGTCCCTAGCCAGGGCATTTGTAGGGATTCTCATCCTGGCTTTATTGCAAGAATATTGAGAAATAAAGTAATTTCTGTTGGAAGGGACCTACAGTAATCATCTATTCCAGTACTAGGGAAGTTGCTTTAATTCTCTCCCTTCCTCTCGCCTTCTGTACTGTCTGTCTCCTTTCTGGCCCTTCAGACTCTAAAAAATCTTTTAGATTCAGACTGACACAGGCTTACAGGAGAGGCTAATGAAGCTGTCCCTGACCTTCAGTGCATCCTAGAGTAGGACATGTTTTAAAGTGATGGGATGCTGTTTGGTCTACTCACCTGTACTGCACTCTATCCCATTCACAGCACACCCTGCCAGAAACCTCTTCCTTTCATCTTTGGATCTGTGTAAATACTGCAGGAATTTAAATAATTCATGATGGTTTATGCTTAACTGCAGAACATATTTTCTGAGTGGTTGGTATAGGGGTGCGAGTAAATTGTATGCATGGAACAAGACCCTGCCACAAGCAGGCTGCTTTGCTACAGGTCTCACTTGCTTAGCAGCAGGAATGCTGCTGAAGCACCCGCATCTTATCAAACCAACTGTGGCCATCAGCCATGGCTGCTTTGGCAGTATTGATCACTGAATTCAATATTGATGTGGTTGTTTTCTTTTCTGTATGAAATATAGGTACTAGGCTGTAGGCTAGGCCCATAGGAACTTTGGATTAGCGTTCTCCAAGGTCTGCCAGTTTTCTCTGTAAGACTCTGCTTTGAAGTAGTTGATTCATGAGTGGAGGGAGGTAGTCAGCACTTCAGAACTGTGATTTTAGTGTTTGCCGTATCGTAGAGATCCATGTCATGGCAAGGGTGGCTGAGCCTTATGTGAAACTCTTGAGCTATCATAATTTATTAGCTGTAATAATGTAGAAAATTATCATGGACTTCGTGCTGATTTAATTTGCAAAGCTAGAGTTTGCAACAGAACTGCTGTACATGTAGTTCCATGGAAAAAAAACAGATTTTTTTAAGAGTAGTAAGGCCATTGTGTGTTTGAATATCTATGTGGTTTTCAAACTCTGTCCTTTTTTTTAACTTGTTGTTTGGAATGCATGGGTGACCTGATTTTTTTAATGTATTGCAGGTAATTAAAGTGTACAGTGAAGATGATACTAGCAGAGCTTTGGAAGTACCAAGTGACATAACAGCCAGGGATGTATGTCAGCTGTTGATACTGAAGAACCACTATGTTGATGACCACAGCTGGACTCTGTTTGAACAACTTCCACACACAGGGTTAGGTAAGACTAGTGCTATCCAGTGGCATAGAAGTAAATAAAGTGTTTGGTTTTCATTTTCACATAGAAGTACAGTTGTAATAGGAATGGAAGAAACAGAATTTTGAAAGTAGAGTGATGGGAGAGATCACGTGATTTTGTTCTTTTGGGAGTTTGGGGTTTTTTGGGGGGTTTTTTTTGTTTTGTTTTTAAAGCATAGCTACGAATTACATTCTGTCACAGTATATTGCTTCACATTGCTCAATCTGCATCTGTTAGCATCACTGACCATTAAAGTCCTCACTGCAAATTCTTCCTTCCTTTTCCTTTCTTTTCCCTGGCAGTCTTCCTTTTTTAATGGTGTTTCCTATATATCTCCAGCAAAACTGAGGTTATTTTAAGGGCAAAGAAAATCTTTGTTTGTTCTCAACCACACCTGACTGAAATCTGAGATGTCAAGGATGGAAGGTGGTTACCCAGTGCTGTTCTATTTGAACAATAGGACTGATGCAGTCTTCAGAACCAACAGAGTAGGCTGTCAGTATTTTTCCCTCAAATAGAATTGGCTTGGCTTATTAATTGTCTTGCAAGCCATAACAAAATCATTCTTCTAAACTCCCAGTGATGGACCAATGAACTGTGTTGAAGTGACTTTGTGCTTAGTGTTTTAAATTGCTGGAAATTGAATGATCTGAATGACTTTGACATTGTTGGTGTTCATCTACTGTAGTAAAACCCTCTCTTCTATTATAACATTTAAGAGGTATAATCTGTTGTTTCAGATTACAACTGTAATTTTAACTTGCAGTCTCTTTTCCTTTTTGTTAGTCTATAGATGTAATATGTTGATATAAAACACAGTAAGACAAATCTAAGGAGAAAGTGGATGTTTGCAGATACGTAACAATGCAGACCCCAGGAAAGTCTACTCAGCAAAAGATGAGCAGAGAAGCCCACTGCTAGAATTTAGAACTGAGCTGGTGCTCTAGTCAGACAGGCTCACTTCCTCTTACAGCACTTCCTCTTACAGTGTAGTGTTTTCTTAGATGCTTGGTTTTGATAGGGAATTATATTAGAAAAATCTACTAGAAGACGAGTGCCTTAACAAATCGGGTTTTCATTTTGTGTCTCTCGAAGTTTCCATGTCATTCTTGAACTTTGGCACTGTACTAGAGTTACTGAGTGTAGTACTTCTTTTGCAACCTTAAAGACAGTTCCAGCTGCTAGTGCAAAATTAAGCTTGAAAATGAAGCCATTTGGGGGGCCTTCCTGCATTCTAAAATATGTGGAAAGCTCCTTGGAGTCCTTAAATCTCAGAAGAGACTGCACTGGTGCCTGGTAACTTGAATACTGTCAATTTTGAAAAAGCATACATCACCATTGCAAAACCAACCTCACTCCCTAACAGTGACCATGGATATATTCATATGGCTAAAAGTGGTTCTTGGAATCCCCTTTCTGTGTATGTATCTAGAGAACCTGGACTCATGCATTCGTGTAAAAGAAACTTGACTGTGCATCTCTGACTGTATTAGGTTTCAAATGTATTTTTAACCTTTTGCACTAAATGTAGCAGTTTTAAGATGCTTCCAGCTCGGAATAAGGTCAGAGTTAAATTGGGGTTGAGACTATAACTGAGAGACTGCTAAAGAAAAGGAGGTAAAAAACGGCTTTAGACCACAGTACTGTATAAATGGTAGAAGTAGGTTTTTTATTTTATAGTGTGGCTGGTGTTTAAGCAGTGTTGTTGAAGTTCTGAAGAAGACACTTTGACAAACTGTGCCAGAACAATAGTGACATTGTTTCTCCAGGCTTGTTTATTTGAATGATACACTTTTTGTCAAATAGTGTGTTTGCTTCAATCTCAAGGAATTTCTTGGAAAATTTCAGTATCACTTATTACTGAAATTGCTTTTCTGAAATTCTCAAAATTTCAAGTCTGCAGTTCTAAAAACCTGAATTCATCATACAGTCTTCTGATTCTTTGGGCAATCACCAGATAAAAAGGTGAAGTATTTATTTTAAAAATAAAATAATTTCCTAGATGATAAAGATGACAATTCAATATTAATAGAGAAAAAACTTGAGCAATCTCTTTTTTTCATCCTTTACAATACTGAATAATGATAGATTTATTTTTATTATCTTTTTAGATCTGGTTTTGTTTGAAAGGTTTCATGTGCTGATCTTCACTTAAATGTATTAAGCACTGGTTGAGTAGCACGAAGGTCTCTTTTTCAAATTATGATTTAGGTTTGGAATGTTTGCTATTTAGTGTACTTTTTATCCATGGAAATTTGTGCAGTTGTTTTCTGCTCCCAAGTTAATGAATGGATATAGAAAAGAGAGGTATGTGAGTGTGTCTGTGTAAATTCCAGTGTGATGGGGATCAATGATTCACTCACTAGTTAGTGAACATTTTCTTTAATATCTTAACAGCTGTCTGAATACTCCTGAATTAGCTATGCTTGCATGAGTCTTAGTGAGCTGGGCACGGTGTTCTGCTTATAATCAAGGTAGACATTAATTATATCACCGGAGTGTGCCTTAATTTCTGTGTGAAAGTATCTGCATGTGATGGTTAAAAAAGAAAAGAAAAGAAAAAATCTCACCTGAAAGAAAACATAAAACCAGTCTGTATATTCCTGCTCTCACAGACATACATGCCTTTTAGTGTGGAATTACATCACTGAACACAGAGTGCAGCTGTGTCCCCAGACATGTGGCGTCAGCAGGGCAAGTGCTGGCCTGGTGGTGCTGGCTTGGGGTGAGTGGGTAGGCAGCACCCCCTGCTCTGTTTCCCTGGGGTGCTGGCTGATGCACCCCATCTGCCTGCCACAGGGCACCCATGCTGTGCCCAGCCTCCTGCCACACCACCTGGCATGCTCACCTTTCCTACCCACCTACCAAGGTTTGCAGTGGCCCAGGCTCTATTTCAGGTATCTGAAGTATGACGACTATTACAGCATTAGAAATCGCTGTATGCTTCTGAGCTGTCTCCTATTTGTTTCAAGCTATTGCATTCAAATAAATTCTTGGATGTTCTTCACCTTATCTAAGATTATTGAAGGCAGCTAAGGTGTGCGTAGATTTGAATGATGTCATGTCATTCCTACTACCTGGTATCTTGGTGTTGGAGTCCCATGCTTCCACTGGAATTCCCCTGTACAGGAAAGGCTGTGAAAATAGATCAGTTTTCCATAGAAGTACTCCTTTTTCAGGAAAATGCTGTCTTCATCCTGAAATTTTTCCTTTTTTAGTGAGAAATTTTTTGTGTTGACTGTTGAAGTTTTCCATTTGCTTCTGCAGGCTCAATAGACTTGTGTTCTAGGTTTCTCTTTGAGTAGGCAATAGTACCTTGGCCAGCCACATCATTGTTATGTTTCAGTATTTCATTTTGATTTAATTATCTGCCTTCTTTTGGGTAGTGTGTGGAAAGGCTCACAAAGCACTATCTGTGCAATAGTACTGGGCAATGGATTTTGTTTTTTATTTGGTTTAATTTCCTCCTCCTCCCATTGGGTTTCTAAAGAGGATGCTATTTAAAATGTGATATATCATGCAATTCAAAATTAAATCTTCTTTCATGTGCGTTATTTACTTTCCATAGTTAAAGAGTTTATTTCTTTTCATAGTGCTCCTCATGTTAGAAATGGTAGGAATAAAGACATGGTCAGGAGGAAGGTGGAAACTCTTAAGCTGAAAGACAAAAAATTAGCTAATCCAAAGTGCTGCTTTTTCATGGCAGTATTGAGGGAATTGATTACAGGGTTGTGTTTTGGAGGGCAGCAAAACAATGTTTCAGTTCCTTCAAGAAGGTAAGTTGAATCAATTGTAAAATATTCAATGATGTAATATCTTAAAAATAAAGAAATATTAGCATCTTTAACAGCCCATTGGAGTGATACAGAATGTCGTATTTTTGTTCCAAGAAGTAACTCTTGAGGAAATGGTATTTTACTAAATGTCACAATGCCAAACATGTAAGAGTTTTAAATGTCATCCCAGAGGAGCACTTTCTCTATATAAAACTGAAAGGAAAAAAAAGAGCTTCAGTTTGTCATTGTCTCTTTACCCCGGAATCTTTCACAGGCCACTCTCTTCCAAAACGCTGCCTTCTCTCTGAAGATGTTAAAATGCTCACTTGCTTTCAGTATTTTTGAGACTTTTTGTTTTCTGAATGGCTTTATATTTTTATTTGCTTAATTTGATCCAGTCACAAAAAGTGAGTTTCATGTAGCATCTTTAATCTCTGTCTTTATGAACTCAAGAATGAGTTAAATTCAATGAAGAATGCGTTAAATTCAGTGGCCTGTACTTGGTCTGTAGATCATGACAGTGAAAGAAAACCAAAAAACCTCACATGTGACTACCTCAGAGGTTAGGCCCTACTGAGATGGAGTAGTAACTTGGTGTAACATTTGATCTGGTTAATAGACTGTGTTCAGATTGCTTTTTTCATGTTTTTGTGTTAGTTTAGTTTAATAATATTTTATTATGTTTTCAGGTTCTAACTAGGCTCTTAGGTGCAGGTTTATGTGGGGAGGTTTTAATTGTTTGTTTGGTGTTTTTCTTTTCTTTTTACAGGAAGAGCCATAGAGGACCATGAATTAGTGATGGAGGTCCAGTCAAATTGGGTAATAGGAGAAGAAAACAAATTGTATTTTAGAAAAATTATGCCAAGTATGAATTTTTTAAAAATCCACTGTAAGTCCTAGCTTATAGCTGTGAAGTGGTGCCAATTGATGTTGCTGCAGGATAGTCTTTCTGTTACCACAGGGAGGCAGAGTGTAAAGCTGATAGTAAGATATGATAGAAAAGGAATAACTGGGAGAGAATAATGGCATATAGGCATATATTGTAGTGCTTGTACCCATTGGCTGCTCCCTTTTCTAAAGATGTAAAACATCCATGTTCTTCCTTTGTTTTTTTTTTTTATGGGTGGATGGTTGAGGGCTGCAGACATGCGTTTACCTTTATTGAAGTTTGCACATGGACCTACAACAAAATAAATATTTGAAATTCAGTCAAGTTCCTCTCAAGTGACAACAAAATATAAAATTCAGCAGTGTGAGAAGGGGCATCTGTAGCAAAGATGATTATATTGTTAAAGTGAAAATCAAATGTTACGGCCCATCACTGCCCAATGGCAGCTTCTCACAGCTGCAACTAAATGACAACTGATGCAAAGGCCATGAGCAGCCATAACCTATTAGCAGTTAGTGAAGTGAAGCCGAAGTTAGTGTATATTAAGGAATGGAAAGAGAGCAGAGGACCATTCATAACTCAGGATGTTGCCAAAGGTTAATACGCAGATTCTGACCTTGGGCTGATTGGCAAAAGGCCATGGAAGCAATCCTGGCTCAGCGGGAGGAAAACTCGCATCTGTTTGCTAAGATGAATGGTGTATTGGATCACTCCTTATGCTGTCTCTTATAAAGCCAGCTTCTTTCAAGAACTAGTAGAGATGCATGAGAGCTTGAAAGATGAAAAGTGAAAGGGAACTCAAATCTACCTATTTAAAAAATAAATATTTAGAGACAGAAGAGGGTTTTTTGGTTTTTTTTTTTCTTCACATCTGTTTTCTCTGGGCAAATGATGTACTCCCCTAATGTGGAGATATCACTCCACTAGTGAAAAATTCTAAGCTTGAGATGGCCTACACTTAGTAGAGAGGTTTCAAGAATAAATATGTTTGTGTGTTGTATAACCAGTGTATGGAACTGGCTTTGAACTTTGCCAAACGTGAGTCCTTACTGTTCCTGTTGAGTCATTCTTCTTGATACTCTGGTTCCCGGTGTACCACCAGAAACAAGTTCATGTGAATTAACCCTCCCAGTAGTTCAGGTTTATTAAAAATGGAAGTCAGTGGACATTAGGTGGTGAAGGGATTATTAGTTTCAAACTTATTCAACCCTTGAGAAAACTTTGTTAGTAATGGCCAAACTCTTGGCTGATTCATATGTAGATGACTATATTGAACTCCTCAGCTCCAGTCTTATCCGTAAATTACCTGTCAAGCTTTCCTTGATAATGAAACCAGCATTCTAAATGTGGACTTAACCATACAATATGGATGTAGTCAGATTTTATATTAGTTCATATTAGTATCATACAAAATGGACAACTAAGAAAAATCTGAGAGGACTTATTCTCTATTAATGGAAGTTATTCCAAAGCATTTTACTGGGTTTCTATTGTAATGAAAACAATAGAAGACAATATATATTTTCAGCATATTGGTTTATATCCTCCCTACTTTCTACTGTATTGAAACCCCAGGTATGTCTTCTGTGTCAACAGCAAGAGAAATTACTCTTAAAAAATACAACACTAAGGGCCAAGTTCTGAAATTTAACTTGCACGGGTGTATGAAGCCCTCTTCTTCTGGACATCATTGATGTTTTTTTCAAAATTTTGAAGTTTTTCAGCAAGTGATATTTAGGTTGTCACAAATTTAAGAATCATGTTAGGTTGAAATTTTTGGATGAAAGAATCTGCACTGCCTTGCACTACCACTGAGAACTTTTGGTTTTATGTCCAGAAGAAATAGGAAGTGGCATATTCATTTTTATGGCACTTTGATACAAATTATTTTTGTTACAGAGCTTTTTTCCAGATCATATGATATCTTTTCCAAGTGAAAGCAACGCAGCTGTAAGCCACTCTGGGATATTACAGGTATGTAATCTTTGAATGAAAATGAGCAAGCATAGCTTCAGAATTTGCCATGGTCTGTGTAGTGTGAACATAGATCTTAGTCACTGTTGGACCTTTGCTAGTTATTTAATAACTCAAACATAGCTAATAGCTTTTTTTCCTTAAGAGATAACCAAGTGATGTTTTTCTTCCTGAAAATTATTATGTGACTGCTCTTGAAAACATGCATATTCCTTCTGAATCAAGGAGTGCCACAACAGACAAAATTCAGTAACAATGGTTAAATACCTTTATTGGCTATTTCAGGTGAAAGACCCTGTTTCCTCAAAAAGGTCAGAATGCTGCAGTAGTCAGCATACACTTAATAGCAGGCCTTGGTAGAATACTGAGGAACTGGTAGTGTGATACAAATTGGTATGAAAAAAGAGGTAAATGGTTAAACTCAGTGATAGAAAATTTAGACTGAGTAGTATGATTTGCTAGTTTGAAGGCAGCTGGTAGCCTTCGGAAAATAAATATGGTAGGTCACTCAGTGTTAGTCATCTTTTACACAGACACAAGATTGTAATTTACAATGGGAATAATTTCATGGAATGACTGTATCAGGGATCATCATCTTACTTCTCAAAGAGGGGAAAAATGAGTAATAAAGGTGGAAACATACACATCATTCTTGTTTGCTTGTCACTAGAAAGATTAATTAATAGAAGAACTTTCACTGGTCCCTAAGACAATGACCCTATGTGTGAGTTTTGGGATAAAAAAATTATTAGAAAGGCCTTGTAGTAACACAAGATAGTTTAAGGCAGAACTAAAATTAATGTAGCAAATACAAAGAGTTTTTGCATAATTAACTCTACCCTTGGCATCCACCAGTAAATGAAAAAACATTAAAGAACTAATTCTGAAAGTGCTCTCTGTATTGATTATGTACATATAGAAGTGAATTTAATTTCAGGAGGTTAAGATTACCCCAAATGCAGTAAAAATGTTTTCAAATTTAAATTTAATTGACGTATGCTAGATTCTGTAATTAATTTTTACGGAAGGCAAATAAAAAATATTATTTAAAAAGATGCTGTGTATTTAATAAAATTTGTTCACTTTTGCTACCTAAATAGCAAATAGATTTTGCAGTCAACTGTAAACATTTAATTTAGAAACTCTTGTCTTTGTGTTAATAGAACTTAATATTTTTTTGTTTGCAGATATAATTTGATAGTTTGAAAAAAATAATACAGACTTTGAGAATGGAACAGTTTGCCTTTACTGTCACAAAACTTTCATAAGCCCATATTGTTCTATCTAGAATGTGCAGAGACTGTAGGAAGATTAAGAATCATTCTAATAATATAGAGTTGCAATTTTGGTAGCTTGAAAAATCTGTTAGAAACTCTGCTGTGTTGCTATTTTATGTTGTATTGTTTAATTTACTTTGTAGAATAGAACTTAACAGTCACAAAGGAGAGAGTACTTCTGTGCTTTGTGCAGCCGTTGTGCACGTTTGAGTAGAAGCTGTCGGATAAATTGTCTACAGTGTGTCACTATTTCTCTAGAAACTTTCATTAAGACAAGTTAATGGGCTTGCATTATTATTTGTGATGTGCTTGGTCAAGTATCAAGAGAGACATTAGTTTCAGCATGTCAGTGCTTACAAGTGATAAAAAAATCACTTCTGATACTTTTATAGCTTTTTGTGGGTTGAACTGTAAGCAAGTAAAATGTTTTTCAAGTATGCTTTTCTTGACTTTTGTTGAAAGTGAAAGAGTGAGTATTTTGGCTGATGACTTTAAATCAGAGCATTTAAATAGCCTCAAACACAGCAACAACAAAAGTTAACCAGTCTCCTACCCATTTAGGATGTTCTGAGTAAAATGGATAGGTTTGACATGTGATACATGTATGCCAATGGAAAGCTTTAATCTCTACCCTGAAGATCTGTAGCCGAGAAGAAGTGTGTCACTTCAGGGACTAGAGAATGGCTGCTCTGAGAACACAACACTGTATGCACGTGGGTAGTGGTAGGCAGTATGGATCATTTGGAACTTGCTTTTAGTTGCATGCTTTAAAACATGTCAAAAATGAATTTAATATGAAGATTTTAATCTGAGGCTTCTCCACATAGTAATGAAAAATTATGGGTTTTTTTCAGATTTTGGTTGTGATGTTTGTCTTTTGAGGACTAGCAACTTCCAAATGTGGGAAGCAATTTAACTCGATCTAATTAACAGTTGTTAATTTTAAATGGGGTTTATGGCTTCTTTAAAACATAGTCTGCTTGTTGGAGCAATACTTACATTAAATGAATTCATGTATATACTAGATCCTTTTGTATTCTTATTCATGATAGCATTTCCAGTTAATGGCACAGCATGGAGAGCGTTGAGATTATTGAATCTTTCTGAGTTAGTTGGTGAAACCTTAGCTGCAATGAAATAAATAATTATTTTAAAAATTACTTTGAAGGATCAAAATTTTATCCTAGGTTTCTATCATTTTCTTTTAAGCTGTGAATGACATTTCTCTGATTTTGTAATTAATTTTATAATTGTTGTAATTTTAATTGTGTTTAATCATGTTTGTAGCAGAATTTTTTTTCACTGTGCAGTATGTCAGTCAGTGTTTTAAAATTTAACATTAGCATTTTCAAAATAGAAGGCTGAAATTACTTGGGTAATTATGCTTTTTTTCTGGTCTTGATTTAAGAATAAGCCTATTCCTTCTTCTTCTTCATTGTTTAATACATACAGTTAATATTTAGGTTCTGTAGGTAGGCTTGAAGTTCAGAGTACAAAGTCTTGAACAATTTGGCTGCTTCTTTCTCGTATTTTTCACATAATGTGAATACATTTAAAAAGCTATTGTAGATAGCACATGTCCAAGACATCTTCCAGAGCAATTAAAAAACTTGTACCTGATGTGGAGCATATTAAAAAAAGGGGAGCATATTCCTTTCCTAAATAAACATAAAAACCGGAATGCTATATATGCAAAATTTAAGTTAGAATACTGCCAAGACAAACACTCATAATTGTGCCTAAGTTAGAATTGCTCATAGAGACTTTTCCTTTTTCCCTTCCCCCGTTACCATCTCTTGTCCCTGTCTTCTTATTTGTTCCTACACAGATCTAACATTCAGCCTTTCATTTCTCTAATCTCTCTGCCACATCAAATTTGTCTTTCCATGGCCAGTTCCTCATTTGACTCTCTTCCAGTCTTTATGCTGAAATCTGCAAGCACTGAACTTCAGTCTCTTTGTCAATCCATTAGATGTGTTCTAGTCTGTCTGTTGCTTTTTCCCATTGTCTGCTCTAGGTTTTGCTAGACTTTCTCCTAGTTGAAATCCCTTAGATTGACTGAAATCTACAGGAGGCAGGACTAAGAATCAGTTTTGGTGCTTCACTGGAATTACTTGGTGCCCCCAAGATTTCTCAGAAGATTCAGGTGAAAATTCTGTTCATTCCCAGTAGCAATGGTGAGCTGTCATTACAGCACAGAAGATACAAGTCATCAAGTTCAAATTTGATTCACAGTGTCTTAGGAAAATTATGGCTTTTTTAGATCTCAGAAATAATGTGGAAGTGCTTAAGAAGCTTCCACCTCAGCAAATGTAGTTGTCTCTGCTCCTGCACTCATTCTTTCATTGAAGAAGGTGAAGGTGCAGACAGGTAAGTAGTATAGTTAGGAGTGCAGCTCTCAATCTTTATTGTACTCAGTGACATTTAGTATTTTGGGTTTTTTTATTATTACAGTAATCCAAGACAGTACAATGGGTTTTTTCTGTTATTTTTTTCACTTGATGATTGATTTGGTTTTGGAGTTTGATTTTTTTTTTTTAAATAAAAGACATTTATTTGCTTTGGTTTTGTTAAACTGCTTGGGTTTACATCTATAAAAATCAGAATTGAGTCCTTACTGCTGACAGATACTAGTATCTGAAGGACATTGTAACATTTGACACCACCCTACATGCCACATTAGATATTTCTCAATGTGGGGGAGAGGGTGCAATCTTATTTCTGCATCAGGACCAGCAATCCTTGTCTTCAGCATATCATGATGTGATTCTCCCCACTTCTTCTTTGCATATTAAGACTTTACTGATTTTTCTTATTTTTGCCCTATTTTGATTACCTCTTATCTGCAGCAACAGAGATCTATCCCTCCTTTAAATAAACTTGCATGTACTTCCATTAAAAAGGCACTAAAGCAAAACAACAAAGAAAACTCAACCAAAACCAAACCTCAACAAAAAACTCCGAGGAAGTTAACTTTTCTACTATGTTTCATTTTAGGTTTTTGTTACAGTCAGTTCTCACTCTGAAATATTTTTACTGCTCTTTCCTTGTGACAGTTAGTGGTTTTGACTACAGCTTGTTCATGTTACATTTTCTAACACAGTCCTCAGCTGTCTTAGAAAAAGATCCAGGATTGCCTTTTTTCTCAGCATTATGGCTACTTTATTTTAATTGATAGCATGGGTACAACAGTGGCTGTTGAAGCTGAGCTTTGAATTGCTCCTCCACTTTGCCTGCTGAGTAAGAAAAGCATTTTTCATGACAGGTTTGAAGCTCTTGTGGCAGAAATCCCAGGGAAGATACTTATGCAGGCTGGGAGCCATCCCTTCCTTTCATCTTCAGTAAAGAAACTAAAGCCTAAAAATACGCTCGTTTGGCTTTACATACGTTGACTCTTTAGATTATCCTAAAGCTTTCTATTTGATTTGTTTATGGAGTAAAAATACTTTTTCAATGCATCCTTTATCTTCACCTTCAGTGAACCTGTTAATAGGTGGCAAATAGGAAGATTAACAGGCTGGAACACCTACCAGAACCTACTTGTCTGCTTAAGTGTCACTGAAATAGCTTAAACTGCATTTATAGGAGCTGTGTGACAGCAGCACATGTGGATAGGTGTACATAGTCTTACTGTAATTTAGCTGTTCAGATTAGCAGTGCAGCTATTCATAATGCATTCCCAGTTGTGTGCCAGGGCACCCTCCTGTCAAATGGTGCCTGCCCGTGCTACTGCATTCACACCAGCTGAATTTTATTAGCTCAAGACAGTCTGCAGATGGTACAGTCATGTATCTGACTACAAGGTAGGAAAACAATGCAAGTGAAACCAACGTTGTGTAGCTTTGTTGGACTGCTTTATTTAGTGGCCAAAGAACTTGGTGTACTTCCATAATCATGTTTACTTAATTATTTTGCTGCAGTTTGATACTGACTAGTCTGTCTGCTTCATGTTCTCAAATCAGATTTTCTGGAAGTGGCAGTGGACAGGAAGAAAATGCAGCACTGGAAGCTGCAGATACCAACCAGGAAAATCTCTTTTTCCCTATGATATGGGCCTAGATAGTATTAATGATTCTGCAGGTCAGTCTTGGCCAAGTTTCCCTGAAGAGCTTAGTAACACCACAGGTCCCTTTGCATATCTAGAAGCTGAAGAATTTGAGCTTAGTCTGTTTAGATGTGAGTGACAGTTTTCAGTAGTTTTACTGGAAGACAAGTCGTAAAAACAAATGCATTACATGGAATTAGAATAAAGTTAGCACAGGTACCAGCTTTTAGTGGGTACTTTTGCAGACTAAGTGAAACCATACTTGGTCTTTGGAAGATAACAGCTGTGTGCACTCTTACAGTGTCTGGTTGAAATGGCTAAAGAGAAGTCACTGAATACCCTGAGCAGAGGCAGTGCATCAGTTAGCCATACTCAGTGCATTAGTTAATTCCTCTGTCTACATCATCATCTTTTTCCTATGGCTTGGTAGGATGTGAACCTGTTTCCTGCAGTGCTGGAGGCAAAATGGCTGATCTCTTGGAGTTTTAAGTCTTCTTCCTCCTAATGCAGCTTTTTTTTAGTACTATCTGCCACGTAACGTTGAGCACATCAGGAAATGTCTAGGTGGCTGGCCCAGCCTCTCCTGGTTTTAGTTCAACTCCTGGAGGTCATATTTTTAAAGCACCATTCCAGGTCCTGAGACCTATGTTCCCTCCCGTTGAAAATGTACTGTCTGCCTGACCTGGATGGTTTTTTTGATTCAGATTTTCATATTTGTTTGCTGAATTTAACTCAGGTCAGTTCCCTTACCTGGTTTGTAACACACGAAGAGGGTGGTGGGAGGGATGGCTTTTTTTTTTTTTCCTTCTTTTGGTAGCATTGATTTACAGTTCTCAGGCTACTGAGGCATGGGATCAGAACTTCCTGCACCTTTTTTATACTCAAGACAACGTATTGCGTAACTAATGCCCTCATGTCAAACCTTATGTTCCATAGAAATACGTAATGCATAGCATACCTTGGAGGTGTGTGACATAGTATATGCCTTAAATCAGAGATCCTCTGAATGAAACTAGATGCAATCATAACTGAACTACTGTGGTGTGATAGTGGATTTGCCAAGGGTTTATTCCCCTCAGTCCTGTCTGAGTATAGTATTGAAACAGAAAGCTAGTTTCAGATGAAAAGAAAAATGCAATCTTGTATTTTTTTTCAGATGTTCCTAAGCTCCAGCACGTATCCTGAGATTCATGGTTATTTGCATGCAAAGGAGCAGGGAAAGAAATCATGGAAAAAATTGTACTTTTTGTTGAGAAGATCAGGCCTTTATTTTTCCACTAAAGGTACCTCTAAGGTAAGAGAAGATTAAAAAAGAAGAGAACTGTGAAGCTAGAGCAAAGGTGCATGTATTTATCATTTGTTGTTATATTCACAAAATTTGAATTCCAATGCACAGAGACAAAAAGAATAGAAGATCTATTTATTATAAATAAAATATGAAAAAATATTGAAATACAAAATTGGGAAAATACTGTCTTAGGAACAGTAGTAGTTTCTTGCCTAACGACTTTGCTTCGTTCTGTTTAATATTTTTCCAGTCAGTTAACAGTGTCCTTTTAAAATGAATTTTCAAACTGTAGTTAATATTCTTAAGTAGATGCACTGAAAGGTGGAGATAGTTCATTTTATAAAATAAACAAAAACCTGCGTGTAAAGTACTTAAAAGGAAAGCTTTTGAGAGTTCTCATATTTTTTTCACTGGTCACTTTAAACCTGATTTTGTTAAACAGAATACAGTGGAGTTGAGACACCATTTTATGTGAAGCACTTCAAACAATGTTTTTTCTTGTTCTAGATTTTCTGTGTCAACGGCCAGATTATTTGTTGAGCTGGTTTTGTATCCTTCAGCAACTTTCTTTTGTTTGCTTCTTTGACTTAATCAGCCTCAGAGGATAGAGATAGTGGTTAGAAATAGTAAGGGACAGTAAGAATTACAATGTGGGTTTTTTTTTCACATTATGAAAGTATATTTTATTTTGATGTTTGAAAGGCATACCGCTCTCAAAATTTAACTCCTATTCTAATATTGTGGCATGATTTTAGTGGATGATTTCCCAAAACTGGTATCACTGGTACTGTTATTTTTCCTTCTCTCTAGAAGAATAAACTATTTTACTAGTTTAAGGTGTCTCTGCATCATAAAATGAATGTTGAGTTGTCTCTTTATAGATTTCATGATGTCACAGTTAAAACTGTAGTATGTAAGACTGTTTTGGAACAGAGTAACAACTATACTCTTCTGCATTTCTTACTGGGAGAGGCTGGCTAAAAGTTGTCTAACTGTATTACATTGCTCTTCTTTTTAGGAGCCCAGGCATCTTCAGTTTTTCTGTGAATTCAGCAATAGTGATATGTACATGTCTTTGACAGGCAAAAAGATTTCTGGAGCACCAACAAACTATGGATTCTGCTTTAAGGTACAAGCTTAATATTCTGATACATATTAAAGCAAGCCACAGTTTTTAGGTAAGCTTAAGTTTCTTTAAGGTTTTTGAAAACAAAATTCAGCTATTATAAAATAGGAGAATTAGTGGCTTTTATTTCAACAGGTATTATCTTCAAGATATGCATTAATGCTAAAAAAATGTGCTGTGGCCTTCTAGCCTAACAAATCAGGAGGAGCCAGAGACCTGAAACAGCTCTGTGCAGATGATGAACAAAGTAGGACCTGTTGGATTACAGCAATTAGGTTGCTTAAGGTAATTTTTCTGGGTGGAGTTAGCTTCTTGCTTACCGTTTACTATTTGAAACTTTGATACTGTGCAGTAGAAAAGTAGCATAATTCTAGGTTCCCATGCAATAGGGAATTTGTAGGATTTTGTATTCTGAAAGCTTCTTTTCTTTATCCCAACAAACAGATCAAATTATTGTGGAATCATTGTAGGGGATGGGATGATTCATTGAAGCATCAGTCCTGCAAATACTGAACTTAACATTAGGCATATGCTTATATCTAACAATCATAAGTTCATCAAGATCATTGAGTAATGTGGACCAATGCTACAAGAATGCACAGAAGGATAACTTTAATATATTTTTTAAATGTACCTGTTTGTGACAACATATTGTGTGTATTAAGTGGCTAGTAGTTAATGCAGAGAGCACGTTTATAAAGGCAGCAACGATGACAATTGTTTTGCATTACCTTGTCCTAACCGTGTTTGTCCCTGCTTTTTAGTGGTAAGGGAAGGCATGGGTTATCTATTACATCTGGAGCACAAATTTACTTAGTTAAGTTTTATAACTGAAAATGCTAACCATGTTATTTTCTGGTTTTAGTATGGGATGCAGCTGTATCAGAATTACATGCAACCATATCAAGGTAGAAGTGGCTGCAGCCCTTTGAATGTAACACCTATGGTATGTCCCACTGTAGCTCTATGAATAAGTACACTGTTTCTGCCATCATGCTATTTTTCAGTAACTTGTGTCAGTTATAGGACTGACCTGATGCTGCAACTATTTGATTGTATGAATGCTTGCTGAAAAATTCAGGGCCGTCAGGATTGACTAGAGTTCAGACCAGTTAGCAGGCTTTTTCCTTTAGTCAGATCTCCAATATTTTGGGAGATCATTGTCTTATTATCTCTATCAAAAAGAATAGAAAGAGGATTTTGAAGACAGAGCAGCAGACCTATAAATGCATTTAAAAAGAAGCAAAGTGTTTAAGGTTACACATGCTGCAAATTATTAATAAACTATAACATCCTTTTCAGTAGAGAGCAATATTTCCTTTTTAAAAATATAAAATATTAAGTAATTTAGTTTAATTTCAGCTGGTGTAATACTGGCTGGACTTCAGAGGAACACCAAAATTTGATAGAACTGGGTTTTGGAGGAACAACAGACTATACTAGATGCTGTGTCCATCTCCTCAGTCAGGTAGTTTGGATTTGAATTCGTTAGTATTTTTTTGTTATCCCAGTTCTTTATGATTCATTTGATGTCAGACTTTTTTGTGGATGATTAATATCACTGTTGTGTGTTTTGTTGATTAAATGGGGTAAAAATTACTTGTCAGAACTTGTGAGAGTGATTTTATGGTGGATTTTTTTGAGCTCTTGCTATAGGTGTTGCTGTTAAAATGTGTAAAGCATACATTTGCTATTATAGGTATTCACAAAAATAGTTTTCAGTGATATTGCTAAAAAGCATGGCTTCAAAGCTCTGTTTAATACTGGCTGTGTTTTCACTTTCTGTTAAGTGAAGCTGTTAAAATAGGCAGCTGCTGCTTTTATAACAGATCTGGGAGCCATTACTGATTCTCTCATACACTGTTGTGGGCATTTTAGCTCACGTAGCTTCTAACACAGGCAGAGTTTACAACCAGCAATAAGCACAGCACTGTTTTGCTACTTGTGTATAATTCATCAATTAAACAAATTGGATAAACTTGGGAATTAAGTGCACAGGCTATGGAACCTGCTTCACAGGGGAACCACTTCTGTGCTTCACATTCCTCAAAAACACACAACCGTGTGAGCTAAAAAGAGTACCCAACATTTTGTCTTATTTTGCTCTTGTTTATTTTACTTTTGCAAAGTTCTTCACAGCTTACAGTTACCCAGGCAGACCTGGATTACAGTGTCAAGAACTATAGTGAATTACAGAATTCCTGTCATCCATTTATAGTTCCAAATAGGAACTCTGGAACAGGGTTGCTTTGGTTTTGGACTGGGAAGGTTTGACAACCCTACAGGAATCTGGGCCTCTTGTGTTTCCAGATAGTACTTTAACTTACTCAGTGATAGAATGTTCTTTTAATTATTTGATATTCTGGTGCCTGGCAACATTTGAACCATCACAATCTGTATTAAACTTGATTTTGTAAACCTTGATTTCTGAGACATATTTTGGTGAGTTTTAAGACTTTGTCAAATGCTTTTTGTACTACTGTTATGAACTTGAACTTCACTGGGAGGGAAAAAGCAAGCATTTTTGTAATAACAGATCTGGCAGCTGTTGAATCTGTGATAGAAGTTAGAAGCAATGTATTAAAATAGAAGTTAAACTCTATCTTCTCTATCTTCTGACTGTTTTCAGTTCTTAAAATGGTACACTTAGACGGAAAGTGGATATAGAAAACTTACATAAAGTTTTCTTAGATATACATTTATGACATCTTCATAGCAAAATATTTCAAGTGTTTGTTAATCTGATGGCTATATATCAGAGTTTTATATTTTATTTTTTTTTGTTACTTAGACAACTTAATAGCAATTTGCAGTCTTGTTTTCACGTGCAAGGGGCCAGTTATAGTTAAAAACATAAAAAGAATTTATGGTAAAGCAATGTATTTATCATCCATTGCAGTAATGCAGAAAGGTGATCTGTTGTGCCAGACTCTAAAATTGAGCTTTGCAGCATCATACTGCAAGTACAGATGCTCTCTAGGGTAAAATTAGTTTGGCTCTGATGAGAAATGCTGCACATACTTGAAACATCACTTACAAAGCACTGTTTTCTCAGAAGCTCACTTTTAAATGATCAATCTTTAAAAAAATAACAAACTAAGTTGTTTTTTTTTTTCTTGCAGAGAAGCATTTCAGAAAATTCTTTAGTAGCAATGGATTTCTCAGGACACAGAAGCAGAATTATAGAAAATCCAACAGAAGCCCTCTCAGTTGCAGTTGAAGAAGGATTAGCATGGCGGGTATAAACACCTTTGCTTTATCAGAATAGTATTTTCTGATACTTTTTTAAACAAAAAGGCTTTGAAATCATGTTTCTACTTCTCTCATACAGAGGAGAGGGTGTCTACGACTGAACTCACATGGTAGTCCTATTGCCATGTCTAACATGGGTATGTGTGAGTTAATTGCCACAAATGCTATAGCTGATTCTTTCAATAAAGGAGAAATGTTTTTTAAAAGTCTTTATTTCTACAGCTATACACAGATCTCAGTCATGGTTTCATCATAAAATCTCTAGAGAAGAGGCTCAGAGACTTATTTTGCAGCATGGACTTGTAGATGGGTAAGTTAATTCTTTACATAACTCTTCTGAGACATATTTCTAGTTGTCAGCTGCTATTTTCATGCACTTCTTGCTGGGGGGGGGGAAGGGAGGAAGATTTTGCACTTACCTAACAAATGAAAAATCTTTTTTATATAGGGCTATCTGGGGATCGTTTGGTTTCTATTTTATATCTTTTGGAAGCAGTAAAATGGTGATCTAACACTTCGATTCTGTCACTGACAGATTACTTATGTCTGCTCAGAGCCAGGCACTTGCGCTCTGTGTTTGCACAGTATTCTCTGGGTGCTGTCAACTTTGGCACCAGTGTCTTTTGTATCTCTTATTAGTGATGAAAGAATGAAAGCCTGAAAACATTGACTAACCTTATTCAAAGATGAACTGTGCAAAGACAGCCATTGAAAAAAAAGTATGCTTTTCTGTATGCAATGACTGAAAATTGTATTATCCCAAAATGGTAACCAGTAGCTATTAGCATAAAATTATTCACTCTTTTCTCTCATTTAAATTTTATTTTTTAAAAAATGACACAACAAGTAGGTATTTTATGTTTGAATCCTGCTGGTTTTCATCTCCATATTTTTATCTTTGCTCCTATATTGAATGTAAACTTCGGCCTCCTTCATTTAACAATTAATTCCATAGAATTCTTTAAGTTTTTCTGAGTCTGTTTCCAGTTAGGTATTGGTAATGTTAGATTACAGATTAAATTCCTTCAGTTTCAGATTAAGTATATTGTAATACTCTTTTTTTCTATCCACAGTAAGGGCTCTAGGAAAGAAAAAGAAATAGAAAGGTGAGAAAAAATAGTCATAGTCAGTAAGGATCATCCCCTTTTGTACTTTTTTCTTCTATTTTTTAATTTCAAGGGTCCTGTTTTTAAGTGTGATTAGTCATCCTAAAACTGCTTCCGTACTCTGCATTTATGCTTGCATTTGTTACATGAGAGGGTCAGGACATAGGGGGTGAATCCAATATGTATTTCTAAGCCCATGTCATTCTAGGGCTGATGAATCTTCCCATGTATTTCAGTGGGTGTACTGGAAATGCTGTTACATGAAATCCAGTAGATTTGATGAGTAAATAGGAATGGGTTTTGAGATGAGAAAAGGGAACATCTTGCTAACGTTATTTTAGTACAGTGTTGATGATGTCACATTTTTTGATCTATTCATAGACATGCCATTGTGGTTTTGTTGAGGATGATACTCTTGTGTGGACTGTTTAAAGTTGATTAGCTCATGGCAGTATGAGTGCTCATAAGCTGTAAGATACATACTCAGGAGTTACAATGAAGTCATGCAGTAATGTTACTGCATGTGACAAATGCTGTGCTTTTTGATGGGCTGGGAGAATGAATTATCTCCAGAAATATAGGAGTTTGTCATGGAAATAGTAAGATTTTATTTTCTGGGAATGGGGACAGGGACTACAGAGAAAATAATCCATGTTAAGACAAGTCATGAGATCTTTATATATGACAGAAGGGAGGTCAGATCTCTGTAATACTGTATGCACCAACAAATAATGTTCTTCAAAAATGCAACTGGTTAATTCAAAGAACTCCTTATAAATTTATGAAGGAGCAGTTGCTGGGAGTTACCCAGCATGTGTAAAAAGCTCCTTTTCAATGGGCTTTACTAAGACTCTGTGAACTACAAACCTTTGTTCATAATGAAGTGATACCAAGCTGTGTGGTGCGGTGGACACCATAGAGGGAAGGCAGTCCATCCAGAGGGACCTTGGCGGGCTGGAGAGATGGGCCCATGCCAGTCTAGTGAAATTCAGTGTGGCCAAGTGCAAGATCCCACACCAGGGTCAGGACAACCCCAGGCACAAATACAGGCTGGGGAGAGAATGTTTAGAGAGCAGCCCTGAGGAAAAGGACTTGGGCTTGTAGTAGTTGAGAAGCTTGACGTGAGCCACCAGCATGTGCTTGTAGCCCAGAAGGGCAGCCACATCCTGGGCTGCGGCAAAAGAAGTATGGCCAGCAGGGCAAGGGAGGTGATTCTGCCCATCTACTCTGACCCTGTGAGACCACTCCTGGACTACTGCATACAGTTTTGGAGCCCCCAGCACAGGAAGGATACAGACCTGTTGGAGAGGATCCAGAGAAGGGCCACAAAGATGATCAAAGGGTTTGAGCACCTCTGCTACAAAGATAGGGTGAGAGAGTTGGGGTTATTTAGCCTGGAGAAGAGAAGGCTCTGGGGAGACCTTGTATCAGCCTTCCAGTACATGAAGGAGGCCTACAGGAAAGCTGGGGAGGGGCTTTTCACCAGATAGGGTAGTGATAGGACATGGGGTAATGGTTTTATACTGAAAGAAGGTAGATTTAGGTTAGATATAAGCTAGTAAGATACTGAAATAGGTTGAATATAGAGGTTGCTGTTACCCCCTCCCTTGAGATTTTTAAGGCCAGGGTAGATGAGGTCTTGTGCAACCTTGTCTAGTGGAAGGTGTCCCCTGCCCATGCAGGGGGGGTTGGATCTTGATGATTTTCAAGATCCTTTCTAGCCTTAACCATTTTATGATTCTATGAATGAAAGTAGGTCTATTGTGCTAAGGTTCGAAAAGAATAAAGATATTTTTATGTGAAGTAGAACAAATTTTGCTTATCTTTCTGTTAAAGCAAGGAAAAAAGTAAGAATGTACTTTAAAAGAAGTGATGAATAGGGACATAAATCATCCTAATCGACTTGTATGCAATTGCTTTTTATATTGTTTAATCTGGATCACTCTATTTGGCTTTAGAGAACCCATTCTGGATAGATGCAGTGTGCCACATTCTTGTGAGTGTAGTTTTTCTGAATAAAGTAGAATGTCAGTCCTCAATGACTAAAACATCTAAAAGATTTGCTTTTATGCGAAGGATCTATCTGTGCTCTGAAAAATTTCATTGATGTCCGGGAGAGGGTGGAAGGCCACTAGGTGGTGAGAGAGAGCTTGCTAGGAGAGCCCGAGTCTATTGAGAACTCCTGCTCTTATTCTTTGCTGTGTGCTCTTGCGAGCAGGATGCTGGGTTGACAATTATCCTTCTTTAATAACTGAATTAGTATTAAAGATCCGAATTAAATGTAAGGGTATTTTTTTAGAAATCTAAATTACTATGGACTCCAGGTTTCATAATTCCCAGGTATTTTCTTTTTAAAAATAGAATTCTTAAGAACTTTGATAATAAAATCAGTAGTTTGCATCCACTACCCTTAGTCAGTGAAAATCCACTGTAATTCTTTGTCTTTTTTATTCTCCTAAAATCCTTTCTTTTCACGTAATAGTTGTACCTGGTACATGGTTGGGCAAAAGTAGAAGGCCACTAATGGTCACTTACTTGATACCTTCAAGTCCATTTTGACAATTTCTTTTGTGTCCTGAATGAGGAGCATGGTTGCCATTGGCTGTCCCTCCATTTCCTTTCTTTGGTAAATAGCTTTATCTGTTCCAGACCTGACAGTACAAATGATTCAGACTCTCTTGACTGCAAAGCTGTGAATCAGGTACTTCCTTCTGTCCTCCAAACTCTTCTCTACCAGTATCCCAAACCCAATTATTTAATGGAAGTTGTTTCTTACTAGTAATCAGCAACTGTTGACCATTGAGAGTGTTGTGATTTGAATAATGATGCCATAAATTGAGCTAAGTGTAGCTCTGTCTCAGCTGGAATTTTGTTGATGTGCAGAGGTGCGTGTGAAAACCATTCTGATATGTCTTGCATTACTTTTTCTGCAAATTTCCCTTTGAACTCCCTTTTGAATTTTCTCTGTAAAGCTCATTTGGGTAAATGTCAGAGTAAAAAGAAAAATACAGTTCAGAGTACAAACTTGGAGGGTGCTTTTCTGTCCAAAGAGATGCATTATAATTCTATGCAGAGTTAAAACTAACACATATAGTGCCATTTGTTTTTAGAGTGTGCATTTTTTTACATAATAGACAAGGTGAAGAATTTAAGCAAAAGGATTTTCAGTGACATATTTGCTAAAAAATACTGATTAAAAGCATAATTTACATAATTAATATTATTTTTTCTTCTTGTGAATACTTCTGTAATAAATTTACAACAGTTGGTAGATGGATAGTTGGTAGGTAGATGTTTTACTAAAGGTTTTCAGAGTGATCTCATTGTGAAAATTTTCAATCTCTTTTAGGGTATTCCTGGTACGTGATAGCCAAAGTAACCCCAAAACATTTGTATTATCATTGAGTCATGGATTAAAAATAAAGCATTTTCAAATTGTACCAGTAAGTAGTTTTTCTAGTTTATACATACATTTTTAAAACAAACAATTGAATAATTGTGATAGAATATCTCTGGATTATTTTTCTTTTGTTGTTGTATGGCACATGTAAATGTAATAACTATATCCCTAAAAATAATTAATATTCTTGAGTAGATTTGAACGTTTTTGAGCCTTGCTGTTTCATTTGTTACAAAGCTTGACTAGTATTACGAAATCCTAAAAAGTCTTGGAAAAACAGACAAAACTATTTGAACTGGAATAGAAGCAACCTTAATGGCATGAAATCATGTATTGATAAAGGTCATACTGCCTGGTCATGTTTCAAGATGTGCTCATTTTCTTTTTAGTCATCTGTTTAGGTGGACTGCCTACAACATGTGTATGTGTGTATATTTTAGCAACTCGTCTGCTCAAGATAGTTTCCCCTCAATATTTTGAGTTAAACATTTTCTGCTGACCTCTCTTCTAGATTCATGTTGTTGTGCTATATTCATTCCAGGTCTTCTTGAGGGGAACAATTCTAGCAAAAAAATTGGTATCCTTATTTAGTCCAGCTACTTGTGGGTAAGCTGATATTTCAATCAGTTTCCATTGAAGACAATATCCAATTCTGCCAGCATGGCCAGCTTTCCTGCAGCCCTTCCTCTCCCTCCAGAGGTGGTTTATATTGTTTTCTTTACAATCTGCTTCTCTTGAGATGAGAAAAAAATTAGCATTACATGTTTTAGTCACAGATGCTTTACATAACTGAGCAGACTTACAGCTTGTTCTGTCTTCACAAGAGCCTTTCTTACAGACCACATAGTACTCTAGCCTCTATTTTTCTTCCTGCTGAAGTTTCTGAGAGATTCTGCTGTTTCTCAGTAGAGATTAGTGGTTATTTCATTTGTTTCTGATCTGGTATGGTCATTACAAAATTTCTGTATGCCTTACCTAAACCATCAGCTGCAAGTCTTCTGGATGGCTTGTAGCTTATATCCTCCCCTAAAAAGGTTCCTGTAGAGTAAAACTGACACATTATATGGGAGGAGAAAAGGAGTGAATCTGTGTTTGTTAAAAGAATTGCTCAGGATTTTCTTTGTGTTAGGTAAAATAATAGAGGAGTCCTTCACCCAAAAGGGATAGCTGTTCCAAATGAATATCAGCCTATGTTCTGTGGTCAGAATCCCAGATGTAAGGAATCCCTGTGCTTCTGTTGACTGTGGTAGCTTCAAGTATTTACTTTGAGATAACTATTGTGTGGTTTAGAAAACCTTCTGAACTCTGTATAAATACCATATAGTACTACTTCATTGGAATGTAATTTAAATCTTATATTTTAGAGACCACATTTTTTTTTACCTGTCAGGACACAGACCCTCTCTTCTGTAAGAGCAGATGCAGCAGGAAGGAGCAGTTATCCTCTGAGCTGGATGACTCTCCCCTTCAAAAAAATTATCCAGTCAGTTCTAATGTTCTCCTGCAGCTATAAGCAGAGCATTAATCACAGGAACACATACTAAAACCTTGCTCTCCTGTTGCAGGATCTTTGGAGGAACCAGGAATTCTTTATTTTGACATAGATTGTTTACAAACTTGGGTCAGTTTTTCCATGCTTATGGCGTAGAATACTCATACTACTTCAATAAAAAACATGCCTGTCTTATCCATTTTATTTTTTTTTTTTTAAATAAAGCAATTCATACTGTGCTAGTTACCAGGAAAAAAATAGTTTGGTAGGGAGAGCAAATTAATCCAAGAGAGAATATGGAATTTCCTTTCTGTCATTTAAGTTCCAGTTGCATTTAGTACCCGTCATGATATTCTCAATATCCTGACTTACTGTTTGCTCCATTTTGCTAGAACAGCCCTCCTGAAGGAGTTCACAAAACTGTTTTTAGGAGGGGAAAGGTTTTACTTCCAGTTGATACTGATCTTCTAAATGAAGTTATTGTTTTCTGAAAAACAAAGCAATTTATGTTTTTACAGTAAGTTGGTAACTTATTAGTAGGAGATCATGGTTAACTTTTTAAACTTCAAATCCTACTGTTCTTCTGAAGTGCCTTTTTTGCAGTCATGGGAAAGTGAAGATAAACTTTCCTACTAGATGCAAATAAAGAAATAGCACTTAGGTCTTTTTTACAAAGTAAAGTTCCTTCAGTCTCTAAATGAATTATTTTGCGCTTACATGTGAGTTTACTTCAGGTTATTTACTTCAGGTTATTGCAATTAAAAATGTCTCCTTTCAGACAGGGCATGCAGCCTGCCAATTAAAGCTTCCCCCACATTAACAGGTGCATCATGTTAACACTGGTAACATGTGCAACAGCTAGTGCAGGTGGGAGGCAGGGAATTTGTTGTAAGAAGTTGAAAAGAAAAATGTTGGGGTACATTTATATATACTGTTTATGCTGGAGGGTGTGAAAGTTTAAATGTTTTTTTCAGCTTTACTATGTTGAGCTGATATAAGTTATCTTGAGTGTACTCTATCCTGAAATTAGCTTTTCTGTAGTCCATGTGAAGGAAGAAGAATCAATATGTGGTTTTTGAGACTTTTTTCAACACCTGGTCTCTCATAAAAGCCTTCTTAGCTTGCAGAAGATGTTAGGTTCCTGGGCAGTGTAACTTTGATACAAGTTTTTACTTCACAAAAATAAAGTAAAGCTGTCTCCCATGATATCCTCACAAATATCCATTGGACGATGGCAGGATTAGGAACAGAGCCCAGAGAGTTGTGGTCAGTGGGGCTGAGTCCATCTGGAGTCCTGTGAGTAGTGGTGTCCCTCAGGGGTCAGTACTGGGCCCAGTCTTGTTCAATATATTAATCAGGACCTGCAGGAAGGGTTAGACTGTATCCTTAGCTAATTTGCTGATGCTGCAAGGTGGGAGAGGTGGCTGATATTCCAGAAGGCTGTGCTGCCTTCCAGTGGGACCTGGACAGGATGGAGAGCTGGATGGGGAGAAACCTTATGAAGTTCAATGTGGAAAGGGGCAGAAACAGCCCCATGCATGAATGCAGGTTTTAGGGACTGACCTTCTTACTGGAAAACAGCTCTGGGGAGAAAGACCTGGGAGTCATGGTGGACAGTCACGTGCTCTCATGGCCTCAATGCCATCCTGGGGTGCATTAAGATGACTGGCCAGCAGGTTGAGGCAAGTTATCCTCCCCCTCTAGTCTGCCCTGGTGAGGCCCTTCCTGGAGTATTTATTTTGTGCAGTTTTGGGCTCCCTAGTTCAAGAGGGACAAGAAGCTACTGGAGAGAGTCCTGAACAGGGCCACTAAGATGATTTAGGGACTGGATCATCTCCCCTGCGAGGAAAGGCTGAGAGACCTCGGGCTGTTTTAGCTTAGAGAAAAGGAGGCTGAGGGGGGATCTCATTGATGTTTATAAATTTTTAAAGGCCACGTGTCAGGAGGATGGGGCCAGACTCTTCTGTGTGGTGTTCAGTGACAGAACATGGAGTAATGATGTCAAACTGACACACAGGAGATTTAACTGGAATATGTGAAAATTCTTCTTTACTTTGAGGGTAACAGAGCATTGGAACAAAATGCCCAGAGTTTGTGGAGTCTTCACCCCTGGAGCCATTCAAAACCTGCCTGATGTGTTCCTGTGTAATCTGCTCTCAGGGATCCTTCTCTGGCAAGGGGGTTGGACTAGATGATTTCCAGAGATCCCTTCCATTTTGTGATTCTGTGAAAATATTTGTTGCTTTATAATTGGCCATCTTCCTTGGTATTCACTTCAAGGTTTGGAATTAACTTGGAGAGGGAAAAATAAGCTGAAAATAAATTCTGATCAACTGGCATCTGAATTGTCAACTTTTCTTGTTTTGTGTGGTGGCTGGAAAATTGCATGCCTAAGGGAAGTCCAATGGATGATAATCCATTTTCAGCTTCTTGGCTGCAGCACAAGAATTTGCACATGCACACATTAGCAATTCTGTTTCGAATTGACAGTATTTGACTTAAGTTGACCAAAGTCTGAGAATAGAGAAATTGCAGCTATTTCCAGACATGGTAGAAAGGGGTAGAATAACCAAGAGTCATAAGCAGTTCAACAGCTGCATCAGATAAGAAATCCTAGTAACAGGTACAAGAGCCTATTATCTCCATTTTCTGCAGTCAAGTAGGGTAGTTACATTTTCTCCTGGCACAGCATTTCCTGCTCTATCCTATCCTAAGGAGAAGATCTCCTTCAGGATCTTCTGTTCACTACTCTTAAGCTTGTAAAGTATCATTTTGCCCCCTTCTTTTTAAAAATAGTTTAAGTAGTTTTTTTGCCCTCTACCTACATTAATACTAATCAGTCACAATTGCTCTGAAGCTTCTTGATACTGGACATATCACCAGTAGAGGAAATAAATTGAGAAAGCAGTGAAAGTTACCAGTGTGATAAAAATTGGGCAAGAGCTGATGTTCACTAGCCTGGGATAGGGAAATACTGATTCTGAATTTTTAAGCAAGTCAAGATTAATCTTTAAAGGTACATTTGGCATTTTCTTCTTTCTTTCCCATATCTATGTTAATACATGCATTTGGAGCTGCAGCAGTTCTTTCTCCTACAACAAAGAATGTTTCACTACATCAAGCATGTTACCTTTGTGGTGGGCAGTTTTTTGTTTAGCAAGTACCATCCAGGGTACTCATGTACGGCCTTGCTGCACCTTATAAAATACATGATGCAAAATACAGCAGTTAAAAAGAACATGAATGGAGCAGAGGTTGAAATCCCTCATTAAGTTGAAACTTGGCAGTTTCTTGTATTTTTAAGAAGTCCCTGTTGGTATTAACTACAACTATGATTCCAATCCAAAGGCATAATAGTACAGAAAGAATATTCCTGTTCTGTTCTCCTAGGCATGCATCTAACTTAAAGGGGAAGTTAAATAATACAATATTTTACTGTTTATTTTTATCTTGATGTGTATGGTCACTCTATTTTTCCTTCTCTCAGCGGTCATAAGATTATGAATCTCTTGATCTGCAAGAAGACTTCTCAAACAAGTATTTCAACAAGGAAGAAATACCATCGCAACAAAGATTTTATTCTATCATGTTTTTCCATTTTTACAGTTGGAAGATGATGGGAAGCAATTCTATACCCTTGATGATGGCCATACTAGATTTACTGATCTCATCCAGCTAGTGGAATTCTACCAGCTTAACAAAGGAGTACTGCCTTGCAAGTTAAAACACTACTGTGCACGAATTGCTCTTTAACCAAAGCATCTGTTGTTTCATCAGAGGGAAATGAAGATAGCAGAATACTTTTCCCTAGAGGCAATTTATATGAAAAAAACATAGCATTGTAAAGATTCTGTGGTTTAGCTGCAAAAAAATTTATATTCTCTATCGATAAGAACTTTGCATTGTGATTGTCACAGAAAAATTAATGTTACTTTTTTTAAAAAAACACTCTTTCCTTTGTAATTCTTTAGTGTTGTCTTGGACTGTTTTTTTTTCAACTGAGAACATTTTTTTAAAAACTAATATTGTGTAACTTCTACAAAATACGACTGAAAGAAAGTTCTTAGTTCTTAAGTTTAAAATGAACTTTCTGTTACTGAATGTTTCTCATAACTTCTGTTCATCACATATAATAATATTTACTGTGGTGAGGATAAGTTGAACTGCACATTTTATTTGTAAATAAAATGAATAAATATTTTGCACTATATTTTTGAATGCCACTTTGAGGACTATCATATGCAAGAAGTGAAAAATCATTAAAACTACTTATAACTGATGAGTTGCATTGACTTGTACTATTACTGTTTTAATATTTTTAAAGATTTTTTTCTTCTAATGACTAAATCTGCATCTTTATGCAGAGCTGGAGTGTCACTTGAATGTGAGGTGTATAAACATACGTGAAATGTCAGTTAGTGCCTAACATTGTTTGGTGTATATCTCCAGTCTCTAACACAGAGAGAGACGGATACCTATTAAGTACTGTGGATTGTTGCAGAGCTGGGGAGGAAGTCAATTTTAATTGCCCCTAAAAAATAAAGGTAATGTTATAATCTGAACAAATTCACAATATTAAAAAACATTTACAATACTTACAAATAAAGGTAAATCCAACGAACTGTTGGCTGAAAACCTCATGGGAGTGTATTTGCAGTCAGTTCCTAGTGTATTTTATTATTTACCACAGAATGAAAATTTCAGTACAGCTACCAGTCAGCCAGTCTTTGTGCATTACCACGGACCTTAACATTCCAACTGAAAAGAACAGTTACAATAGCCTGAGTTTAAATTTGGGACGATAGTTTTAGAAATACTTTTGGTATCTGTGTTTTTTAAAGAGAGATGATATTGCTGCATCCTTGAACAAAGACACAAGTGGAGTGGGGGTTGGATTTAAAGACACAACCCTGTCCTGAGTCTTTGTCCAATAGGTTTGATCTTGTATGAGGGTTTAGGATGTGGCCTTAGGTATCTTTATACAGAGTAAAGGCTGGAGTACAAGGCAGTGCTTGGGCCATCACACTGAATTTGCCTCTCATTTCTCTGTGATTTGATTCTCTGACTGGAAGACATCACAGCTGTTCTCCTCTCGGAGCTGGTGGGGAGAGAAGGTAAAGGATGCCTGGGCAAGGGATGGCAAGGGACCTGGGGCACAGCAGCACCAGTGTGCATCAGCCAAACAGTTCGTATAAATGGAGAACAGCCTATAGTTTTGTTATTTTGTGTCTGTGAAAGGCAATCATAATAACATAATACTGTGATACTTAATTTACTGACTTGATCCACACATCACTGACCTTTTCCTCTGGTATGCAAATACAGTTTTTAAAGCTCATTAAAAAAGCAACTCTTCACAACATGTACCAAAGATGCAACATATGTGGTGTCTAAGCTCATTACATTAGGAATGCCTTGTAAAACTCTTCACAGTCTAATAAATTTAACTCTTAAACCTCAAACATAATTTCAGATCATAATTACAAAAATACTGTTTTAATTAAAACCTCTTCAGATACAGTTTCATAATGTGATTACTTCTCAGGCCTAGTATTATTTCAGAGGTTGGTGTAGAAAAAGGGAAAACATTCTCCTCTGCATCTTCTCCTCTACTGTATTCCATTTCTGGTTGGACCAGTAAAAGCTTTGCTGTAATTTGTTATTTATATATTTGTTAGCATGCTTGGTAGAGAAGCTAACAGTTTGGTGAGTGAGGACCTTTGGGTCTGTCAGGAAAAAAAAAAAGGAGAATGTGGGATTTTATGTCATGTGGTGGAGAGATATCATCCACTAAGAATCTTTGCTTGCTTTTTCATTTTTAAAATGAAAATTGGCCAAAACCTCAACATCAAAAAGTGAAATATTGCTTAATGAACATGTACTTCGGACATTGAAAGTTTCAATCTGGCAAATATTCAAAGGATTCTTACTCTGCAAAGTGTTATCTCCTGCATTTTGGCAGGTCTCAGTTAAAATCTGAATTCTTGCTGAGAATACAAAAGTCTTTTTTTTTTTTTTTTTTTTTTTCATTACAAATGTGCATAACTTTCCTGAGCTGCATGGTTGGTTTTGACTGCCATGAAATCCAAATCAGTAGTAAAATCTAATTTAGTGTTTAAGTAACTTAACAGGCTACCTCATTGTTTAAATATTAATGAAGGAAGACATATGAAGGAGGTAGCCCTAGTGTGTAAAAACAAAAATCAGACAAAAAAAAAATACCCAAAACAACAAAGCAAACGTGTTTGATATCTCAGACTACTTTTAAAGATGCTAAGTGGTTCAGGTGGTTGATACATGACTTGCAGGAACCTGGCGAGGAACCAGCATTTGCTTGTCAAAAAAATGGCAGGGTTTTTTTATGGTACCACCCAGGATATCTGACCATGAAAATCTTTGCAGTTGTAGGCAATGCTGTTTAAAGAGAATTTCAGTATGTTAAGTGGCTTCTAATTAGGAATACTACACTTCTTGGTGCCCACGTTTACAAAGACAATTGGCTTATCAGGAGCTGTTTACAGCTTGGGCAGAAATCAGTGCTGTTTTGGATATGCCAGTCTGTCTGTCTCCGAAGGTTTGCTTCTCTACAAATTTTTGCATCAACCTCATAATGGATTTAAGAACTGATCCTTACCAAAATTATAATTGAAACTGGTATTGCTTGCAGGGGGCTTTTTTAAATTACATACAGAAGTGATGTTTTTACCTTTGCTTTGTGGAGGTCAGAATCTACAGTCTTCTTGATGGAAAATCAGTGCCAATGCACCCAGGTTTAAAGTATGTTATACTTTCTTCAGATATAAGATACTGATCTTCTGTCAGCGTGGGGAAGAGAGAGCTAGGCTTGCCATGCACAGGTGCTAGAAGCCAAATGGCTGTTACTAGCCCATCTTTCTGTCTGGGGTAATTAGTCCTGTGGGGGTATGATCTGCAAGCTCGAGCTAGTTCAGAGATTGCACTAAAGCTCAGCATTGTATTTGTTGGCATGTCCTATGTGCCTTAGTTTCCAATCTTAAAATCTGTTTGGCTCAAAGGAGATTAAAAGTTAATTCACTGGTGTTTCATAATGCATATACATGCACATCCAGAATTAAGGTTGCATGGGCAGTATTAAATGACGTTTTTTAACTTCTGAGTGTTTTTACTTAACAATCTTACTAAGTCACTTAATGAATTTTTTGACATATAGAAAGTCTTCAGTTCATCAAACTAAATGTTTTAAAAGAGAGCTTTAACCCATTAAATAAAAGAGGATTATGCATGTAACTTACTACAAGTGGGATCTTTCAAGGATAATTGAATTTCTGTCAGATGTTGTCTGTTACATCCTGGTTTAAGAATTGTAGCATTTTGTGCTTCCCCGGGGGGTTGAATTATTTCTGTAGTGTAAGTGGGCTTGGGTATCTAGTTTAAGACATAAATCGGCTCATTTCAAGAGAAGAACCTTTTCTGTTCTTGTTGTTGTTACATTATTTAAAGCTAGTAATTTAGCCTAAAAGAAGCCACTCAGACACCAATTAGTTTTAATTGCTTAAACTTGTGTTATAGATGTAGCTTGAAAATCAATCTAGCAGGTCAGTATCAAATCTTATATATAATTTTTGTTACCTTTATTACTTTAGTTTGGAAAGCTTACAGCTTACATCAGTGTTTCTATTTGGTTAGTAAAATAATTTTTTGCTACTGTTCCGACATTTCAAACTCCTGTTCCTCAGCACTGTAATGTGTTACATGTCTAATTTCAACTTCATAGCTGAAGCTTTCACTGAAATAATCGAAGATGGGATATAACCCATTACTTGAATATACTTGCAAGCTTTCAGAGGTTAAACACTTATGGTCTATGCATAATCAATGTGTATGATAGTGCAATTAATGTTAACTTTAATGAAATGCATGAATATTTAAAACTTAATGAATCTGGCTTTACAGTGTGCTTTACAGGCTGGTTCACATATGTGAACAGTATTGACTGCTGGCCTCTGGATGTCAGCAGTGTATCATGAAATTCCTGTAATCAGCTGCTGTTTTCCTGCTTCCTCACAGAATTATCTGTGACTTGAGGTCTCTGCACACCTCCAGAACACCCAGTGCTTTTTTGTCTTATAAATTATTCACTCACTCTGTACCAATTAGTTCTACCAGTTGCTAGGTTTGTTATCAAGTTAAGCTTCAAGACAAGAACCTGAACTCAATGAGTGATTAAAAATTTATTAGCAGAGATGATTAAATATGCAGATAGTCTGTGAAGCTTGTTCTTGAAACCATTATATTACCTTTTTAATACTAATGATTTGTATAATTAATTTTAAAAAAGCCTGAAAGTCTCTTAAAAAAAAATCAGAGTAGGACATAAAAGAGAAGAGATTAAATGCAGAGGAGGCAGTGAACCTGAGTATTAAAACAGCTCATTCACACGTATAGGCAATAAAGTGCTTTCCTTACAGGAATAGTTTGTGGGTTTTTGCACCTCTGCTAAGTTGATTATTTTATTAATCTTTTAAGCAATTTGGGAAAACTGTATCCACTTATGAGTCATATTTTCAAAACAGAACTTTATGTGATTCACGCTGATAATACAGATGATTCCTTTAAACTTTATGGTTAAAAACTAAACCATATCAAGATGTTTTTACAACAGATTGTACTGGATTTTACGTGTGCAAGTAATCCCATGGTTTTTGTGAGAACTGCTCAGGTGCATTAGTGCCACCAGGGAGCTGCCCTGGAGAGTGCCCAGCAGTTTCCAAAAGAGGGGCTATGCCCACACCAGCTTTTTGAGTTGGTGAGCATGCATGTGAGGTAGGTGATGAGAAGAACCTCTGCCCTCACAGCTGTGCCCAAGGCAGGAGTGTGGAAGATCTGGGGGGGGGAAAGGGGAGAAGCAGATGGGACCTTTGGGAGCCTAGGAGAAGCTGGAGCATCCCTGTGCTTTTGAACCTGCAGGGCTGGCTCTGGAAGAGAGGGGCCTGTCCTCCCCTCCCATGGGCAAAAGAGAACAAAATTACTTTCTTGCCTGTTAAGGGAGTAGATGGAGAAGAGAGGTGGCCCCAGGGTATGGCTGCTTGCTTTCTACATTCCTTAGAGAAGCAAGTGGCCTGGAGAGCAAAGGCAGCTCTTGTGGCTGGCAGAAACCACACAGCTTCTGGCACCTGCTCGTGTGTGGGCACACAGGATGTGTCATGTTTTGTAAGGCCTCTGTTAGAGGGTACAGGAGGTGACAAGACCTGGATGAGGGAATAGAGTGTACTATCAGCAAGTTTGCTGATGACACAAAACTGGGAAGAGTGGCTGACACCCCAGAAGGATGTGCTGTCATTCAGAGGGACCTAGATAGACTGGAGAGTTGGGCTGAGAGAAATTTAATGAATTACAACAAGGGCAAGTGTAGAGTCTTGCATCTGGGTAGGAACAACCTCAAGTACCAGTATAGGTTGGGGACTGAGCTGTTACAGAGCAGCACAGGGGAAAAGGACCTGGGCATGCTGGTGGATGGAAGGATGACAATGAGACAGAAATGTGTTCTTGCAGCCAAGAAGGCCAGTGGCATCCTGGGGTGCATTAGAAGGGGGTTGGTTAGTAGAGAGGTCAAAAGAGGTTCTCTTCCCCCTCTACTCTGCCCATCTGAAATATTGTGTCCAGTTCTGGGCCCCTCAGTTCCAGAAGGACAGAGAACTGCTTGAAAGAGTAGAGCACAGAGCTACTAAGATGATGAAGGGAGTTGAAAAGAGAGGAAAGACTGAGGGAGCTGAGTCTCTCCAATTTGGAGAAGAGAATGAGGAGCAACCTCATTAGTGTTTATGTAAAGGGTGAGTGACAGGAGGACAGAGTCAAGCTTTTCTCAGAGGTGATTAGCAATAGGACAAGGGGCAATAAACTGGAGCATAGACGGTTCCGTATTAAATATCAGGAAGAATTTCTTCAGTGTGAGGGTGACAGAGCACTGGAACAGGCTGCCCAGGGAGGTTGTGGAGTCTCCTGCTCTGGCACGGGTGGTTAGAACTATATGATCTTTCAAGGTCCCTTCCAACCCCTAACTTTCTATGATTCTATGAACTGGCTTTGCACTGGGACCTGGAACAGCCTGGAGGTGTGGGAGAAGCTTGGGGGTGAGCTGTGAGCGGCGGGGCAGGTAGGGTAGGAGGGAGCGCTCCCCTCAGGCGCTGCGCGCGGCAGCAAGAAGACTGGAAACTCACTTTTCTCCTTCTCCTTCCAGCTCTGCCTCTGTCCTACATGGCTCAGTGCCTCTGAAGACCACCACTGATGGCCTCAGGCACCACATGGGAGTGAGCTGCTGTGGACAAAACTGGAAGGAAGGTGAGTGCTGGCCCGAGCTTCTCCTGTACGCTGGGGGGTACAAGCACCTCTGTTGCTGAGGTGCTGCTGTGCTCCTTGCCCACCTGGTAGAGGAGTCACCCCTCAGGTGAGGCTGATGAGCCCCACCAGCTGGAGATCGTCAGAATTAATGAGTTGCCCTTAATAAATATGTGTGTTCTGGGTTGGACTAGTAACTGTGTGCTTGAAGAAGGCAGCGAGGTGAAATCAGCATGAACAGTGAGTGAAATTGTTTATTTTTTAAGACCAGGGGTTTGAGGTGGGGAGGGGAAAGCATGAGGGAAGGCTGTTGTGTACCTGTAGTGGGGGTCCTTTATTTTCTGTTTAGTTATAAGTTGGAGCCCCTTTATTTTCAAAGGCTGTGCTTTATGAAGTGTTCTCTAGGCTTTGCTTAGGTGAAGTGCAGTGAATGTTTGTAGTCCTGATTATAGTAGGCAACCCAAGGAAGGTGATTTTATTGCTATCACCAATGAACTTCTAAGGATAGAATCATGCTGAGTAGAAATCCAAGTAAAGATACTAATTTTTTATCTGTAATATTAAGTATGCTTCTTTGATGGTGTGAAATTAGACTGTGAACTAAGATCTTCCTTAGCAGAGCATGATCCTGAAAGCATTTCTCTAGTTCTCTAGGAGATGGATTGGCTCATATATATGTACAACTTTTCTTGCTTTCTTCTTGCTCTGAGCAAAGTTGAAACGCCACTTTTCATAAATGTGTTTTAGCTTACCCTCTGTTACACCAGCTACCTACTTGGGGAAAGAGCATTAACTATGGTAAGTAAGGTGGTAGGAAAAAAAAAAACAACAACAAAAAAACCAAAACAGAGGATGTGAATGAGGTGCTTCCTGCTTTATTCCTTAAGGCTGAAGCCAAACAGAAGAATGAATGCTTTGTCTTGCAATCCTGCATAGTAGGCTGATGCCAAGTGGGATCATAAGTTAAGATTGTGAACAAAATTTTTCTAACATGAAGAAAAATACTTAAACTGAGGGAAATTTCAAATCTTTTTATAATGCCAGGGGATGCAGATGGGAGAGAAAAAAATGCATGAAGTTTTTACAGGTTGGGAGTGCTTGTTTGTTTATTTGTAGCTTGTTATTGTGTATTTTTAACCAAAAGAAACTTTTTCTGTTAAATTGTGTAGAACTCTGTAATTGTCAAATCTGCAGCCTGTGCTAAATGTTTAAGTTCTGGGAAATAACTCATGGAAAAATATCTTCTGATGATGGATGTGAGGTCAGCTATTCAAACTAAAATACTTTCTCCCCAGCTACATGGTATAGGGCTGTGGTGCTCAGACCATATGCATAGTTAGTTATTTTTAGACATTTAAGATGAATGTATGGGAGGTGATGTGTGTAGGAGGGTGGAAGGGTAAGAAAGGAATTTTAAGAGATACTAACACTTGAAACAACAATAGATGTGCTATTGGAGGGATTTTTTTTTTTTTTTTTTTTTACTAACCAGTACACATCAAGTCCGAAGGTCTTTGCTTCTATACTGAACAATTAATGACCTTCTCATTTCTGTAATGATGTGAGTGCTGCACACAATGCCATAGATTTCAATATGCCTATGTAGAGAAACAAGATAAACCAGGTGCCTCGAGTTGCCAAAGAGTGGGTGTGAGTCCACCTGTGCCTGGTTAGGGCAGGCCCCCTATTACCAGGGGGCCAATAAAGGTGGGACACACACCCACAAGGAGAAAGCTCAGCTCATTCCTGTGTGAGGTAATGGAGAGGCCAGCAGCTCGTCGAGCCTCAGGAGCAAGAAAGGCTCATCCCGCTACATGCCTAAGTAACTGTTTTTAAGTGTTGGCAGGATCAGAGTCAAAGACATCAAAAATAGCTTGAAGAGCTTGTGGAAATTTACAAAGTACTTCAGTTGGTGCTGAAGTGGAAATTGTAGCTGATATTTAATGATGAACTGTGGTCACTCAGTTCACTGTGACTGAGTAATATCCATCTCTATTTTTGAGTTAAATGAAGAGCAGTCTGCAAAGTTGAAAATTAAGACTCTTTTTTTTCCCCTGTAGTACTTGTACTTTGATAATACTATTTGCACTTACCCTGTATTGCAGAGGTAAGGAAAAAAAGATGCATAAAAAACTATTTTAAAAAGCCCACAAAACAAAACCCAACCAAAACCACAAAGATGCATTTACAGGAGAGGTTTTGGAGTAAGAATCTATATTTGATTGGTTTTGTGAAATTGTAATCTGTATAGATACTTTAAGAAAAAGTTCCTTCTTCCTTAGCACTGTAGAGTTTGGAACCAAAAGCATTATGGGAATGATGCAATTGTTTCTATTCCTCTGCTAGAAATAAAACTAACACACTAACTTGAAGTATCAACAGTACAGGTAGCCCTTAAAAGGGCTTCCCTGTGGCAAAGTAATGTATCTGAACTGTGTTACCCCTTTGCTTAATATTATAGGAATTTGCAAGTAATGAATTCTAGGTTGTTCTGTGATGAAGTGAAATGCTCTTTTGTCTGCAGGAATGTGTGTTCCACTTCTGCTACTACTTCCACTTGAAATAAGGCCATAACGCTCAGCATGAATTTAGAAACATGGCAAGAATAAATATGCTTTTGCCATCACGTTGATCCAAGGAGTTGCAATTACATTAACTATTGACATTCTTCTAGCCTTTCAACTTCCCTCTGTCTGTAATTATAGCTAGATTATCTTTTTAGTTCTTGCATAAATTATTCTTTCTCTTTGAAATATTTTTGGTCATTTATTTATCTTCCTAGATTTGTTCTATATAATTGAGGAAAATGAATTGTTTGCTATATGAATAATATTGTTGGTTTTCAGTTCTTTTAATAAGTTTTTTTGATGTAATCTGGAAGCAGCATTGGTTCCTAATCTACAGCTGCTGAATCTAGTGCTAAAAAAAAATAGCACTAAGCGGATTAATGCACATGTACTGTTCAGGATACTTGCAAAATTGTAAAAGTAGGAGAAAAATGCTTTTGATTTTATGCAGATGGTAGAGAATTTCTACTATTCTGCACTCTACAGATAAGAAAATCGAGCTTGAGGTAGCTGAACATCTTTATAATGGAGTGGTTTCCCTTTATATCATATCAAGATTGGGTTTTGGTAGCTCAAGAGAAGAAAAATGAAACTAAAGGAGAGCTACTGAAAAACAGAACCATGATGAGGCTGGAAGAAATGATCTTCAAGTAAAAGCGAGAAAGCGTTGGCTGTTTAACCAACTAGGCTGTGGTAGTTTCAGCCCTGCAAAACACTAAAAAGTAGAAAAGTGAGTGAAAGGGTAGATGAAATGGAAAGGAAGAAGTTAGAGAAGAGCTACTTCAGCAGGTAGTGGTGAGAGGGGAATTTTAATCTGTTTGACCTATAATTGTGAGGCAGGCTTGCAGAGATGTGTATGCATTTGAAAACTGTCATCAATTCTGTTGCCTGCAGTCTCGTGAGGCAATTCTAAGCTTGTGAACCACCAGTGTTTTTACTGAGTAACTCTCAACTCATCACTTGGTATCATACAGTTGCAGAGGAATTTTTTTTCTGAGGAGTATGTCTGTTTCTCCTGGCATTAATTCTTTCATACTTAGCCTAATAGAAACAGCAGCATAAACCGGAGACAAGTCAAGAGATGGTGAAACAGAAAGCAAGGTAGATGCATAGTAAGTGCTTCAACTATGAGGCTTGACCAAAGAGGAAGATGCTAAGAAGTCTTATTTAGTAATGTGGCACCATTTGTTAATTGCATGTAGTTGTGACTTTTTTGTGTCTTAGACTACTTATGCGGAAGATATGGGTTAATGGTAATAATTGTTACTGGAAAGTTTCAGTTGGAAGCTGGCTGACTTTGAAGTGTTGAAGTAGTTGACTGCACTGTAAAGTTTTGAAGTAAACTTTGCTGTGATCTCTCTGCTGAAGAGTAGTGTAGATATTTATAACAGGGAAAAAAAAAAAAAGTAGAAAGGTGGAAACCAGATATGTAAGCATGTTAACTTTTAATAAAAAGAAATCATTCCAGGAGACCTCATTAAGCCAGGACGATAGTCTAAAAGTGAATATACATGTTGACAGCTACACCCATAAATTTGAAAACTGCAAACATGTTCAGTGTAAAAGCCATTTTTGAAAAAAGCTGTTGCTCTGCCCTTGTACTAATTTAAGAATTGTTCTTTCATTCTGATTTTTATAGTTTCTTTTCACATACATAACTGGGACAGTTTAAAAAATACTTTAAAGACTCTTTCATTATGTCACGAACTTCATAAAACAGATGATTATTTTTAAAAATGCACATGTTACATAATGACTCGAAGTGTCAAACAAGCTCAATAATGTCATTCTTTTTTTTTAAAGAAACAAAATGACCTGTCTACAGACTGTACCTCTGTACAGTGTTCTTGCAAAGAAACTCTTATTCCTGGGAGTAGTGGTGCAAGTTTAAATCTCTGGGCTCAAGCACTAGTCTTGGTGAAGAGGTTCTCTTGTTCTATTCATACTGCATCTGGACACATAATAAAGTACAAAGGGACTTGAATATTCTGCCTGTGGATGAAAGAAAAACAGAAAAAAAACCCCAAAACAGTCATGCCGTCAGGCTTGTTTTCTTATCACTGTGGGACTAAGAAGGAACAACTCACTTGCTCTGTGGGGATAAGATGGTATTCAGAAGCTAGAACAATTTTAAATGAAGATTAGCAGTGAGAAATTCCACCGCAAAGGATGTGGTAAGATGGCAAGAGTCATCAAATGGCTGAGAGGAGCTAAGCAAGGGACATGGCCTTGGATTGGAATGGTTCTTGGGCATTAAGAAACAAAGTTTGATTATTTTTTTTTATTGGGGGTGGTGGAGGGGGGAGGAGTAAGGAGGGATGTTCCTATTTATGTTTTTAATAGGCAGGTATTTTTGTGTCTACTGCTCATATGCACAATGTGTATGTACAATCTGATTACATGGATATTGTCAGTTTTAGCAAAATAGTTTCTAGGTTTTACACGATGATGCAGTATATTTGATTGGGAAGGGACTGCATTTCATGCTTAATATGTATGTTATATTAGCTCTTCTGACAAGTGGCCAGTGCTGTGGTGTTTTCCCAACTACTTAAGTTAAAATACTTTTCATAGAAAATATATTCCTTTTACTTCCTGTCTGAGTGGTGATGTAGTAAGGAACAGGAGATTCTAAACTGTTGCCAACATTTTTATGGGCTTTGGAACTTGAGGCATATCAGTACCTTGCCAATAGAAACAGTAATTATGGTAGATTTTGATATGTTGACTGAGCTCTGTCATAGTATAGTGATAGGTAGATAGTATGTTTACTTTGATAAGAAATGGAAGACTGAGATAGAACTATGAGGTGAATTCTCAGGGATTCATGTATGTATTAATCTGAATATTGATAAGATTACATTTGAGACTTTCAGTTAACAGCGAAAAAATTCAGGTTTCCTTTAGAATGATTGCAAGGTATGTGACACAGCACAATTTAAATCTACACAAAGTAAAGGAAGCTATAAAAGCTACAGAGTTCCTGAACAAAGCTGACACAGGATCTTTCTAATGAAATTAATTGCTGACATGGTTGTGCTGTTTCTGGCCTCTTCTAATCTAACTGAACATTAACTCCTCAGACAGGCTTTTTATTAGTGAGTATTAGTGGAAACCATCTGGTAAAGGGAAATCTGTTTGTACAAAGCACTTTATTTCTAATTAATAGTCTTGAACAGATTTTCATCTCTCTGATAATATACGTGTATGTTACTTGTGAGTAGTGAGAGGAGGATTAAGAGTAAATTTCTTAACTAGATCAAATGTATCAACAGCAGTTCCATAGTGGTTCCAGGGAATTAATACTTTCCTGTCTGTTGAATTAAACTTCTGCTTCAGTTATACCTGACATGAACAACTCCCAATATGAGCATGTAAAAATAAGGGGGTTTTTTAGGTGATGAATAATGTTAAAAACCCCACACCTTGGCATCCAAACTCACGGATTCATATATGCATAGGGATGTTCACATAGTAGAAACCAAGAAGTGAGGCTTCAAGGAGTAGTGGCTTTGGCACATTTTCTGCAGCTGACACTTCCAAATCATATAAAGATTACACCATGGACTTCCAATAGGAAATCTTGCCTGTAGCTTTCAGGGTTATTTAACTTGGGACAGAGCCAATAACAGACCCAGATAAGGTCAACTAACAGTTTAGGAAAAACAGTTGTGGCAGAGAAAGGACCAGAGTGATACTATATGAGGATAAACATTGCTTGCACTGAAGAAAAGAAAAGCAGCATAGACTACAGCCTGTAACACGTTGGTCTGACATAAACACTTCTAGATTGCCCAGTGTTTGTATTTTAGAAGAGAGAATGATATTTTCATTATATCAGGCAGCTAAACGTGGAGTAAACATAGTGACTAAAATTCCTACTTATGTAAGATTTGCATTTTTTTTTCCATCAGATTGTAGATTAAGATTATAGTTTTCTGCAGATGTAAGAGAGCAAGAGTATGTGAAACTGTGGAAAAGAGTACATAGAACTAGGTGCCTGATGTTGGAGGTGTCTTCCACTTCATAACCGAGTTACCTGCCTATTTATTGTGTTGATCACAGTGATGGAAGGAAAAGAATCTTGCTGGTGTGAATGCACTAGGGTCAGGTAAAGAGGTGTGGTTTTCATTGTTTGCTTTTTATTGGTTATTAGCTAAACTGTTTTTAAGATGGCAGACTCAAAATAATTGCATAGAACTTGTTCAACTGTTATCCTACTGATACCCAACAGGAAATATTCTTAAATATGACCTATATACTCTGTGCATACAAAGAGTGAATGTCAGCTTACCAAATGTATCAGTGTGCAATTAGTGCACTTAATGACATTCAGATGTGACTATTGTCACACAGACTTTTTAAAATTCGTTTTTGTAATGCAAGGCACATTGTCTTTGGGTAAGTATTCACAAGTGTTTTTATGCCAGATAAAGGAGTTGTCAGTCAAATAAGTAAACAGTGATATTTTTATCTTGGTTTACACATTTTTATATTATGCATTATACCTACAAGAATACCTTTTTGTCTAATGGGGGCTCTTTTTTTGCACAACACAAGCTGTTCTTATATTGGAGGAGAAAATAGATGGAGCTGGGCAACTGAGCAAATACGACCATATGGCAGCATATCCTAGTGTATCCTTCCAGATTCTGCTATGGCAGCAATAGCAGTAAGAATGCCATGTTATAAAATAGCGTCTATATCCGGTACTTAAGGATAGTTTAATGTAACATAAGCCTTGCAGTATTAATTTCATAGTCTAGTTAAAATTGCCTACATGCATACCATTTCTTGTTAAACCTCCTTTTCCAGTCAGCTTACTTTCATTCTTCAATTCCCAAATACTTTGGCTTGTAACTGGAGGTACATGCCCATGCAGATTAGCTGAAAGCTATAACTTCATTTGAATCAAGGAATAATTTTGATGTATCCTCTTCCCTGTGAAACCTTCTGTCCTGAATTCTTGCATCTGGATCACTGCTAATGATTGTCAGAGGGGGAAATGCAGGCTGACTGGTTCTGTGTGAGAGATGGAGAAGACAAAATGTAGCATTGAAGAAATGGGATTAAACAACTTGATGAGTAACTTTTGCCTCTAGGAACAGCTACTTTGAGAGGAAGAATTTCTCTTCCCCTCATCACCAAGATGCTGGGTAGGTTAGAGAGATACTCCTTATGGATTTTGGTAATGTTTCCAATTTAAAGTCTAGTGAGCTCAATGGTCTCTTCCTTCCAGTAGTCAGCTGCAAATGCAGGTAAAGGAAATGGAAACAAGAGCTATGTGGAGGGACTCTCCATGTTGGGCATCCTTCTGCAACTACTCTGTAAGTATATAGGTTCCTTGCAGTATGCTGCATCTTGTCTCATTTTTTATTGTACCATGAACTTCTTTTGGCTCTGTTTAGTCCTATTTACACTCTTGTCTTCCACCTCCTGGGCAGACTGGTACTTCTTGTTATGTGGAAGAATGTTTTTTAAGCATGTTGCTTGATGTGTTTATCAGATGTTTATAAGTGACAAGTGGTGAGCGGGTGACTCATCATCACCTTTTCCTTGCTGTTATTTTATAGTTGAAGGGATAACTCCTGTTGGCTGGGAAAGAGACTAGTTGAAGAACTAAACTCTCCCTTTGAGACATTTTCTGTATTTCTGATCATTCTTTGTGTGCTTTTCTGAGCTCTCTGATTTCTTTTAATGCACTTAGAGTGAAAGTTCTGTATCTATTTGGATTTATGAAGTCATGGGATGTTTTGAGTTTTTGCTGCTGTTACTGGTTTTGGTTCTCTTTACAGTTTTTAATACTTTTTTTTTCTCCTGATCGCTCTTGAGTATTCTGCTGATGATTTTGGCGTGGCAGTATCTAACTTAGGCAAATCATTGCATGCGTGTTATTTTCTCATTACTTTGGATTTAATGATGCTTCTTTAGTTTTGAATTAATGTATTGCTTTAGTTTCAGTTACTGTGGCAGTAGCATATGGATAATATCTCATGAGAAATGGTGTCCTCCTGCCTGTTGTCTTGTCCAGTGTTGTTCTTGGTGTTGTCTGCCATCTGCCATAGCTTTAATATATTGAGAAAGAAGACAAAATTTGGGATTTCAGTGTTCTGGAAAAGTCCAGTGAGATAGCAAATCAGGGAATTACTGGACAACAAAGAAAAGGGATATTGAAGAGTCTCTTTTTGGAGAAGCCTGGGCTTCCCTTCTAAGTGAAGAAAGGTACTAACCCCAAAAAGGCTGTCAAATCTAGGACTCCAATGAAGAAAGCAAGAGGGGAATGGAGGATATTTGTCTGGAAGGAAAGTGGAGTGAGAGAGTTTGGTTGCAGAGAAGTTTGAAAGTAGAAACTTTTTCTAACTTGTACACAAATGATTCCAAGGAACATTTTTACAAATGACCAGTAAATTAAACTTCTGAAAATTGCCATTTGTAACTATTCCAAACTGCCAGTTTGAATGGACTGCAAAGTTATCTTTCCATCCACTCCACTTCCCCTGCCACTTTCAGTTAAGATTGGATCCTGATGGATAGCATCATTTTGTCATATTGTAGCACTTTATAAATAACCTAATGCAGTGATGTATAGTGCACTGACAATTGTAGTTTTAGTAGCTATTGGGAAAGCTAAAAATGAACATTTGCCATAATCTAGATCATTTACTTTGGCTGTTGGGCTTTCTGCACATCTCCAGTATGTATTCCCATAAGATATTAAAAAAGAAGTATATGTTTTTATTATATTGTGTATACACTTTGGTAGGTGTAAAGTAAGTTTACATTTTAAATGCATTTGTGCTGCTAACAGTGAAAAGCAAAACAAAATAAATTGATGCCAGGGGAAATGTCAGGCATGCAACACAGATTTGTTAAATAAACATTACTGTGTGGCATTAGCTAATGTTATTACTTTGTTTCCCTAGTGGCTCTTTTTTGATTGTCTGTGTTTCTAAAGATGGTGCACATTTCATACATGATGAGAACAGAGCACAAACATTCTGCTTACATGAAGGGCCTTGCAAAAGCCCCCCAAAACCCAGAATTTGATGGCATTTTTTATTTACATCTCTACTAAAAACATGCTTGCACTTTTGCTGTGGAAGAGATAATGTGAACAAATTTACCTATTGAACCATTTTTTGGAACTGTATGGGAACTAAACATAGAAAAACTTAAAAAGCAAATTAGAATCTTGGGGATGCAAATAAAGCTCAAAAGTATATTATACTTTCCTGAATAACTTAAAGAATGAAAACTAAAAATAGAAGTATAATTTAGGTTTTGGTTTTTTTTAAATCGTTGGACAAAGGATGGCATAGATATGCTTATAACTGTGGAAGATGATTTCACAACTTCCATTCAGACTTTTATGTATAAATGCTTCTTAATCATAGAATAGGGTTGTTGAAGCCAATATGCAGTGTATTTAATGTTCGTATGTAGTGTAAATTTGGGAAATCTGATAAAGAATTCTGTGAGTGGGAAATCCCTCTCTTTGTGGCCAATTCATATCCCACAGCAGAGACTGGAGTACCTGCAGTGCCACTGCATGACTTGTTTAAACAAGCTGGATTTACTAGTTCAGGACTCATAGCAATACCAGCTAGGGATTGATCTGTTTATCTTTTTGCTGATACAGTACTGGGTTGGATGATGTATATACATTTGAAGAATGCAAAGCTCATTTTTAGGTTTTGCATAACCAGCATATTTCAAGCAAGTCTGATGCATAGAAGTAACTGGGGTAAAAAAAGAATACCAAAGCTGAATGTTACCATCTGTTCAGTTTATTTAATACGCCGTGTTGCTGCTCTTAGTCCAAGCCCAAATAAAGTTGGATCCATACAACAGCAGACAAACATCAGCTGTCCTGCCTTTTGGCTGTTGGTAGAGGAGATGGAAGGTCAAGGCAAGAGAACTGATCTTGAGCATGGCTGAGACATTGACTGGAGGATTAGAAGGGAAAACATGCAGTGACATTACTGTTTTCAGGAAGACAACTTTATTTGAACTCAGAACAGTAAATTGGACTCGTGTAATTGTCAGTGCTTGTTTGGTGTAGTGTTTCCTCCCTGTTGAATATGGGCTTTGCAACCTAAATGCTGTTTCAGTATAATCAGTTGGCTTTGATTATAAAGCAGGGAACAAGAGAACTTTTTCTGAGGAACAATATTGACTTCTTTCTTGCCAGTCTGTCTAATATATCCTACAATGTTAATCTTTACTTCACTTGACTTAATGGAGCAACTTGTAGAAGTGACAAAAATAAGCAACTGAGAAGGATAATACTATTTATCTCTGAACAATAATGCAGAATCAGAGTTTCAGGGATTTTATGATTCATATTTTTTGTGTGTGATGTATTAATGGTCTGACTTTGTCTCCAAATTTTATCTTTCATACTCAGTCTTCTGGCTGCTGTTGCTTTCTCTTTATCAAAAGAGGGCTGACAAGGCATTACTCTCTCCTCTTATTGGCTCTTGCTCTTGACTTTGACCATCGTATTGTTCCATAATACAATGACATCTTGTACGGGTTAAAACAATGAACAGTCTTCATGGTTTCTTTAGTAGACCATGCCACATCTTAACGATTTACCTCTGCCAAGAAAACAGTGTGGGTTGGTTCCGATTTGTCCAGGCTCTGGTATGTTCAGAGCAAACACACTTTCCAAGGACTTTGACTGCCAAAATACGGCAATGTTCATTTCAAGACATGATAATTGAGCATAATCAAAAGCCTTGCAGCTTTTTCAGAACAGTTGAAATTTAAGCAAGGAATGATCACTGAGAAAAATGAAGTTTCAGGAAAGTTATAATCTGATGAGGATATGATTTTTTGATGATAAATAAGATGTTTAACTACGAATTTTCTTAGGCTTTATTAACTGCTATAGAGTGTATACATGCTGGAGAGGTGCTGAAGAGAAAGCCCTTTTTTCTTAGGGAATGCAGCATGCCTGGATGTATAGCTGTGTCAGGGGTTCATAGTGGATCATTCTGAGCCTGTATTATGTTATTTTAAAATGAAAACTTCAAAATGTTCTTGAGCCTGATCCAGTTGAAGGTGATCGTTGTATCAGCTTCTAAGTTATTATTCTGTTTTTGCCTGAAACTGAAAAAGAGGAAATTCAATGAGTTTAGCTGTAGGTATAAAACTAATTGCCACAACTCTAATTTCTAGACTGCTTTTCAACTTTCTTTAAAAAAAATAACTATAATAATAACCTTTCTTTTTTGTTATTGTTAACCCTATTAGTGGTTTGTGTCACCTAGTGGTAGGACTTTAATCCCAGCACCCACCCTTTCTCATAATTTTTGTGAAATCTAACATTTGCAGCATGTGGCAATGGAGACTCTTCAAAAGTGACATGTATTTATCCTTCAGAAGCAGGTTTTGCTGGGGTACAGGCTTGAGTCCATTTTTCTTATCTTTCTCAAATGACCAAAGTTAACAGATTTGAAAGGACCTCATTTTAAATTACATTCATTCAGTGAAAACAGAAATTAACACTTAGAGACATCTATATGCTAATGATTGTAGCTCAGGGAATACCCTTCTAACCTTTTCAAAAGGAGTTGGTAAAAAGCCATTTCACTTGAAAGCAACTTAGTAAGAATGGTAGATTAATTAAATACAATAAAATTTCCCTAAAATCTTTATTCCATTTATCACTTATCATTATTTTTCTTTTTCACATATGATACCTTAGCTCCAAACGGAATATTCCAGGATGCATTTATTAAAACTGTTTTTCTGGTGACATCTAATAGATGCTGAAAAACAGAGGTTAATAATGTCAGGATTTCTAGGGATGACATGTAAACAGAGGTGAAAAAGCAGCTTCATCTATCACAGTACATAAAATACTAAGTGTATGAATTTTGCCAAAAGGGTCAAAAATGTGTAGGGGAAAGATTTTCTATAGCCCTTCCAGTAGCTAAGCAATGAACTGAACAAGAAGATCCTAAGTTCTCAGACCCAGACCTTTGAAGTGCTGTGTATGTGCATCCATTAGAGAGTTTACTGTAAATGCAAAATATGACTCTTGCTGCTTGTAAGCATATTTATTATAGAGCAACAGCCAAGGAAGGAACTGGGACTCGGAGACAAGCAACTAAGGAAACTGCTGAAGAAGCTGACAGAACTGGAAACCAAGGATGAGTATACCCCTGAAAAAACTCTAGTTTTTGCTCCAGGGAACATCCCGAACAAGGGAGCACTAATCCATTTTTACCCCCTGATCCGTTCCCTATTCCTGCTCCTATTTCCCTTAACCCTTTAACACCCACTGCTCTACCTCTTCCAGATCCAGCATGGGGAGGGGAGGGTAGTGGGGGAGGTGGTAATGTGTATCCAGTAACTAGATGGAAGGGAATTATTCAAAATGCTATAGTTGAAGGAGAAATGGTTCCCAATATGAGTCCGATGGTTTTCCAGTGATTGTGGGACCCGGAGGAGGAGGTCAATGGGTTGCATTAGATTGGAAAATGGTAAAAGAAGCCAAAGTTGTCATTGCGCAGTACAGTTTGAAATCGGCTTGAGTCATCTCATTTGCAACATTCTTTTTACTGCTCAATTGTTGATGCCATACGACACAAAAATGCTCATTAATACTCTGTTAATTCCTTCTCAATAATTGCAATATAGTTCTCAATATTGATGCATATTGTGGTGCATGGTACACTGGTGTTTCATACAGAGATAAAAAACTTGGTTGGTAATTATACTTGCAGTTTTGATTTAGGAAATTGTACCATTTCATTTTGTTTCAGGGTGACTTTACCAGATTTTAGTAGCAATATCATTTCATTTTTTAATCTTCTAGTGGTGGTTGTTAGTTTTTCTTATATATTGGTGAGAAGTAAGACAAAAAACACAGTTATGAGAATGAGTATGCCTTTTTGGAGGCTGGAAGTTGCTGCGGAGAGTGAGAGCTGCTCCTGGTACGGAGAGCACCCCCACTCCTGCCTCTGCAGCCGCTTCTCGCCCCCCCGCACACACTGCTGCTGCTCAGAAAATGAGCCCTGCTGCAGACACCACAGGAGAGAAAGAAAAAAAAAAAAGTGTGTGTGTGTGTGTGTGTGCTTTTGCTGTTTATAGGCTTGGAGTTTTGTCTCTAAACAATTTTATTTGGCTTTTTGGGCTTCAATTTGGCAACCATGGAGGAAACTAGGACTCCACCGTGCTGTGATCCGGGAGGGGTCTGGGGACGCTTTTGGGGCCCCCCGACCAATTTTTGTCGGATAAGCCTCCTCTACCCCCTTGGTTCTATGCGCCAGTGGACATCTGAACTTCCTCATACTAAAAAGTTGTTAAAGTCCTTCCACTGCAGTGTGAAATGTCCTTTTAGTATTGTGTTGTACTGATAACATGTTTTGTTAATGTTGTAATTCATGTGATCGTTTATATGTCGACTTAGGGATCCCTCGTCTATATGTTGGTTGTTGATTGTGCTATTCTGTTGTACTGCTCTTTTTATTGTTAGCTTTTAGGTCATATTTGTGAAGATTTTAATGGAATGTGTTGTATGAATCTTTCTGATCACTCTCAATCTATACATGCTGCAATACAATCACTTAAAGAAGGGGTTGCACATTTGCAATCACATTTGCTTTCTTGCTTTTGCTAACATTGCTACCTTGTATCTTCCAATGTTTTCAACGGATGCTCAATCCTGTCATGAAAAGAGTTTATCTTGTTCAGTCAGAAGGGGGAATTGAGGCAGTACAGCCTCAGACTGTCAGCACCGAACAATTGCTGATAATTTCAACATAAGCTTTGGGCTGTGTGCAAGGACAGTGCTGCTTAAAGCATATTTTGTAACCACAAGGAACAGCACGTTAGAACACTCGAAGGTTAAGGAGTAAGCAAGACGATTAGATTAAGGGACTCGGCAAGATAGCAACATCCACGAAGAAGCTCGAATGTGTGAAAGATAAGCTTTGTTAGTTAATTGTTGCTAAAGGTTTTGTAGCCAATCAAGTTAAAACGTGTGTAACGAGATGTAGAAATCACCAATCAGCAGACACAAAGCCTGCATTCAGTTCTTCCTTGAGAGAGAGAATCAAATATGCTGGGCAACCAGACATGAGCAAATAGGTGGTGACAGTCCTTGAGCAAAGAGGGACATCTGTGACTTGAGGATTGGAGGGTGAGATTTTTCTGTGAGAAATTGAGGCAGCATGCCAAAAGAGTGGGTGATAGCTACCTGCTACAGAGTAAAGGAAGAGAGGCATGGAGTCTTTTGACAAAGAGCTACTATCAGGTAATTTATGATTAAAAAGGAATAACTGTGCCTTGAAGACACACCACAAGAGTATCCGGGGTGTGAGAAAATGGCTTTTGCAGGCTTTATTAGCAGCTCAACTTTACCCTAGGTTTTCTAGCATTATCAGAAAAGTAATGATCTATACTGCTGTGTTTTTGTCCCCTGGACTGCAGAAAGACATATTTTAAGAAGCCGTAGCCTAGTGCCACAAAAAGATAACATGACCTGGGATTAGAGCAGTTATGAACAACAGGATCTTTGTTTTTCTGAGCAGGAGCTGTTCTCTCTGTTCTTAAGACTTTTCCTTTCCCCTGGGTTTTAATCAAAATGGTGTCTTTTAACATCCTTCAGAAAGGAGAGAACATCCCATTTGAGCTGGCAGCTTTTAGCATGTGTGTGTGTAATAAGACACCTATTAACTATGCTAAAAAAGCCTCTTTCTCCCCCTTACCCCAAAAGACAAGACACCTGCTAAATCTGCAGTTCTTTACTAAATCAATTTATTCATATTTCATTCTGGCACAGCCACTGAATTTCTTTTCTGCATTACTTTAGCTCTGAATAAAACATGATAGTTCAATTAAATTTTTTTTTTTTAGTTAATGTGGGTTGTTGTTTTTTTTCTTTTTGCTTTTTGACAGTTGGTACACTAGGTTCTAGGTTGGTCTAGCTAAATAAAAGCCCTGCAGTCTTGACTGCTTTGGGGCACTCCAGAACTGTTAGGAGCTGGAAAGGCAAAGCTTTTTCCTTGTTCTCTTATACTTCTCACATCAGTGTATTGATCACAGCAGGGAACTGTATCATAATCTGCTGCTGGTCTACAGTCTGAGACTGGCTATGGGCTTTGAGTACTCCTCTTGCAAAGGAGGTAGGACTGAGAAACCAAACATCTGTAACCTAAACTATTTGGTAGGTTACAAAGCAACAACAAAAGGTTTGTAGAATTAATCACTGAAAAATAGCCGCAAGTTCAGAGGTCAGCATACTTTTATAATAATTTCACTACAGTTTGAAGTGATTAATATTCTCAGTGTTCTATATATTTATGATTTGTCATGCTCCTTATATTATAACCTTTGAGTGGTGGACTGTAAACAATTTGGATGTTGTAATCACAGTACTTGTACAAATGTATGGAATGGAAAAAAATATAAACTGTATAAGCAAAACAAATTAATTCTTTTCAATGTGCTATGTGTTTTGGTTAATGAAACTGTAGTACATCTACTTTTTCACGTGGCTCTGAAGGGCAGCTGCTATGCAATTCTTCTGTATGCAGTTCTTCTGTTGGTCCAAGAACATTCTGTAACAAGCCAAAAACCAACCAGCCAAAAAAATTCTGCCAGAACCCCACTAATATTGGCATGGTTTGTTTCTGGACTTGTGTTCATTTAATTTGTTTTTTATTTACTTATTTTCGTCTCCTTCTTTTGTTAAAGCAACCAAAGTAAAACTGGTTTCTTTTGGAGACACTTTCTGAGGGTACCAAGAATCACTGCAGTAAAATCCAGCTGTTGGTAGTAGTTCATGTTTCCTGCTCATGAGCAACTTGGTTAAATGTGGACTTGTTGTCAACTGAGGACCATTGACCCTTTTCTGCTGGTGAAGGAGAACAATAGTAGAGAAACTGGGAGCATGTAGGATAGAGGACATTATGGTAATTTGTTCCAAGCCTCAAGAGACTCCTTTTTCCACCTCAGTGATGACTTGGAGAGTGTCCTATTGTCTTGATACATGTCCTGGGGGTTGAGCTGAACTCCTTGTAGAGTGGTAGCAGGAGGTCAGCATCTTCCGGAGCTGCTTTTTGGGTTCAGAGGCTTGACTGGTCCCCTACCCCATGGCATGTGAGTGCTGTGGGACTGGTGTCATGGACCTTTGAGTTTCCTAGAGGTGGAGGGAGGGAGGGTGCTGGTGTGTGAGTGACTAACTCCACATACTGTGGGAAGTCTTCCTGTGTCTGCCAGTAAGTTTGCCCACTTTTGATTCACAGTCACTGGTCTGCCAGACTGGGTCACTTTTTCAGAGGTGTCAAACATTGCTTGTCTTCAGCCTGTAGTTTATAAAAGCAAAACCACAAATAAATCCCTCTGGCACAGTAATAGAACTGGATTTGCAGGAGTTTAGCAAGCTAAAACAGATCCTGCAAGTTGAGCAGGTGTTGATTTAAAGCAATTGCAAAACTTGACTGAGAGAATTTCATAAATCCTGTTGGCTGAATGCATTGGTAAAGCAATTTTTTTGGTTTGTTGCATTAAAATTTAGTTAGCTGAGATTGATAACTATTGTTTGAAGGTTGTACTCCCTGCAGCAAGATAACTGAAATTGATACTGATTATTTAAATGAAGATAGCTTGGAATGGATAACTATATTAGCAACTGTCATGGTTACAAAAATAGAAAAAAACCCCAGAAATGTTCTGGGTGAAGATAACAGTGTAAAATTTCAATTGCTTAATAGTTTTTTATAAAGCTAAGACAAGCCTCTCAATGAAGACTTGTTTTCAGTTGGTGATACTCTGATTTACTGTTTTTGCACAAGTTGTGGCATAGGTCTCTAAATCTAGAGCCCATATAGACTATGTCTTGATAGTGAGAAAAATACTCTGTTATTATCAGCTGACATAATTTGTTTTTATCAAAATTATGTTGAACTGATATGGAATGCTGGTTTTTTTACTTATTTGAAAGGTGTCAGTATATAGCAGTATAAAATAATAGTACAAGTGTCACTAGCATCAGGGTTTTACATCCAGAAGAAGAAAAAAATAAAACATAGGGAGTTTTTAGTGGTTGGGTTTTTTTGGGTATTCTCTCAGATCTGAGACGAACTAGAATTGGAAGTAAATTCTTTCCTGCCTTTTTTTTCATCTATTAACCTTAATACAGAATTTTCCATTGGAAATGTGTTTGTATTTTTAAAGGAGTCTTAAAAATATAAACTTTTTGTAGTCAGTACAAGCAGATTTCTGATACTGCTTCTAAGGTTTTTTTGGTTTTTTTTTTTTCCTCTGCATCTTGGCTAAAGGCATTTCCCTGTTAAATTACAGGGATTCACTTGAAAACAGTTCTTTTGCATCCCATATCTAAAACTCTAAAATCCAAGAAGTTGCTTACTATAAGATAGATACTTAATGTATTACTGGAATGGAAATCACTTTGGGGCAGGGTCAACCATGTTTGACCTGAGACTGGGCATGCAGTTACCAAAAGAAGGAGAGGAAAACGGGCTTCCTGCATGCATAAGCACTGTATGTATGTTACATAGTGCAAGTTCAGGACAATTTGAGTTTTAAAAGGAGTGAACTTCTATGTCACCCTCTTAGTTCACTTCCACTCTTTCTCTGGTGATATTCATTTGCCTTTGCAGTAGGCTTTAGGTATTCTGTTGCTATAATAAGAGCACAGCAGAGCCATGTAAGAACAAGGAGAAACCCTCTCAGGAGGGAAGAAGGACACAAGGCTAGCTTTGAAGGCTTGGGTCTCCCATGCTGTAACCAGGCACAGAGCCAAACATTCAACTGATACCCAGTGTGTCACGTGTAGGGGTGACAATGGGTTTGTAATCCAGCCACAACATTAATTAATGACATATTGTATTAGAGCAATCTGTAATTTTAATAAGTATTTTATGGAAAGCTATTCTTTGGTGAAATTCAAGATATTTAGCCTTTTCATACAGGAAAACATGATGAAAAGCACAAAGGTGTCCAGGATTTTCATTATTACTTGTGCTGTATGTTGTTGTGTTATTGTATGGATACTTGCACTAGCTTTGTGCATATGATGGACAGCGTGGGTCTTGAGGCTCTTTTGCCAAACTGTATCTGTACCTTTTTAGAGGATTCATACAAATTCCGCCCTCCCTCTCCCCCCAGTGTCTTCTTCCAGAAGAATCCTTAGAGTTTATATCTAGACATCTGAGAAGATGCTTCATGCTGGTGCTGTTCGCAGTAGGGTTTGCTTACCAGGAATTAATGCACTTAAAGGAAAGAGCATGTGTTGGCAAATATAAATTAACTTTTCTACCCCTGTCTTCCTTGACTCAGCTTTTAGGCTCTATGGGCCATACTGGGATTGCTATTTACAGCAAGCTTTTAAGACTTGCTTCCACCTGCCCCTTTCATGCTTTCCTTCTGCCCTTACCCTCCAAACTACGTGTAGTTGTGGAACTATTTGGAGATGGCTAGATGTTGTCCATGCAACACATCTCTCCAAGCCTTCATAACTGAATAGTACAGGACCAAAAGGAAGCATAATTGATTGGGTGGGATATAAAATACTTCCTACTATCCATGAAAATCTTCTCAGATGAAACAGCAAATATAATTTTTCACGTCCTTCTGTTTAATCTCAGCTGCAATCCAAGTCTAACAGGTAATCTGTTTATGTTTTGAGTGTGTAAATATTGCTTAAAATGTTTGATGTCTACCAGTATACTGCTCATTCTGTGCCTCACAAGTTGAAGCCAAACACAGGGATATTCAGGATTGTTCTTGCTGTTCCAAATCCTATCCATGTCTTTAGCATTAGGATACCTCTGTGACATAGATTTGCCTGTGACCACAGAGGGTGAAAGCTCCACTGCACAAGGTATCGAATACTTGGTCTGATGTGCAGGCACAATGAAGTAAAATGGGCAGCAGAATTGTTAATATTGTGGAGTGTCACAGGGATGTGCAAAAAACTTTCATATAATTTTTGAAGCCACAGGGAGAACTCGATTTTTATAATTAAGATACAGTTCTTCTGATTCTGTCCATGTTCCTACTGGCAACCCTACATATATATATTGTCTGCTACTGCATCTCCTAGTGTTCAAATAATGGGTGCATAAAACAACAAAATAATAAATGAAGAAAAGTTTGAAATAGTGAACTCTTCCTTCATTGCAATCCATTCAAATTTGTTTCATTTCTTATGGAAATATTTTTACAGTTTAGAGGATGAAAATAATCTTGCTTCTGTATAAAATATAGGTAATTTCAAGAGCTAAGCCCATAGCAGGAACTATGTAAAAATATAACACGTCATACTTTAAGCTCCAGCTTGTCTTTGTTTAAAAAACTGGGTTTTTTGAATGGCTATCTACATCTTGCATCCTGTTAAACAGGAAAACCATACCCATTTTCCTTTCAAATGGAAAATTCCTTTAAGTCTTTTGTCTCAATGGGATAATGTGAATAGAAGAGAGGATCCTTAAAGCATGTTTCTCTTGTCCTACAGACAAGATTAAAAAGAAACTCACTTGCCAGATATTGACAGCTCTATTTTATTTTACTAATACACTTGAGCTAATAGAGATTTTTAGGTGCATTGAAGTTACAGAGCTTTGTTTATTTGGTCCTACTCTGTGATCCATACTACAATTTAATGCCTCTCTTGCATAATACTTCTAGTGTTAGACTAGGGACATGGTATAATAAGCCTTCAAGCAGTATTGAAAAGGCAGCACCAGTGCTTTGAAAGAATGCTTCTGGTCAGCCACTCAAGATAAAAAAATATGTTCACAGTCATTACTGTAACACTGGAAATGCAGTATATATTTTATACTTACTGTTCTTCATTTGCTAGTACTTTTGTGGAAGAAAACCGGTACTACTTAATATATATTATGCATCATTGGAGCATACTCTGCTAGGATCTGGGATTTCCCTCCATGACATATTTCAAAATTATTATTGACGTTATGTCTTGGGGTGTTACTGGTGAACGATGTGTCAGTGCCTGCTGTTAATTATTCTCAATCAGCTGTTGCATTGTGCTGAGATGGTGCAACCAACACATAATGCAAGCAGCATCCCTACACTTTGGGAGAGGCTGAAAAGAACCCATCTTGGAAAAGAACTTAGTGGCAGAAAACAGAATCTGGAATAACCAGAAGAATGTGTGTATAAATACTGTGGGGATTGTGGACTGCACTTGTTCACAGAAATTTGACACTGATATAGCCATTTGGTTAGAAAGGTCACACAATATGATGGCAAAAAGTTTATTTCCTACTCTAAGTACAGTGGGAAAATTGTTCTTCAAAATTTTGGCAATATATTTTGGAAACTTCTTTGTTCTTTTTAGGGTAAACAACGTAGGTGTTAATCTTCACACCTCCCTGAAGAAACCAGAGAAAATATACCAAAGTATTCATAAGTGTTTTTGGCAAAGAAACTGCTATTAAATATTTAGAAAAATATGGTTTTCAGGCTGATTGAAGCTCATTGCTGTGTAGCAGACTTGAACTTTGGATGGTCCTGTATCATTTACAAAGTATGGGAACTGATGGCATAGTGCAAGAAGTTCCAAAAAGGTGTTATGCTTTCTAACTTTAAAATTTTATTTTAAGCTTTTTTGTTTGTTTGTTTTGTTTTCTGCTTATGGTGTTAAAATTAGGGCCTTAAGATCTTTTTGGTACTCTCAACACAAGGGCCAAAGGATTACTCATCTTCTGCATCATTGTGTTTAAGAGATTATCTTCAGATTCTCTTTCCTTTCAGTGTCAGATGGCTGAAGGTACCAGGTCCATCCACTTTTCTTCAGTTAGCTGTAAAGCTTTCTTAAAGGGGGTAGGTGGTAGTCTTCAGACTCATCCCAGATATGTTTCTGTATTGCTTGCAGGTAGGAAGTCCAGAACTGAATTTCAGAAGGTGAAAATAGCCCTGTATCTAGTTAAAAAACATTGTAATGTGTCAGAATCTATATTTGTAACACAAACAATATAAATATTTTTCTTTTATTGTTTCTAATTTCAGTTTTGTTTAGGAAAATACTCTCTGCATTCTGCCTATGATAGCTTGGACTGAAAACTTTAATTAGTTTGTAGGGCTTTTTATTATTATTTTATCTGTCTTCATTATTTTTTGCTCAGTCTCCATGGATGTTCTGCATTTTCATAATCAAAAAACTTACTGGCTATTTTTGTCAAACAAGAACCCTGAAGCCATGACAATGGAGTACTGAGCCTATCTGCCCATTCTGTCAACAGGATGAAAGTGGATCTCAAGCTTTTTTAATTACAAGGATAACATGTTCGCTCATCTAATAATGAAGATGGTTAGCAATTTTAAATTTTAATAATCAATTACTGAAAGTAATTCTCCATTAAACCACAAGAGAGCCATTAAATCTCAAAAGATGGAACATGCTGTATGTAACAGTAGCAAAATTTCTATTTTTAAATATCATTAGGGAATATCTGATTTTCATTTCTCTGCTTTTCTTTTACCTTTTTCCTCATGCAGACCATCTCATTTTCAGCAGGAAGACAGCACATGATCTTATAAATAATAAAAGAAAACCCTTGCAAGGCTTGATCCAAAGCGTGAAATATGTGCTAAAAATCTAATTTGTTTCAATCCAGCATATTTTGACTGAATAATAAGGAAAGTGACTAATTAATATCTTAATATGCTGAGGGCTAGGTGGTATGGTGGGCTTGATACACTCTCCTTTCACCTCAAGAGACCTAAATTAAGATCTTATTGATATTACAGGTGCTGAACAGTATTTGGTGGTTTGTCTCTATAGCTGTATTAGAAAACCATAAAATTCAGTACTATTGACAGCTTCAATTATAAACATGTTGAGAGCTGGAAAGCAGGGCTACTGCAGCTCTCTGGTAGCTTGGTGTGCTTGTGTGAGGATACCCGTTCAGTGACAAGCAAGTTGGCAAACAAATCGATGGTTGCTTCCAGCAGAAATAAAATAACCCCAAAGCACTGATGTGGGAGGGAAGCAATAAATTAGTCTTGCCTCAGATGCAAAATAGCTATTTTTCTTTCCAAGGCATTTAAAATTGAAAGCTACAGAAGTGATTTGGATTTGTTTGATAATGTTATACTAACTATTAAAATATATACTCTAACTATATAATGGTAAAATGTGTCGCATGCATAACTTGAGTCAGAATGGCGAAAGGACTTGGAACGCTAGTGCTAGTTTGAAGATGAAAATAAAACTCTGAAATGAAAAGCTGATACAATAATTAACTTCAAAATGATACTTAGTCTTCAGTAATTTTTATTACCAAGCAGCCACTGAGATTATGAAGCATGTGCATCTTTCCAGCTTGCTTTAGGACTTGCACTGAATTATCCTGTACTGCGTGATAGTCCAACGTAGGAACAAGATGCAGCTGAGAACCTCTTCATTAGCTGGAGTAAAGACCCTGTTCTTGGAAGTGAAGGTCTGTATCTTTGGCTTAACATAAAGCAGTATCTGATCACATCATCAGAAACTTTATCAATCTTTTAAAAAAAGATACCTTAGGAGCCCAATAATAAGGTGTGAGAAGGTTTTTATAATTTTTTTTAATTAAAGCTGTAGCTGTCTACCACTGACACTTGGCAAAGTTTGCTTTGTGTGTCAAAGCCTGTTGCTGAAGCCATATAGAGATTGAGGAGGAAGGAATTATCTGAACGTTGGTCTCTGACAGACTTATGGTTATTATCATTGCATTAGATACAACTTGTTCATAGTTTGTGTTATTGATCTAGAAAAAATAACTACAGGAAACTGTACTGCTCTCTTCTCCCAGGACTTCAGTTTACAGGTGTAAATTGACTCAAGGTAAAACTTCCACATATCTGAAGGCTTTATAAGGTAATAGCATGGCTTTCAGCTTGGAAAACTTTTTTTTTTTTAACACATTTTTTTTCTAGCTCAACCTCTTTGGTAAGACTTATAAGGAAAAACTTATATAACTGCCATGTTGGATGGGAGAGAAGAACAAGCTTTTGAACACAAAGCCATTTGTACTGTCTAAAATAGAAGAAAAAAAAAAGCCTTCAAAAATTAAATACAGTTTGAGAATAGTTGCTCTGAGCTTAACTTGATTATGTTCATCCATTAGGCAGTTTGAAAGAAAAGGTGATTGGATCCATGGAACAGAGGGAAAGTATTAACAAGGAGAGGGGTGACAAGGTCACTAACCTCCATGGCACAGAGAAAGAGACAGATAATTATAATTTGTGGAACATTAAGGCAATATTTCAGGGTAGAAGGTTGGTGAATAAACTGTAATTTAAAAAAAAAAAACAAAAAACCAAACCCAACAACCATTGTCATTTTTAGTTGCTACACTTGTAACTATAGAGCTATAAATGTTAGTTCTGGTGTTGTCTCTTGTTTCTTCAACACTTCCTCACTTCAGGGCTGAAAAGTTAGATATGGAGTGGCACCTCTTGTGAAAAATATGCTGTGGTAATTATTAGCATTTCTATCCCTTTTATCAGCTCTCTATTTACATCTGGGATCACAGTGGTTTTTACGAATTAGTTATCTAGAACCTTGGATAGCTTTGTAAAGGACATAATTTTAGCATTGTTGTGTTCCAGGTGAAGCAGGCAAAAATGGGGAGGGATTGATCTTGCTCTTGTTTCAAAATCTTGTTTTTTTTAAGAGTTGGTCAGCAGTCTGGATTGGTTTACAATTTAGAGTTTGCCTGGGCATTGCGATGAAATGTGATGCTCAATTACAGCTTGTGATTTGTTGGATAAGGCAACAAATGTTGCAGTGTTTTCTCTCTTACTCTGGCTCCGATTGTTTTTTCCTCCCCAGTATCCACAAGATTCTGGATTTAAAAATTGCTGGTGGTCCTTCATCTGAATGAAGGACCAGTCTGCAGAGAAGACACGTGAAATTTCTGGGACATGCAACTAAAGCTTCTAAAATTTTTCATCTATTCCTTCTAGTGACTTAATGAACAGTGCTTGCTGACTGTAGAGGTTCAGGGAGCAGATTGTGTTAGATTTTTAAGTCTTCTTTGACATTTAAATTTAACCAGAAGAATTACCCTTTTGACACCTGTAGTCTGTTTTTCTTTATGATACTTTTTTTGTTTTCTCTTTTCCTTACATGCATAGTTGCATAACATGCTTCAGGTCTTTCAGAGTTGCAAGTGCTTGTTGAAGACTTCATGGCACTCCTTTGTGTGTGTGTGTATATCTTTATATATATATATGTATAATTTTGGTGTTTTTTTTTTTCTCTTGCAAGAGTAGGAAAGTTGAGGCCAATGATCTGGACAAATTCTGGCTCCAATTCTGCTTACTAAAAATACCTTTGTTTTCAAATGCAAAATATACTCTTCATTTTTGTCTGAGAAATGCCACCTGGTGATGCAGACTGCTATCAAGACCTTCAGTGTGGACCAAACAGGTTTAAGCATAGACTCAGGCAGTCACCATTTGCTTAGCTGTCAGCCCTGCTCTACACATTTGCATGCACACAAATAGCTAAAAGGAGTTCTGTGTAATTCATAGTTCAGGTTTGAATCTCAGCATGTAATAGTTTCTTTCATGATGAAAGCATTTCACACTTTAGAGGACTTTTCATATTTGTTTCATGTTTCTTTATGGAGAGTTCAAAGTACTTCTGAGAATGTTTGCTACTCCTCTCTGTAAAGTTTCTTTTCCTATTTTTCCCCCTTTTTTCTTACAGCCAGAAAAGGAAGAAAAGAATATTTAGGAAATATTTAGAAATCTAATACTACTACTTTGTGTGTTTCTTGGTCATATGAACAACCATTGAAATATAATCATCAAGCATCAAAAAAAAGAATTATTGTTCTTCAGTGTTTTTTGCCAGTGTACTGCTTTCTACCAGTCTGTTACTATTTAGTATATATGTATTTTGATAAGGCATTTTCCAGATGTGTGTAGAGAATGGACAAACTTGTAGGGGAGGTGATAAAGCTGCTCCGTTTGGCATTGCATTTGAAGGTTGGCCTAAGTAAACAGCAGATCATTTATTTAAATTAATGTATTGAATGTCTCTTGAGCTGCTTAGCTCACAATTAGGCACTGAAACATTTGCCCAGGAGTGTAGCTCTGTAGCTCTTGGGAACAGAGAATTGGGGGGAAAAGTCCATATGGTGTGCTTGGGTGTGCCAAGCCGAGTACAGTACAACTGAAGAACTTGATAAGTGTTTTAGAACTTCTGCAACCTACTTGGTCCAGGTTTTTTTGATATTGCACACTCTAGCCTTATAAATAAAAACAACTTCAGCATAAGCTGAAACTAACATTCTCTTTAAAATCCCATACTACAATAAAAATTGAAAGTAGTACGCTGGGAAATAATCTCTAAGTTTGTACCCTATGCTTGTTATCAGTGGAACCTACTGAAATGTTTGAAAAATGCATCTGGTTTTGCTGTATTAAAAAAAAAAAAGAATCCAACTGAAAAGTAAGAAAATTAAAAGCAAATGGTAGAATTCTGCAATGCTGTTATAATGATTACTGGATATACCTATATAAAAATACAAACGCCATTTCTCACCGTGATAATGGGAAGACGATTTCTTATTGCCATGACTGCAGTTTTAAGTAAGAGTTGCAAAATGCAGCATTGCAAACTTTGGAAATGCAGCTTTAGCACTGTTCTGTGTTCAATAATTAAATATAAAATGCAAGAAGCTGCCTTTTTGACTTTCAAATCATACTTTTGCCACATCCAAAATGAAACACAGCTGCAGGGTACTAATAAAAGTAGGCATGACTAGGCAAGGTGATTTCTTCCTGCATTAATTAATTTTTTTGAGAGTCATCAGTTTTATTTCACTTGTTCTGGTTTAAATAGCAAATTTAACACATTAAAACTTGCAGTTAGGAGAGCAGTTTAAAACAAATGTTCCCTTTGTGGTTGTGCTTTTAAGAAAAGAAACATTCTTCTCTTGATCAGAAATTGTGTACTTTAAACAGACTTTGAAGGAGCCATGTGACTAGTTCATGTTTTTATAGGGCTTGATGCTTGCTGTCTACTCATTTTGTTAAGAGCAGCTTAATTTTACAGCCAAAAAATGTTCAGGACAGTGTTTCCTTCATCTCCGAGACTGAACACAGAATGGATGAGTAGCTGTCAGGGAGCAGGTTGCAAGTAACCACAACCAGAGTCCTGCTGTGCAGTAGATCACTCATAAGCAATTTTTGTTTTTGTTTTTCCTTTTAAGGAAAAAGTGTCTAGCTCAGATCCCTAAGAAATCAGACACTAAATTTGATTTGCAAAGTTATCATTTGTCTTCCCTTCTGGGTTCCCTTTTGCTAGGGAGTGGTGGAATAAAAAAAGCCTCAGTTTAATTTCCTGAATTAAGGAAAACTTAATGGGCTGTTCTTCATCCCAGCCTTTGTTCCAGAGGAGGTGATTGTTTTTATGCTACAGGAAAAAAAAAAAAAAGCATTTCATTTAATCCAAAAGGCATATCCTAGTCAATGGAAATGAGGTAAAGCCAAACCTGTTGAATGACTGGGGTCATTGTCTTATGTCTTGGTGTTTGAAGATTATTGATTAATTATGTGGTGGAAGCAATAGGTAAGAATGAATTACTGCAACAATAATCACACTTCCATTTAAATAGTCCTAGTGAAACCTTTGCAAATATGATGGGCAAATTTAATCACAATCTAAGCTTTCTGATTTCTGAATGAATTATCTGATGTCTGGAAGCAATATTTTAACTAAATATCTGAACATAATTAAACTTCTCTTGCCTAGTAGTATGTATATAATTCTCATTTGTGTTTAAGTTTCAGTGATTTTTAGCTGGCATCAGTGCAGAAATTGTCAGGTGTGTTTTTGGGAGAGTAAAGTAACTCTAGCTAGGTTTTATGTTGCCTTTTGGTCTTGAACAAATTAATTTGGTGGCTAGTAATGCTTATGTGGCAGGTACTTCTGTGACAACAATGTATATGTACTGTCACCCAAGCTGTTTCTCATTAAAACCCTGGCAGAGGAGGTTCAGATTAAATATTAGGTAGAAGTTCTTTATGGAGAGTGTTATCAGGCATTGGAATGGGCTGCCCAGGGAGGTGGTGCATTCTCTTTCTGTTCCTGGAGGATTTTAAGTAGAGACTGACTGTGACACTCAGTGCCATGGTCTGGTAACCACAGTAGTAGTGGATCAAGGGTTGGACTTTCCAGCCTGGCTTATTCTGTGATTCTGTGAAAAGGCATGGGATAAAGTTTATTAACCTCTTGTCCTTTGGAGGAGCTTGCAGTCTGGTCTAGGAGACTCCCTCTCCTTCTGTCCTGTCTTCTTCATGTTTGTTTCATGGATTAGTGTTTCTGCTCTCGGGCTTCAGTATTATGTTTTATCAATGCCAAGCATCCCTGCTCACCTTGTGCATTTTTCTGGCTATGGGCAAAGTCCATATTTTGATTACTTTCTTGTAGGTTAGTAAAGGGTAAATTTTGTGAGTGGTAATCATGTAGCCTTATGTCCCTTCTGGATCCACCCCCATGTTAGACTTTTTTTTTGTTATTATTTTTATTTTATTTCTTTCCCCTAATTTGGTAGTAGGAAAATTATTAAAAGAAGTGAAAGTTTATCAGGTTCTCAGATACTGCTTTTAGCTGCTATCCTCCCTTAGAACCGACTGTTTAGCCACCATCTGCACCAGATACCTTTTGGTTAACCTTAGTTAACCAAAATGAGCCTACATTTCCACCAGCTTCCCTTTGTTCTGACTGCAGCAAGGATTGCCTCTGCCATGCTGTAGCTTCCTAGAAGTTAGAACTGCTAATTTTTCAGGAACTACAATAAGTCATCAGTGATTATTTTCAGACAACTTTCAAATATGCATATTAGGTAATTAAATTTGTACTAGGCGTCACTCTCTTATGCTAATGTTAAATATGCAACCCTTTCCTTGTCCATCTGTATTACATATTTTCTAAACCAATGTGTCAATAACTAATATCTTCCAGCTGTTCTAGATCAACAGTTATCAGCAGTTATTTTCTGAGCTGTGATGTTAAAAAAAAAAAGCCCTCACTTCATTTATATTCTATACAAACAAAATGTAGCATGTTCAGAAGTCACTATTGCATTCTGGTGTCATAGTCTAGCTTCCAAAATTACTTTTTTAGTACCATGTAATGGTTAAAGATATAAGATGTATGTCAATATTTTGGGCTTGTTGATTCTATCAAGGTGCAAGATCAACAAATCTTTTAATAGAGTACTAGATTATTAAGACACTATCGTGTACCTTGAAAACCTACTAATTGCAAATAATTATCAAAAATAAATTTTTCCTTTGAGTTGTCACTTTTTTTCCTCACCAAATAAGTTATGAAGAAGGAACTTGTTCTTATTAGGGTTGGGGTGGATTGAAGTGAAATCCTTTCAAAAGGCTTTTTCTGAGGTGTTTTGCTCTTTATATTTCCTGGTATAGAACTCTGAGGCTTTCTTACTTCTACTTAATTCTCAGGTCTTATCTCCCAAACGTGAGACTTTAACAGTTCTTCCAGAGAGCCAGACTATTTGCATTTCACCATTTTTAGTGGTGGACTTGGTAGTGTTAGGTTAACAGTTGGACTTGATTATCCCAAGGGTATTTTTTCAGCCTAAATGGTTCTATAATTCCACAGGATTCTTCAAGTTGTCCTGATGGCTTCTGCCATTTCACCCTAAGTTTTACATTTAAAACAAACCAACTTTGAAATATTACATTAGAGTCAATTTCTTTCAACAAACCTACAGATTTCACTTAGGAAGTGAAATGTCTGCTGTCAAATGACTGAGCCCCACTTTTAGGAGTTTACATCTCAAGTTCTGACCGCACTTAAATTGGAACGGTGGCAAGGTGGTTACATGCAGTCTTGATGTCTTCCTTAGGATGGGAAATAGAACATAATAGATTTTGGAACCAAGAAGTGCTGAATGCCCTAGTTTTTCTATGTAAATATAATTTATAGATAGGTATGTGCAGAGAACTGTCCCAAAGGAAAAATTCTTTATGAAGATAGTTTGCTTTGTTGGATGTGTTTAGTATGCAGAGGAAGAAATTCCTTTTTCTTTTCTTCATCTACTATCTAAAATAAGAGGTCACTTGAGTAACCCTGGGTTTTTTGTGGTTTTTTTTTTTTTTTGTTTTTTTTTGTTTTTTTTTTTTGTTTTTTTTGGTTTGTTTTTCAATGAATACTGTTCTTACTATTACCAGTGCCATAGTACTTTGTTGACTATTAAAAAAAATATAGCAAAAGAACCCCCCAACTTTTACTTTTCTTGTTGCTTTATTTGTTTTTGTGAATGCCTTGTTTTGAAGCATTATAAAAATTGCCATGGTGAATAAGCCCTCATTTCCAAATGTTTCTGATGGAAATCCTATGGTATAACATAGCACTGAATTTAGTCAGCCAAAAGGGATTCAAGGTGAGGTTTTAAAGTGCTTCCAAGTTCTCTGTATAGCCTACCCAGTTACTTGTGTTTGGGCACTTTGGGGCTTCGCTTGCAACATAAAATCTCTTCTTTGGTTTCTCTGATAGAGATTTACTGATAGCATAAATGCTCAGATTTACTGATCTGTTTTATGCGAAAACACTTACAAGGTAACCATCTAAATTAGTCAATAAGAAATTCTGATTACAGGTGGTATTGGAGCACTGCATTAATTATTCAGAGCTTGAACATTTACCTCTGTGATATTAACAACCTTAAGTTATCTCTTAATGTTTGATCCCTGGAACTGTTTCTTTACAGAAAGTGAAACAGAATATTATTTTCCTGAAAGGAATTTCTATCCACTGCTATGGAGTGTTAAGCGGGAGTAATGGTCAGACTTGAACCTGTATGGTCAGTTTTGAACATGTATCTTCTTTTTCAGTGAGAGGCCTCACTATCTTATATAATATCCAGATTGCTCTTACTTCCTTTGCAGAAAAGATGTGTTGACCTGAAGGGAACAGGCAGGACTCCTGGCTGGGACACTCTGCTAGGAGCAGGAAATCTGTGCTTTGCTTCCTGCTCCACTGACTTGTTTTACCCATTAACTGTTTCACATGAAATTCATTATATTTCCTTCTCATAAGCAACTTCCTGGAAGTTTTATAATCCTTTGAGAGTAGTTAGAAGCAGAACAAGAGAGTAAGTCTCCATAGTTCAGTGAGTGTTGTGAAGAGATAGCTGAACTACAGGCTAAAGAAATGAAACTTTATTATCTGTGGCTGCCCTGACTGTGCTAATCATCACATCTCAAGAATACTAATATAGTTAGACTGCTGCTTGTATCTGAGGTGCCCTGGAAACCTTATGGGCTACTGCTGTCTTAAGTGTAAACTGTGTCAAAATGTAGATGGTTTGTGTTCTTTCAGAACCTTGGAGTATTCAAAGTATCTGCATGTAAGATGTGCTATGGAAACCTCTGTGTTTCATAAGTAGCAGCTGGAGACCACACAAAATACTCTAGAATTCTTGTAATAGGATGCAACTGAAGCCCATTCCTGGGCACAGCTTTGGGTATCTCTGGAGTTAGGGAAGCACCTAGAGGTTGGCGCTGTTGTCTTTCCAAACAGGAATCTGCTTGGTCCATGCAAGCCCATCAATTACGTGTGCATGATTCCACTGAAGTGGAAGGGGAAGTATAGGCTGGGATTACTGGCAGATGGCTGAGCTGCCCCCTGGGGAGGCAAGAGGTATGGATTTGAACCTTGTCAGGCAGCAGAGGAAATTGATACCACAATTTAATAACACACTTGAGTCTCTGCTCAAAAGCACCTATTGGGGGTCCCTGGGTTGCAGAACAGATGCTTTCCATGGTGCAACTTGAAGTCTAACTCTGTCTAAAGTAGAGCCTTCTGGACTGGCTGTGAATGTTCAGTTCTCTCTGGGGGGACTCTCCAAGGGAACCCTGCTGAAGACTTTGCTTCAGCCTGCAGTCTGTACACAGCCACACAGGCACAGGGGAGAGTTGTCTTGGAATGCTAGAATGCGGCTAGAATGCTCAACTTACGATACCTATGGAGTCATGCTGTGCTGCACCTTAATACTTTCTTGTTTCTGAATATGCATTCCTACGTGGTTTCTAGACAAATCAGATGCTCTGTTTTTAATGTATTCTATGCTCAACTTGCATGGCAATGTCTCTGTGCACAGAGTGTGTGGGTTCTCCTTCAATATGATAATGTTACATAATCCTAATGTATTTTGTAGTTCAGTTTATGGAGAAAAGTCAAGAATTTGTTGTGTATTTTGCCCTAAATTAATCATCTTTGAGCTTTCTGGTTTTTTTTCAGTCTTTGCTACCTGTGTAGAAAGGACTTCACTTGAAAGACTCCTGTATCCCTGGTGTTTGGGTAGTACTTTGAAATAGAAAGTAGTGATATCATAGTTACAATTTTTTTCAGTAAGAATGTGAGGGAGTTATAAAGCTGTATTGCTTATTTATGGTAAAATTAACCTTAATGATTTAATTAAGAAATATAAACTTTGTTATGCTTTAGTATTGCAGTGACACATACAAATACAGTTTTCTCAAGGTGAAACAACATGATTTGTATATGTTCTCAGGACAGCCTTTTTTCTTATATTTTGTTAAGTCAGAAGTGGAAATTATCATGAAGTCAGCTTCAAATATCTTATTTGGGTTTTTATAGCTCCCTAGAACTGGATGAACCACTCATTCAGGCAATAGGTACAAATAGATCATGACAGACAAACTACAGATTAAGTCGGAGTGATATATATGAGAAATAGTTTTTTTCACTGGTTAAAGTGGAAAAAGCAACATTTTCCTGCTACATCAAAATACAGCTTGATTGAAGATATGCACAGGCATACAAGCACACACAATTACTGCTTGAGCTTATAAAAATGTAGCTCTTAATATCTGTTCTAACCTCCATTAGGAATATTATAGAGCTGCAGTCTGCATCTATATTGGTTATTTAGCAGTAATAGTGTGTATTGTAATTGATCTAGATAAAGATGTTAGCATAAAGTATGGCAGATGAGCTTAAACCTTATGTCCAATATTGGCCAATGATGGATTAATTTTTCTTTGAGATAAAATGTGCAGCTACACATTGTATGTCTTTTAAAAGCAAAATTCCTGTACATCTTTATTTAAAGTGATGGTGTTATCAAATACAGATAATTAAGTGCTGAAACTGAAAACGTATCTTGAGTGAAGAATTCTGCTGATTTTGTGTGTGTGATTGTTTACAGATTTCATTCTCCATTTGCTCCCAAAGAATACACTTAAACACTCAATCAATGAATAACCTACAGCAGTTTGTTGTAGATTCAATAACGGGGAATGGTGCATTGTACCAGGATAGTCAGATATACCCATAGGGAGTGTCAGTGGTCAAAATGCTTCCAGTGCCAGAAGGTAGTCTGAAAATGGTCTAGAAATTCAATACAGCATTGACCCTACATTGTATACATGATCTGCAGTCAGTTTCTCAAGCTTACTTGAAGTTTAAAACCCAGTTATTTTAATTCTAGTATTAAAAAAATATATATGTATATACACACATTGTGGATTAAAACTATTTTTCTTTTAAAGTTATAGGTTTGAAGTGTGTTTTTTCCCTCTTTTGTGTGTATGTACAAACTTGTTTTCTTTTAGCACAAAGAAATTTTTATGTTAGTAAGGTCTCTGAAAATACAGCCCCTCCCTACTCCCCCCAGTTGTCAGATATCTCTACTTGGCCTGTCACTGGCACTAAATATTTTTGAAATACATAGCAATGCTAAATTACAGACAATGTGGAATGTTGCTAGGCTTACTGGAAAGCTTTAGCTCCTGTTTATAATCAAGACAGGTTCCCATATTAAGTTCCCAGTTCTGACATTCAATGTAGAATTTTATTTAAATATTTCAAATTGAAGCAAAAATATGAATGCCACTTTTTAATATAAATCAAAGAATGTATTTCTTAATAGGTTTACCCCAGTACACAGATTTGTCTTTAATTTCATAAAATAACTAAAACCATTTCCAGATACATGTATTTTTATTCTTTCTTTGTGTTTTGTTTTTTGTGTTTGTATTATTTTTGTTTTGTGTGTATTTGTTTTTTGGTTTTTTTTTCTTTTTTTTTTAGAGTGGAAGTTATCTCTGATTAATCGTACCTGGTAAGCTTCTTTCTCTCAGTGCCCAAATGGCTCCTATGCTATGACTTTCTGGATGAAACAAAACCTTCCTGCTAATTAACACATCTCCATCTTGCTCCTGTCTACCAACTGTTCTAGGTAAGTCAGTGTGTATTCTGTGCTACAGAGTGATGCATATTAAAGTCAGCATTACTACTAAATACTTTGAAAAACAGTCAGTAGACTTAAGTGCATTGTTATGTATGTGACCATAAAGAGAGATTACACCACTTGCAATTTTTAACTTCATAAATTTAGAAAAGAGCCCCCAATTCTGGTGTTTGCTTCTCAGGTGGAAGTATAATTGTTCTATTAGAGTAGCATCAAATAGCAGTCATCAAGTTTTTGGTTTAATTTTTTAAACAGACCTTTCTTATTTGCCATGATAAAATATATCAACTGCATCCTATTTAACAGGTGTAAATGTTTTCTAAAACCAGGAGAGCAAAATTTTTCAGCTTTTTCTGAAGTCTAGAAGTGTGTTGTTTTGCCAGCTGTCTATGAAAGTTCAGTGTATAAAAGGTTAGGAGCCTGACTTTTTTCTGTCTTGTATATCTTTGAAAAATTGGTTTATGGTGAGTCATACATCATGTAGCTAAGACATATGGGAATAGTTAAAGATTAAGGTAAATAGACAAATTGAACTGCTTTAAATCATTTTTCCTTGTTTCACTTTTATGAAAGAGCTTATGAACAAAAGTTGACATTAAGCAATCACAATAGGCTATTCTATATATTTTAGACAGTGGTAAAGACTTTAGTGTCAGAAAGTGTTGCATCACCGATGCTTATATCAATTTGATTGGTGTCCAAGTTTTAAAAATGTTACTTTGTCAAGTCATAACCTTTTCTGAGTCTTTCATTTGTCATTGTTTTGACGATTATATCTTTTTAAAAAGAAAAAAAAACGTTCTGTGCATCAGGAATCATATCATCTTTCATAAGACTGTTTTTATTATTGGAATAAAGTTAGTGCTTTTGTCATTAGCATCAAAACATCTAAGCAAGCACATTATATAATGTTTCATTTTAAATACAAATATCGGCAATTTCACCCAAGACTAGTGTTAGAAGTACATTTTTATGAGATGTCAGAACACAGTTTGGCTTGCAAAGACATTAATGAGATTTTTAATCACAGTCACCATAGTCTGGCTGCTATTGATAGTAGCATTACCATAAGCAAGGGTCTTCCAGACCAAAAGAAAGTGTCACCCGGCAAAACAAGGTAATCCAGAGTATGAGTTTGTTATAAGCAGACAAGCATTTTTGTTACTAACAGGTCCAAAAAAATACAGATATTCTGTAGACATCAAATAAATAAGAGGCAAAACAGATCCATTCCCTATTTGTTGTCTTTGAGTTTTTGGCAGGAACCTCAGATATGAGAAACAATAGGAGTTTGCACTAAAAATGCCATCCATGATTTAAAATGTTATTTCCTTTACTTTGATTTCAGAGCAATTATTTGTGTTGTCATTCTGAAGGGCTGGGAGCTGTGGTGGGTGTTTAAGATGTTAAGATGAATTGACCATTTCTAAATATTGCTGTGTACTATAGGAAGCTTTAGGGGGTAAACAAGCAAGCTACCAGTAGGAATTTTATCCATATCCTTGGGGGCAGCTTAGCCAAGCAATCTTACATTAATGCACCACTGTCTTCCAAAATGGAGGCTAAATGCAGTCATTGTTGTCATCCTGTCTATGCTGCAACTGTTGTGGATACTATGATTACGTAGTTACATGAAGTTTTACTCTGTTAAAATATTTGCTTGTTATTTGATTGTACTTTTTTGTCATTGCTACTATTAATTTGTAGGACTTGTACTTTTGTCTCATGCTGGTCTTGTAACTAATAGCTGATTGGTTTTGGTTTTGCTTTATGCAGTAATACTAAACACAGTAGCAGTCTGTCTGATCATCTTAAAAACTGGTGGTCTCTATCAAACTATCTGCATATCAAACCAAGAGGTTCTGAGCCTCTGTTCTTTTGCAGAAGGTAATTTTCTTTCCAATACAGATGAGGGACAAAACCATAGAAATAAAATATGATTTAATGCTGGGGATGCTCTTCTCTATAGCAAGATAATGCTTTGTAGCTATTTTTAATGGGTCACTATATTATTCTGAATTAAAGGATGTAGTTGGACTGTTTCTGTGCACTCTCTAAAAAAAACAGTGTTCAATACCAGGGGTATCAGTGCAGCTTTTAGCCTCTGTGGTAGGGGGAGTTTTTGTTTTCTGAAATGTGCTATCTGTCCTGTCTATTGAATCAGCAAAAATAAGGAAACTGAACAAAATCCTATGATATTAAAAATAATTCTTAGGGGTGCTATATTCTTTAAAATAATGCAGAAATTAACCCTTTTTACTTGATTTAATGTTGATAGTAGCCTTGATTATTGAATTACATAGCAATTTTTTAAAGTTAAAATTTCTTGGCAAGGGTTTGTCGTAAGATAACTCCTCTCTGACGTTTTCGTAGTTTAGGCTATGGAAAGATGCTGGTAAGCTTAGTGTGACATCTCCGTGTAGCGAGGGAGCTTTGACATTTCAATCACAAGAGGGAGCTGTTGGAACTAAAACTACAAGAAATGGACACTCACACATTGCCGTTTTAATCAATACTGCTCAGTTCTAAATATTTAATGAAACACATTAACAATTATTAGTTTCCACATCACACCCTATGACTACCACTGGCATGCATTTTCTAAGCGAAATATGAAAACAATAATTAAAGTGAATAAACCTATACATTGGTAGTAATATATTTGGGGGGGGTGTGGGAACAACAGCCAATCTTTTCTACTTGCGTTGGTGACAAGCTTAAATCTGCTTCCAAGCAGTCTTGTCAAGCAGTGAAACACTACTTTCGTTATAGAAACCTTTGTAAATCATCTATGTTCCGTATCAGAAGTCCATGGGTCCAACTTTTTAGTGGCTCTGTTAGGAAATTGAGCACACATGAGAATGTCATTTGGTGAAGAATGTCAGTTTATATGAAAACTGAAGAATTATCTGTTTTCCCCCTGCAGTTATGCACAAAGGCATCATTGTCAGTTCCCTTTCTTAGACCTTCCCTGCAGGCATGATCAGACTCAAGCAGACAGCTATTTTCCTTTAATTTTCCACAGCAAGCCAGTAATGCTTATGATTATTGTGAAGTCAGGAAAAGTTTAGTTTCATCAAGTGACATGTAGTGTTGCAATTAGTTACTTAAGCTCTTCTTATAAAATTTTCTACTACGGTATTTAGCTTGTCAGATGCAGCTAAATATTAGCATCTTGTATTAAATAGGAGGGTAAAAATCTTAGTGGAAAGCACAGCTGACAGCTCTCAACATGAGCTGAATGATCACTCACAATTGTAATCGATTCTGTAAGTACTGAACACAAACCCCCAGGCAATTGAGGAAAATAGGATGATGAAGGACTGCAAACTAATACGTTACACATCTTCATTGATTAGTCATTGATTAACCATTATTTTCCTGAATGACAAACAGCTAGTGGTAAAGTAACTGAAGGTGATGATTTATTTACATGTTAGACAGAATATGACTTCTTTATTCAGCTGGTTGTGAGCTAATGCAAAATCGTAAGATAACAGTTTAAGAATAAAAGCAGGTTTGGGTTTTTTTGTTTGTTTTGGTTTAGTTTTTTTCAGCGTTCCTAGAATCAAAATGTTTTTAATGGAAGCAAATTTAACGAGACTTTCAAGTAAAACATGAAATTCAAACGTGGATCATCTACATGGTACTTGTAGTATAACTACATTTAAAGAGAAGATCATTTTATAGACTTGGTATTTACAAGAATATTGATCAGTGTTTATTGAACTTTTAATTTAATTTTCTGTTTCGTTCAGTACCTTATTGGCAATTAAGCACAGCTGCAGAAATGGCAGAATAATTGTTCGCAGCATACATACTATTTTTATTCTGAAAATACCTCCAAACCCTGGCTTTGAACACCCCCTGGAGTTAGGAAACGCGTAATTAGAAAGCAGTCTATGCATTTGGAGATCATCTTTTTCTTTAATACACATCAAACATATAATTAAAATTGGTTCCTACCAATAGTATGAAGTAAAACTGATGGCAGTGCAAGATGGTAGTGGGGCTGGAATGAAGTCCAGTTGACTTCTGTTGAAAGTCCAGGTGACCTTTTTGGTTTTGTTTTCTCTTGTACTTTTTTTTTTTTAATTATTTATTTATTTAGGAGTAAATCTGTTCTTAGCCCCTAGCAGGGCTTAAAATATCAGTTCCAGGAAAGAGGCCTATGATACTGTTTGAGACATTCCCTGGTACAGTCTACTTGGTCTGCTTCAGCTGTGGAGGTATTGTGGACAATGCCTGATACTTATTAGTGATTAATCATTAGAATTTATCACTTTTCTTTTTCATTGCATTAATTATGAGCTTTTTGTAAGCATGTGGATATGTCTTTTTCATGGGAATTAATGTTCTAAATTAACAGTAATTAATGTGTGCTTAATATAGAGTGCTAGTGATCTGTGGTGTGTATTAACAGGTTATCAGAGAGACTTTCAGTGGCGGATGCATGCTCTCAAGATATATGAACATGGAATTAGTATTTAAGGGAAATTCATCACTGTTGCTAGATTTAAAGGTTAATTATCACATCACGTACATGAAGAAAACAAAAGATGCCAGTACACCATAGAACTGCAGTGTAGTGCAAATGTGTTTGATAGTAACATCCAATAACTGATCTGTTATTAGGCACACAACTGTGCAATTCTTTTGTTTTCTGGTTTTCCCAGTTTCTGTTTCTGTAAATTAATATATTAAAATATAACTACATGTTTGGCCATGTCTTTCTGTGTCAATGTCCCTCCTCCCCACCTTATGGTGATAACTTATTGCATGCCTTTTATTTTCCATACATTTGTTTTTATGAGAGGCTTACTTCCCAGGGTATCAGTTCTTAGCTTTGCTGTTGCAAAAGCTCTTTCCTTTCAGATTTATAACTTGCTTGCTAAAGAGCTTTGGGACAGTGTTGAATTAATACCATTATTATCTTGGCCTTTTTTCCATCTGAATGAAGTTGAACCACTTTGTCCCTTGGACATCCAATTGTCCCCCTAGTTGCAGGACTGGGCTGAACTGTGCAGCAGAAGTGTTTTACCAGGCACTAAGTTGCTGTTTGCTTGGCAGTTTCCTGTTATGATTCCTGAAAAGATGGTATATACCAGTTTGACACATCTTAATTATAAATCTCTTCCTCCTTGTGGCTAATCAGCCGTGTGCTTTCCTGAGGAATCTGCAGCATTCCTGCCCTCCCAAGTGCTGCCTTGTGCTGCACACCAAGCATTAGCAATTGCACAGTGTTGATTGCTTTAACAAATCTGAAAATACTACAAAAAACATCTTTTTTTCTTTCTTAGAACCACAAGGAAAAAACTCTAGAATAAGGCATAAAAATACACAGTTCCATTTCATTTACACCTGCACTTTCAATACCTATTTCTGGTTCCCTGTGTAAAAGTGAATAAGAAATCCAATAAATCCTTATATAATTTTCTATGTCATACTCTGTTTGCATTACCCATTTAAATTGCCAATTAAGGGGACTATTCGCATGACCAAGACTGTGATGTGGTCTGCTATGTAATGCTGGTACATACTTCATAATTGAAGAAAAGTATTTTGGGTTTTCCATCTCATTCTTTTGAGTCCAGATACATTATTACAACTACACATGGGGTAGAATATGCCTCAGTGTCTTCAAGCATCTTTAATATCTTTAAATTTTGAAATGAAAATGTAGCTGTCAATTTTAAACTAATTTGGATGGACAGGAATAAAATGCAAGCCTCACTTCAAATTAGAATTTTCAGTGAGGATTTCTAATGGAAAGTAATTGCTGACAATAGGAAATGACAAATTACTAATTACTTAGTTCAATTAGACTTTTGTGCCTTTGGTCCTAAGTGGCAAGCATACAGCAAATCTTGCACTTTTGTAACAATTAATGACACTAAAACTATTTAAACTGCCAACAGATGTGAATAAGAAGACATGAATTGAAACTTGCTTAATTTACATACTATCCAAATTTTGTGTCATGTAAATGGTATTTAATTTTTGTTACAGTTTAATATTGTTCACATAGTTTAATTTCTTCAGAACTTCTCGGAATAAAACATTTTTGCTGAAACACTAGTGCTAATGCTTTCTTTTCACTTATCGCAGCAGTATGTATCTGAAAAAGACTCTAAAACATGTAGGGGTGATGAATGGAATATAACTTTTTTTTAGAGCTTGTGATAACACTTTTACTCAAGTGGGATGTAGAATTTGATCAGCTAGACTACTGCAATGCAAGATTTCAAATTCTTTTTATTTTCAAATTATTATTCCTCATCCTTTGTATAGCATTCAGAAGCAGTCAAACATATATTTGCTTCTCAGTCTTTAATAAAGTCCTTACAGAATTTGCATGTTAGATATTGTTTCTTCATTACTGCTATGCTGGTTTATGCTGTTTTCTAGTTAAAGATGGATTCTTAATTCTTACATTTTGCAGTTCAGCTGTTTCAAATTGCTTTCAAGTATGTTTCCACTGAGAAGGAGGAATGACAGACACTAAATGACTAGATGATCTTTCGAGGTCCCTTCCAACCCCTAGGATTCTGTAAATTGACTGTAAAGCTTGTGCAGTTGTTAATACATTTATACACGGTTGTTTTCCCTGTAAAGTTTACCACATTTCACCTCAAAACTTTTAATACTGAATGTCGAAAGTAAGATGCCCAAATAAATCTTCTATGCCTTAGGATCTGCTAGCCTCTTTCCAGTGTATTGCATGTGATCGTTTAAGATTTCTTTGGTTATTTTATAGTGCAAAGATCTTGCCGCTTCTGTTTGGGTATATGAATACCCAGCTTGGGAAATATTGCCCAGTAATATTTTTAGTCAAGAGAAGAAAAAAAATACCAAATTGTGAAGCTAGTAGTTGAAAAGAACTCTATTTGATTTTGCAAAATCTGCAAACGTCTATGTCTGACTTCTTCTCTTAAGCATAACAAAAAGAAAGCCAAAGGCAACACTTAAAAGAAACTGTTAATTGATAGTAATTTAGGATCGCTTAATTTTCCAGAACAATCTCCCTGTCCTTTTGTTTTGTAACAAGATATAAAGCAGTAGAGGGTATTGTAGCAATGGGTGTTTCTGTTGAAAAGGTGTATAGAGAGATTATATTCTCAACATGGGAGTAGAAATAGAAATGTCTTTACAAAGTATAAATGAAAAGGCTACAATGAGATGTGTAGGACCCCAGTTGAGAAAGATTTATAGCAGTGCCTAAATTTAGTTTCAAAAGCTGTTTTGGAAAGGAGGGTGTTCTGTATGGAGCATTGTGCAGGTGTGTAGATTCAGTCTACACAGGTATGTGTGTAGTGTTGATGCTACAGCAGCCTTAATGCAGTATACTTCAAGACCCAATATGAGATTGAATATACTGTTATGGCATTTGTTCATAGGTGTTTTTTAATCTGAGGTCTTGGCAAGTGACTGCCAAATGATCCTCCCTTTCTTCAGTCTTACACTTCATGTAGAACTGAAAATGAAATAATTTTCTCCTTGATATGAAATATTAGGTAGCAGAAAAGCCAAACTGTATAAATGTAGAGGATGTATATTACATGTGAGGGTTATATGCCCGTGCAACTGTGTAGTTTAACTATTAGCTCTTCACCTGGATTATATTGGTGCAGTTTTGTTGTTAGTAGAGATGCTTTAATCTACATCACTTGAGTCTAGCAATCTCTGTTGAGCTTTACTGTGTTATAATCCTCTAAAAAGCAAGCACACAGTGCAAGTGGTCTGTGAAACTCCTGGCAAAAGGTTTTCTGTAAGGGGATTTTCCCAAGAGATTTATCTTGGTAGTTTCAGATTCCTAATGCTTTTACTTTATTTAATTTTTAAATTTCTAGTAATTAGAGCAATTGTACTGCTACTTCAAAACAAACGAAGCTTATAAGTGAATTGAATTGCAGCTGTAGATTTGGACAAACCTATGTTGTTTCACCACAGCTGAGGTTTTCTCTTCCCAAAAGCTCAGTGAACTTTAGAACTAGAAATATAAGAGGGACCATACCTCATAACAGAAGAGAAAGGAAAAGCTTAAGCAGGGGGTAGGAAGCCTGGGAAGGGACAGAGGAAAGAAAGACTTTCACAAAACAGAATGGGGGTGGGGGGAAAGAGGCTTTAATATTGTGCTTAGAAACAGATAATGTGAGAAAGAGGTGAGAGCAGGGACAGACGTATATGTGGAGCAGGAAGGACAGGAAAAAAAAAAAAGTGGCATAGTTAGAAGAAAAAAGAGAGACAGATGATGGGGGGGAAACAAAAAAAGGGTCAAAGATACCAAAAAAAACCAAAAACCAAACCAAAACAAAAAAAAACTAAGGAAAATTAGCAGGACAGATATAAGGTTAAGAACCTGGTGTCTTCATTTATGCCACAATGAATCATGACAGTAGAAAGTTTAGGCTGATTTAATCATCCACAGAGTGTATCATTTCCTTTCCAGCTCCATCATAGTTATTGAAGCAGTGGCAATAGAAGAAATGTGCAATTCTTGATTGTTTGGACTACTGGAAAAAAGGGAGGATGAAAAGGGGAAAAGGCAAGAATGTAGTTTTTGTTTAGTTTTAGTTTGAATCGAATGCATGGATATAAACATACGTACCCCTTACGTGAAATCATATCTATAGCTCTAGTGACGCTTACGTGGAAACTACATTTCTAATGGCAGTGTTGTGTCAACTAAGAATTGAGAGGAATAATAATTTATTCAGTGTCATTGTATTGTTTTAGTAATAAAACATACTGGGTAAAGTTAAGTGTCTAAAATGGACTAATATCATTACTTTAAATATTTCCTTTAGCAAGATACCTTTTATCATTAAAAATTAGTATATTTTTACGAATCGGGAAACACCAAGACAAGTCCCTCAAAATTTATGAAGAAAATAAAGATATTCAAAATTGCCATAGTTTCTCAGCTTCTGTGGCTCAGAATATTTCAAAACATTTGTCATTATACAGTTAACATAATCATTCCAATTCACTTTTCTCCAAAGTGAAAAAGTATATGAATGAAGTTGTAGCAAGCCTCTCTCAGATAGTCTTTGCTGCTATGATAAGAGAAAATTAGCAGTACATACTGATGCTGAAAATATTTTCTAGCTTACAGAAGTAACCACGATGCTAGTCTAATAGTTGGTTTATTATTATTAATCATGGGAATTATGCTTTTCCGTTTTATTTTTTTAAGACTAGTGACTTTTAACCAGAATAAGTCTACTGGAAGTTTCTGATAAAAATAGATCTACTTTCTTTTTTTAATTTGACTGACAGATTCTACTGTTCTGATGTTTCTGAACAGGTAAACAAGTTGCCTTCCCCTCCTGCACCCTTTCCCTGTTTTGGGTTGGTTTTTTTTTTCTTTTTTAAGAGAAGAAAACTGAAGTGTGAAAAGAAAAATTGGTATCATTTAGAACTAAGACCCTGATTCAGCAAAAATCAGCTTGGCTCATAAACTAGGCAAGGCCGCTGAAATCCTGGCCGATTGTCTCTTACAGGTACATATGCAGTGTTAGATGGCTGTTTTCCTAAAAAGGTCCAGACATCTTAAATATGCTTAAATAAAATGTTTTGATATTTTTTTCAGCTATCGAATAACATAAAGTAATGGTTCATTAATAATGACTTTTTTTTTTTCAGATTGATAATTCTTTTACACCTGTATTATGTGTGAAACCTTTCAAATTGCATTTGTTAATGCATTAAAACCTTGTTAGATTTCATGCATAGTTTAAAGTTGAGAAGGATTATCTTTTTTGTTAAAAAAAGAGTAGCTACAAAATGAAAATGTAAGAAATAAGATAAAATGTACTGTACAGTGGGATTAAGGATAAATGCCTGTTGTAAATAAATAAACTATCCCATGTTGGGGAATTCACCACTTTGGGAAATTATTCGAATGTCTAATTATTCTAATGGCAAAATATTTTCTTCTGGAGTCCAATAGGAATCTCCCTAATTTGCACTCATTCCCTGCTTGTCTTTTCTGTGTGACTCCTTGCAAAAAGGGACTCTCCATCTTCTTAGCCACCCTTTAAGTACTGGTACACGGTATCAAGGTTTCTACTAAGCATTCTCTTCTCAAGGCTGAACAAACCCAGTTCTCTCAGCTTTTCTTCATATGGCAGTCATCTGATAATCCTTGTGGCCTTTCTTTGGACACTTTCCAGCCCATCCACATCTTTTTTTGTATGGCAGGGACCAAAACTGAACACAGTGCTACAGGTGTGATCTGACAAATGCTGAGTAGAGCGCAATAATGACTTCATCTCTGCTGGTGATGCACTTGTTGATACAGCCCAGCATCCTGTTGGCTTTCTTTTTTTTGGCTTTTTTCTTTTCCTAGTCAATCCCTTCAGCTGACCTGTGACAATCACCAGGAGGATTTGCTCTGTAACTTTCACAGGAATTGAAATGAGGGTAGTGGGTCTATGATTTCCTTCGTGGAACCCTTCTTGTAGATAGGGATGACATTAGCCTTCTTATTATGGACATTGGCCTTGCAAAAACATCAGCCAGCTCTCTTAACACCCTTGGGTGAGTGACATCTGTGTCCATGGATTTATATGAGTGAAGCTCTTGTAAGAGTTGACACACCAGTTCTTCCTTCACTGATGTGTGTCTGTATCAACCTGTATTTTTGTTCCCACGGTCTAAGACCTAACAGTGCTGGTAAAGACAGAGGTGAAGAAGGTGTTAAGGATTTATGCCTTTTTGGTGTTGTTGGAGACTAGTTCACCTCTCTTGTTTAATAGTGGGCCAATATTCTCCTTCTGTTTCTGCTTGTTGTTAACATATCTAAAGAACACTTTCTTGAAATTTTTGATATATCTCTAGCCAATTTCAGTTCAAGCTAAGCTTTTGCTTTCCTAACATAATATCTGCACGCCCTGGTAATACCCTTGTAATTTTTAACAGGTAGCAAGCACAGTGAGGAGGAGATCCTTTTAGAATCAGTAGATAGATTTTTAGAGGGCAAGAGAAGGTTTTTTTTCCTTTCTAACTAAGGCAGAGGAAGAGAAAAATACTAGTAACTAAAAAATGTTATTGCTCATGATGGGAAGTTGGTGTGCCAATACAGTCAGAAAATGCAGATTATAGGTATGGATTTTGTTGCTTTGTAGTGTATCTGCTGCTCTTGTATACAAAGTCTATAAGGCCAAATGCCTTTAAAGAAAATAGTATAGTAGTGCAAAAGGTTATGGATATTTTAATGACTTTGTACGTGTATCTTGACTGGGTAGATTGTAGGCAAGAACTAAAACAGGAAACCTGATTTTTGCCTTATTGCACAGCACTGACCCTTTGAAATGAAGTTGGTTTGTGCCATTTATATTAGTGGAGGCCTAGGAATGATTGTGACTAAAAAAATTTACCTTGCTACTGTAGTACTGGGGAAATGAGGTAATGACTACTGTAAAGCAGATTAAGCAAGTGTGTTTTGAAGCCAGCTATGCACAAAAGTGAACTAAAGCTCATGCTTCACAATGCCTATTTTTGCAAAATAAAGTGAAACATAAACTTGCATGTACTCTTATTCCTAAACTTTTTTATATTAATTATGTAGAACAAACATGATATGAATAGGAAGTTATTTACCTCGTTAGATTTTCAAATAGCTGTTATTGCCAGACAAAAGCAGTGAAAAACCAGTTATTTTTAAAATCATAAACTAGTCTAATCTCATGGCTTTTGTGATGTGGTAGTGTGTTTTTACTGAACTTCAATTTGATAAGCTTATAGTACCCAGTATTTTTTTTTCTTTTTCTTTTTTTTTTTCTTTTTTTTTTTTTTTTTTTGTAAGCAAAAATGGAGTTTAGAAGTGAGATTTTCAGAAAAAGAACCAATCTGTTTCAAGAGCTTAATGCTAGGAGCACCGGACATGGCAATGCTGAAAGTCTACTTCTTGATGTGGCAGATGCTGCAACTCATCATGAGGAAGAAAGAGGGAGTAAAGCTTCTTAAGTAAGGGCTGTGCTTTTCTAAAGAGTGTTGCCTACTGACATCCTGGAGAAGTGGAATCAGCTGTCAGGATGCCTCAAAGCCTTATGGCCCTACCAGAAAAATGGATTTGTGTGGCATTAAGTTGCTTTTGCCCCCATTAGGTTGCATCACTACTGCAGCCAATACCTGCTTTTAAACTTCTCTTGTGTTTGATCCTCTGACTTACGTTCTCTCACTGTTGTAAATTGCTTCTTTGGGGGAAGAAGAGGGGCTTGTCATGTCTGTCTTATAGCTCTTAATAACGGGTATGGTCCACTTCCTTCAGCACTGTATGTGTTTGTGTGGTTTTATTTTTCCTTAAGAAGTCTTGTGCAGTATCTTTTGTTTTGATACATAGAAATGCCAATTATTAAATGTAGCAATGGTTGATTACTTAAATTGCAGAGAAAGGTGAGATCCTATTTTTAACTTGCAAAGATTTATTTTAAAATAGTCAGCAGATAGATGTGCCAGGAATTGGTTCATCTGACTACAACTCAAGACCAGGTTGTGCTCTTCTTTACACTAGAGCATGTCTGTTGCGAGTCTTCTGATATCCATCAGGAACAACATGGTAGAGCTGAGAAATACTTAAGCCCTTACCCTGATGCAGTCTGTACTTGGTATCCATCTCCATGTCCTGTTAATTTACAAAGTCTTGCCAAAGATGGGCCTTGGTAGAAAGAAGCAGCTTCTGGCATCTCAATTTCCTCCTCTTCCTTCTCTTTCCTTTGCTTCCCCTTCCAAAAATCCCCACATTCTTTCAGTACAAATGCTCACTATCTAAAGGCAGTAATTCATTGCTTTTCATTGTGTATAATGTTCCCTGGATGTATCCAACTGTTTTGTTTTGCTGGGAAGGATTGTCTCATGAAGGGACTTTTCCAGTCTAAGTAATGTATGAAAATATTACAAAGTGGAGGGATGACAACCTTTTGTATTAGGCTGCAAAGAGAAGGATCTGTTATGTTCCTACACTGTGAAGAATAAGTATGTCAGAAACTTTTCCCTCTCAAAGATGAGATGGCTCTAGGACCCCACAGCCTGTCTCTGAAATCTGCCTTTGGTACTGGAGCGTGATAAGTGCTGGTACACCCTGAGCCTGGGGGATCACAGCTCTGTAATTCAGTGTGGTACAAATATCCTTTTGTTTTTTCTAGATTCTTGCTTAGTCATGAAAGGTAATTTAACTCTGTTAGTACAATCCACAGGGTTTTGGCAGTAGTCTATTGATTTTTGTGTCTTATTTTTTATTTACCTCTCTGAATTCCATATGGCTTTCGATTTAGTTGTACTGGAAAAGGACAAAGAAAAATCCCACTCTGGTCTGTCAAAAACTACACTTTGACTCAACAGGGAATGATAAGGAGTGAAAGACATTTTTCTATGGATAAACAGAATGCTGTAGCTGTTTCAATAATTCACAAAACCACCAGTGTTTATAAATCATTGTCTTGTACCAGGACACAAAGTGTGTACAACTGTAAGGAAAGGACAGACCTGGCCCTCATGAACTCATCTTCCCATTTACCTTCTATAATCAGAGTTCCTTAACTTTCATTTATTAATTGGTTTGTTTATTGTAGCTGATATTAATATCAATACTAAAGAAGGTTGTTTTGGTTTTTTTCCTTCCCATGCAAGCTCATTTTCTTTCAGTACTTGCTGTCCTTCTGTTACTGAAACAGCTTTCAGTTTTCAGGCTAGCTAGCTGAAAGACTGTTTGTGGCTATAAAAGAGCCAAACCAGGGCTCAGTACATGGATCTGAGGAGGATTACTAAGGATTCTAGGGCATTTTGCTTCTGTCCAAAATTACTTTAAGGCATAGGTGTCAGATAGCTTGGCTGTGTCTGATGGATCAAGGGGACAGAGCGAGAGTGAGAAAGAGAGGTGAAAGGGATAAGGAACAGATTGAGGACAAAAGGAAGATCAGAAAGCAGTCTAGGTAGTGAAGGGAAAGACAGGAACAATATTGTACTTGTGAACTTCTATTTCTAACTCTTTGAATACAAAGTCAGTCGAGAGCACTTCTTCAGATGTATTGGCACAAGCTGGAGACAGGTGGTTCACTTTAAAATTCATCACTGATTGTGTATCATCTACATAATTTTAAAATTACTTTATTTGACAGACTTTAAGAAGGTGTATATCCTTATTTTGAGTCCTAAATAAAAATTAATCAAATGTTTTTTTATTGTGTGTCTATTTTGACTATTTCATTTGTTTTTACAATTCCAGTAGTAGCTGGTCAAGAAAATTTAAAACCACAATAATCAGTGTTGGAGGTCAGGACTGTGGCATGTTTGCAGTGATGTGTGTGAAGAGAAACATCCTGACTGTGCTGTGCATGGCTGTGTGTGCTGAGCAGGCTGGCTGGTGTGAGCCCCCGGTGTACTCTATGCCTGACACTTGGGTTAATGTTATCTGGGAAGTTGCCACCAGGGTTCATGCACAGTATGGCTGAAGTTTCTGGTTCTGGCTTTGTCTTTGCTTACCACAATATCTAGTACTGTGGCCTTTAGGGCATGGCATGTAACCTCTGCAGAAGTTACAATTTGAGTAATTTTGTTAAAGTTCTAGCAGAAGCCACTCCTTTTTTGAATAAAACAAAGATATTCTTGTTCTAGTATACGTCCTTATAGCCAAATGACCAAATTTGTGAAGTATGACCAGTTTTTCACTATTTCAGTCCCCATTTATGAATATGCTGACAGAAGATGAGGTAAGTTTGTGAGCACAAGAATGACCTCCTAAGCGCCCTGTGGGTGCTACTGAAACTCTGGTTTACCTGGGACAGAGAATGGTGGTAGTAGTTGTGGGAGTGTTAATGGAAAAAACCAGTTATATTTAACTATTTTTAGTACTTAGATACTAGGGTGACTTCAAAATACCTAAAAGGTGTAGGTAGAGGGAGTCAAAAAGAGCCAGTCTCCTAGGGGGAAGTGTTTACAGCACAATGGGAAGAGCAATGTGATACGATGGGCCAAATTTTGTCCTCCTGTCTTTTAGATTTGGTTTGTGTGTTTACTGTTCTTCGTGTATTTTGCTAGTTGAACTCGACGTATTTTTTCTTCTCTGTCAACCTACAGTTCTATCCCTGTACAAATCTTCTAAATTAAAAAGCGTGGCAGAGAAACCGGTATGGTAGGAATTTTACTGTATCCTGCAAGTTCCAGCAGTTTGTCTTGAACGTGTGAAGTTATTGTGCAATTCAGAATTTTTGTTTGTAGAAGAAGGTGTCAAAAGTATCAAACTTTCATTTTCAACAGGGAAAATAACACTGAGCAAACCAGCAACCCATACAAAATAGCAGACTGGAATTATGTTATCTTCATTTGTAAGAAATAAAATTATAAAGAAGTGTTGGTGGAAAAATAAAGAAAATATCAGTAGACCATAATTTCAGAGGTAAATTATCTTTTCTACTGAAGGTTCGTATGATCCAAATTGAGCCACATTTGGCTCAGAGTGAGCAGAATTAAATTTTGGGGGAGGGAAAAAGCCCCGCATCAATTTCTGAAACCTTGTAAAACTCTTTACTGAGACAGATATATGTGTGCATAAATTACATATGCACATATAGTTCTATATTCTCGCATCTAACTGATTTTCTAGCAATTGGGATCAAAGTGATATAATGAAGAAAGCTGTGCATACATTTCTTTTTTTTTTTTTTTTTTTTTTTGTTAAATCCTTTATATTTGGACAAACTACAGTTTCATTGCTGGCTAATATGATAAAAAGATGCATTGTAAGGGTTACCTAACAACACTGGTGGTGTTGATGAATAGTTGCAATTAATACATTCCCTTAATTAGTCTGATACCCAGAAGATGCACCTGGCAGGTCATTTTAATACTGCAATTGATTTATTGCTGCTAGAAATGATTTTACCAGCTATCTTCAGAGAGCACAATTAGAGAGGATTTAATTTTTTTTAATGCATTTTCACTGAGGAATAAACATAAAAGGTCTAAGTAATTCAGAACAAAGCAACTATAATGTACTAATGGTTTATGGATTTTATTAATATTCAGCTAATATTAGAGGCAATTCTAGAGAACAGCAACCTATTTGCTATATGAGGTATTTAAATTTTAGTATATGAGTGCTTCATTTTAGAAACAAACCAAACCGTGATACTTTAAATGAGTTGCTAATATAACGTATGGGAAATCTTGCAAATGGTGTAACAGAATATATTGGTAGATTTGTGTTTGCCTGTGCTTTGTGTTGTGTGTGGTACATGTGTCAGATGCACGGAGATTTGGGAAAAAATATGAATTATGTACTGTTTTTGAATCATAAACTCCCTCTAAACAAAGAAATATTTTTTCTGTGGTTACTGTAGCAATGGAATTGAATTGGTGCCAGCTCAGCCCATCCTAAAAGTAGGAACTTCTATTTTCATATTTTTAAATCTGGTTTTGAAATCGATCTTGAAATGTTCTTGTTTTGTGTCATGCATAACTCCCCACCTTATTGTATTTTGCTTCATTTCCACTGCTGCAGCAGTCAGCATGGCTGCCTTTTGTTAGCTTCTCTGTGCACTAATATCACTGAAACTATTGGAGATGTCCAGCAGGCTCCCCTTTTACAACTTAAAAATTTTTTTCTTCAGTAGCAACCTATTATCTCCTCAGTGCTTAAAAATTGCTTTCTTTTCATCTCTTTTCCAAGTGACAAAGCATTTTCCCTTGATAAGGGGGTAAACAATTTTTCAGAACTTGGGCAAGAAATCTTGCTACATACTGCTTGTATGCTTTAGTGTTTTAAATAAAATCATAGGGAATTTGGTCATGCAACAAATCCAAGACTGCCCTGAATGTCTTAAGCTAATATGAATTCATCTGAGCTCTGTCCTCCGAATGCCTTTTGCTCTCCCTGGAAACTGAAGGGCCAAATGTACTTGCACAATGCATCTGCCTGATCCTTAAGGCAGGGGTATGATGTGTGGACACAAGCTTTCCTTGCAGCCTTGGCATCTTGAATTGTGAGGGATCTGGATTTGGAAGTGAAGTTCTGTTTTTTCAGATGATTGAACCTAGTAGAGTAACTTTTGACCTTGCAATAAACATTTGAGAAAATAATTGCAGTTCAGTATTTATGGGCAGCATTTAGCCCGGTGTTATTTTATGTCACTCCAGAGCTCATACAAGGCACCATATAGTACAAACAATAAAGTATTCCCCTCCACAACTGAGTAATCTGATCTATTTTCAATGTGAGCTAAAAATTGGCATGGAGTTCTAAAATAAAGCAGGAAATTGCTGCTATGCAAGGACGTGACTTTATAGCACAGTTAAGACCTGACTTAAGTCTCCCTGAAATCAGGGTCCAAGTCTGGGATTTTTTTTCTGACAAGATGTGGCCCCGCACACTGGAATTTCTCTTATTATGACTGAAATGTTCTGGGTGCATACACATGTTGCTGTGTACTAGAATTACTAATGAGAAGTGCTTGTCTGAGAATCTGCTAGCAGCTTTGCAGGCAACCTGACTGAGGGCCAGGTGAATACAGTGAGTGAAATGGGGAGACTTCTCGGTAGCAATGTGGGTTTGAATAGCTCCCAGCTGAAGTAAAGAGGGCAGTTTGGGGTTAATAATAAATATCTGATAGCACTGACTTGTCTATAAGACATGATTTAGGTAACATCAAGAATTTGTAGCAGTATGTCTTGGGATGGGACACAGGGTGGAAACATTCAAAGTTGTGTTTGTGGCACTGCTAGATCACAAACACCATCCACAGTCCGTGTTTTTCTTGAGACTCAGGAGGAGGGAAATGCTCTGCATACATAAGGGAGTCCAGAGCATATAATATGCAGTCATCACTGATTGCAAATTAGTTCAAGGAGTTTCTGCTAAATGGAAATCACTTTCTTTCTGTTTAGATGACAAGGAAGCTGCTGTACACTAGAAACAGTCTGGAATAATAATGTCAATAAAATGGGTGCTGCACATAGGAGGCACAGGTTCAAGTTGAAATAGAATAAAAAAGATTATTTGGGTAAAAAGTAACATAGCAGGCACATAATGTCTCTGTGTAATTTTTTCCAGCAAAAAATTCTACTGGGGTTTTTTTTTTTTTTTTCCCCCATCTCAAATTCTCTTTAGGTTTGATACCTTATGTGTAACACAAAGCCCGTGGATGCCATAAAGTCTGGGGGCTGTTGAAAACTGTCTCAAAAAATATTTCTGTTATTAAAATACTGTCCAGTCTTTTGACCTTTGTGGAGGACCCATGGCTTTTGCTATAATTAGGACTTAAACCAATTGATTGGAAATATTGCATAATAGAATTTAAATAAAATTTAATTATAGTTTTTCAAGGCCTAAAATTATTTTAAAGAATTCAATGAGTATGAATGAGTATAAAACAATAACAGCTGAATCAAAATAATTCCACATATTGAATATAAAACAAAAAGTACATAAACATTTCCAGTTGCAAAATTAATGTTAACATATATGTGGTTTTATTTTTTCCCTTAGGAATTTTATTGAAGATTTACAATTATCATAGGACTCAGTGCAGTTTGTTTGCTCCCCACAAAAGCAGAGATGATTTTTATTGACCAATCTTTGATCCAAGAGATTAAAGAAAGTACTGCAAGAGCAGTGAAAAGGATAACACCATGGGGGTCAATAGGCTTACTGCTACTTGGAAATGAAAGTGAAGCATTCCATTGGGAGAGGGGGTAATTTAACATTCTTACTGGGAACCTGAGAGTTTTCCCTTTTTTTTTTTTTCATTTTTCTTTTTTTTTATAAGGAAAAAAAAATATCTTGCAGGTTTCCCCATGACTTAATACTATGGCCATAATATGAGGTCATTTAGAGGGCACTAGATTCACCAACATAATTCTACACACCGCTTTTTAGTCCAAATGGCCTGGCTGTCACATACTCGGACTCTTGATTGAAATGCTTCTGGTAGACTTTTAGAATGCAGTCTGAGGGCTTAGTGACTCAATATTTTCGACATGAATACATTTCCTATCTCAAAATTTCTATGAACTACTGCAGAGTTAATGTGTCTTTTGGTTGTTTCTTGAAGCACTTTTACCAGCACAAATCTGGTAAAACTACATGAGTCAAAAGGAAATGAAAGTCCTTGCTTGATACAGTTCTTTTTTATGGCACCGTCATCATCATCATGGCCCTTTATGAGGGTATCAAAATGCCTGATGAAAAGCAAATTTTTCTTTCTTGAAATAGCCCTTAATATCACTTTTCCTCATGTCTTTTGTTTTGATTTTGTTTGTTTGTTTGTTTTCCTTTCTTGTCCAGGTGCTATGATTTTTATCTTCCCTTTCACTGCAAAGAGAAAGTGCAGAAAGAACAGCTGGTATGACTTTCAGGATGTGGACTTTTGGGATGCAGAATATTCACAGAGGCCTGGCAGAGAGCTTGGGTCAAGCTTCTTTCTGTCTTTGAAAAAATGCCAAATAAATCTGATTGAAATTGGCCAGTTCTATTTGTTTTGCTCTATGCCAGATACAGGTTTGGAGGCTGAGATGATTTTAACATTTTATTGAGTTTCCTGCAGGTAAATTGTAAATTATTAGTATCTAATTTTAAGAGGGGAAGGGGCTCAAAAAGTTCTCAGCTTATTTGTCCTATGAATCTATATGATGTGTTACTTTAACAGCACACTAATGTGCTTCTAAGAATCTCTCAAAATACTAATGAAAAATTAATTCTACCAAGAAAAATGGCAGGATAACCATGGAGTTAACAGGAATTGTGATGCTTTTTTCTTTTTTTTTCTTTTTTCCTTAAAAATTTCCTTAGGGCTAGTGACTTTGAATACTGGTTTTGTCATATGAATTAAAGTTCAAGAAGTATCTGTATACAATGGTTATTTTTTGCAGTTCATTTACTACTCACAAGTGGTTCTTGACAACATTATCTAGCTTCTTGAAACTCTGTGCTATGCTTTTAGTTACCTGGATCATGTTAGGTTTTCCAGAAAATCATCACCAATCCTGCTGCTATTCACTGCTTGGTAGTCATGGATAAGTATGGGTTTTCTGCCTGGTTTTGTTTTGCCTTTTTTGTGTGTCCCTATCCCTGATTAGTCAGGAAGCTTTTATTCTCAGTTTACTTAATTGCTCTAAACTTTAAACTTTTATCCTGATTCTTTTTGTTTAGGGTATGTTATATATAACTTGTATGTTTTTCATCTTTTAGCTGTGGAAAAAGGCTGCTATATTGTTCATAGATGTGTCTGATTCCAAGCTTTCCTATGATCTTTCGTAGATCTCATAATATTTAGGTATGGATTTTTTGGGGGGGGCAGCTCGGAGGTGGATGGAGGCCAGGAGAAAGAGGTTGATTTTTTTTCTTCCTGAAAGCTCCACATTTTATAGGAATTATGCATATATTGTGTAGGGGGTATAAATGAACAAGCACTTTTTTTTTTTTTTTTAGTGGTAGCAGGGTAAAACTTAATGTGCATTTGACTCAATACTAAAACTTCAGAAACTAGAAGACAAATATAATAAATTCCAAATGTGCTATGGAAAAACAAAGCACTTTTAATATGGAAGGACCTACCTTTTTAATGCTGCTCTCTTGGGCTGGTGTTCAGTGAATCTACTACCATTGCAGTGGTATATTCAGGAGCAGGATATAAGGAAACATCCCAAGTGTAACAAAGATTAGGGGTTTTACTGGTAATGACTTAAAAATGAAATAACTGCTGTACTCAGTTCTGCATTTGAGTGTAGTGGACAAGAAGCAGTATTAACTTTGTGTGCCCTGAAATCATAATATTTTCTCTAAGGGGTTTTTTTAGTATAATCTTTATTATTTTATTTTGGAGAAAAATGTTGTATGAAAACATGTAAAAAGTATGCAAAATTTCTGCTGTGTTCACAGTGTATTTCTGCAATCATTTGTTGCATGCAGTGGCTATTCCCAACTTTATCCATGCTCCTGAAATTCTAGTGTGATCTAGAAACATTGAACTGTGTAGTGTTATTGATTTTTAATATTGGAGCTCGATTTTTTAATAGAGCAACTTCATTGCTAATCTCAGACTTGTGCAAAAATCAAAATAAGCTTCTTTTCCCTACATTTTGGAACACATCTTTCTTGCCAGCAATTTGTGGGATTTTGGCTACAACAAACTGAAAGGTTGCACCCAGTATTATCAAAAACATCCTTTCTTGTTTTCCAGTTCAAAACTGAATGACTAATTTTATCAGTACAAAAGGGAAAGAATAATGTTAAACTGTGGGTGGGCTGACTATCATCAGAAATTGTGGAGGCTAAGGACACCACTGAAAACAAAGAAAGAGATGGCAAATATTTCATGCTGGAGTTCTTTTTGCTTTTATTCCAGTGAAACTTTTGGTTTCTGAGGATTTCTAGTGTTAAATGTTGACAGCAGCAGACTTAAACTCTGTCCTGGGAATTTGTTGTCTAGTCAGTTTTGGTCTTTAGACTTTCATCTTTCCACTCAGGGATAAGAGTTTGGTCAGCATAATTAATTTTATCTTAGTTGTTTTATATTTAATCATTAGATTGTCACCAAAGTAAATTCTCAAGGGAATGAGGGATACTATAAAAAGGTCAAACCAAAGTGATTAGGACTTAGCTTAGAAATGTGTACAGATTATTTCAGTTTACATGCAACTTCATGTGCTAAAGTGGGGCTTTTCCCAGGAAAAAAGGAAAAAGTTTTGGGTCTCTTATATTCAGAGGCATTTCTCTTTAAAGATGGCCTTACTGTTAGGGTTTCCTAAGCTATTTTGCAGGTATGGAGCCATGTGTGTGTTTGACAATTTGATATTCTCTTCAGTATCCCAGGTGCACTGAAAGGTGGTGAGGAATAAAAGAAATACCCTTGAATGACCTGCAAGGTTACGAACAGTTAAATTCTGTCAAATTAAATGTATAATACTGAAAACATTATTATAGCAAATACACCTTGGAGTTACCTCAGCGGAGTGGGTATGGGGTGGGGGACGAGGAGCATTGCTGCTCAGACACTGAGTCCCTAAGGGTGTCAACTTCAACCAAATTAAAAAATGTGTGCCAGCCTCGAGTTGGCATGCTTGAGTTCACTTCACTCCAGTCAATGAGACACCTTAGCCCAGTAAGCACAATAGAGACAAAGAGATGCCTTGCGACTGACAGAGAGAGAAAAGAGTCCTTTGAGATGAAATGTTAACATAAGAAGTGAAAATGGTTTGTGGTAGTCTCAAGCTGGCTCTTTTGGGTTCACTTTCCTCTAGTTACTGAACTATAGTGCTGTACCTTAACAGAGGAGTCTCAATAAAATTAGAAAGATATCCTAAAAAGGACAGAAGACGAGAGTATGAGAGAGAGAGAGGGAGAGTTCTTTTGATAAGGAGCTTAACAAAAGTGGAAAAAATGGTTTATGTGAATGCTAGTTTTCATGGCAGTCTCAAGCTGACACTTGGGCTCCCTTTATTACAGTTGGTAAGCTACTTTAGCAAACAAAGGAGAATGGAGAGAACGATGGATGGAAACAATAGAAAAAGGGAGAGAAAAAGAGACCTCTGATAGCATATAACTCTACATGAAATCTCAGCCTCTGTGTTTCCATTTTTGAAACATTTTCTGTAAGGCAGAGAAACACAAATGGTTGACTCATTGTGAAGATACTTCATAGGTAATTAAACAAATTAAATGCTGGGATTTTAAATTTGTTTAAGCAATGCAGCAGCTTAATTGTACTCAATTAAAAGATGGAATGAGGCCTGTGAATTGCCTTCTTACTCTGTAAAAAGAATTTTTTTCAGCATTGTTTTCACATATTAATAAATAAAATACAAACCAGAAAGTTCTACTCTAGTTTTGAATGCATTTTAGATCACCATGAATGACAAAATAGGGTGAAAAGCTCACCAAAATTAAAGCATTGTGGTTCATTTAATAGAGTACTTAGTAGTGTGAGTGCAGTCTTATACCTATTTCATTTGACTAATGAGCAAGTTTACCTTTCTGAGCTAGTAGAAGAAAAGTTGATAAACCATCTTTTCTCTGCATTCAATCCAGTCCTTTAAGTTTTAGGTATTCAATTTAGCATAGTATTTCATGGTTAGGTATTGAAGTTCTACCTCTGACCTCTAGTTCTCAGCCTCATTGGAAAGGAAATACGTTTGATTAGCTTCCACACATTTAAGCTCTGCAAGGTGAACATGAGAGTAAAAAAGACTTTTCAGGCCTTTTGTGCCTATTAGGTAAATATATGAGATAAACTAAACCATACTCATCAAAGCTGTAATTAAAAGACCCATGAAAATTGGCAGATTTCAAGCATCATCTATTCACTGCAAAATGGGCCATTAGATATCTGGCTGACAAATGTTTTCATTCTGAACCTAATGTGCACTGATCATACGTCATCTGCATATTCTGTAGAGGCCCTCTTTGGGAAGGAAGGAAAGTCACAGTCACAAATTACTCTTGCTGTCCATTAGGCAAATTGTCAGCTTTATAGAATCAATAGAAGATTTTTTGTAATATAAAAATTGGTATGCATCCATGAGAAAAAGCAATTGGACAACCAAGGATGAAGCTTAATTAGAGCAGACCTTGCTCTTAACAATATTGAATGTAATGAAGATGAGCCTCTAAGCAATCAAAGTTGAAGCTTTATACTTCATAATTTTGTAATGTGAAATCCATGATGCTCCAACTTTTTTTTTTAAATAAAATTTCTGTATGGAGGGAGAAAATTTCTTTGCACAGTTAAATCCACTAACCAAGATCATTAAGCTTACAGAAGCATAATAGAAGTATTCTAAAAGTATTCACTAAATAAATTAACAAATACAGTAATTATAGATGAACTAGAGAGTAGGAAAAAAGTGACATATTTGAACAAATTTTTTGTTAATTGTTCACATCTGATGTATGCTCTTTTTTCATTTTGCACAATTATTTGTTGAAGTAATGTGCTACCTGCTCAGATTGGCTAATTTGAAATGTTTGAACACCAGTATAAGTAGCAAATTACATTATCTCATAGAATAAAATTTTATTTGTGTTAAGTCATGATTTTCTGCTATTCAATGCTTGTCATTAATATCCTTCATTTGTGCAATGATTCAAGAGCAACCTGTAAGATAATAGAAAATCTACTGATATTGCAAGTTCTCATTCAAAAAGTGTTTAATATTTTCATTAGTATTTATTGAAAAACTGTTTGTATTGGTCCTTCAGGCCTAAATTTCTGTTATTTCCTTCTGATGGCACTTTTAAAAACCATTGTTGAAAGCTGAAGACAGCTGAGGATTGAGTTCTACGTATTAGGTCATAAGCAAAGAATTATGAATCAGTTACTTATATTTGGATTCTGCAGAAAATGGTATTTTCTGTACCTGCATTTTGTCCAATATTAACAACAAGAATATGGAGTGCAGACAGACAAAAATAGGCAAAAAAGACAGCATTTCTTTCAACAGTGGAAATGTGATCTAGTGATTTAGATTAATAATGGGTCTTTGGTTTTTAAAGCTGACTGTTGTGTTCACAAGGGGCCATCACGTATCTGGTGAGGCTAGGCAGCTGTACTCCTTACCAGCCTTCTCTTGTTTGCTTGGTTACTAATCCCTTAAATTGTGACAACACCCTGAACTGACTTTTTATCAGCTCATTAGGTGCTGAAAAATGGAGGTGTTTTAACTCATGCTGGATGAAGAAATAGGAGTGGGAATTACTAAGAGAGAAGACACAGCTATTAAAAAACAAACAAAAAAAAGAGAATAGAACCAAAAAGGAGAAAAAGAGAGAAAGTGAAACAAGCAAGAGATGAAAAAAGGCTGAGGAGAAGCTAAAAGCTAGCTATCACAAGGCAAAGAGGATTTTTTCTTTTCAAGCCTAGCAGTACTGGTCCTACCTTTGAATCCCTGAATTTTGCATTTTATTGGTACTTGTTTTGGCTTGATGAATACCTCAGTCACTAAGTTTAGATGATTTGAGAGAGTAGATCCACACCAATGAATTTATTAACTACCTATGGTATGAAAACAATCAAATTTAATTGGTAACAGTAAAAACAGGTGGCAAGAATAAACTTGCAGTGCTAAATTAAAATATTCTTTTTTCTGCCTTGCTAATGCAGGGGTGCGTGAGAGAGAGACAGCCTGACATCCATCTGCCTGGACTACAGAGACTAATAGGAACGAACATGTAGCATACTAAATGCTACTCATAAACCTTCAAGAACTAACACTTCTATTTAGCATTATTGTGTTCCATCCAGTTTTGTAAGCCACAGATATTCTGACTTATCCCCAGACAGTTCATGTAAATTATGTTAATGATTGCTGTCCATTCTCTGCCAAGAACAGCACTTGTGATGCTACCTTTGCTTCATCCGATCAATTTTTTCCTTTGCTTCTGCTTTGTTTGTAGTGAGTCTTAAGGTAAAGCTGCATCAGAAAGCAGCATCTCTCTCCTCTTCCCTTTATATTTTGAGTGACGATTGTCTCTGATGCAAAGGCTCTAGATCTTTAAATGGGTTATGCTGTCAATGCATCCTTTCCCAGGAAAGTGAGCATGCTTGTCAAAGACACAGCTTTGTTGGCTGGGAGAAGTAAACTTCAGGGGTTTAAGATAGCTCCTTTTGGCTTTGCTTTGCTTTACATTTTATGTTCAACTATTTCTCTCAATAGCAAGTGTGTTGAGGCATGTATTACACTGAGTGCTGTGCCTTGAACTCAGCTTTTCTTCTACTTGTTAGGAAGTAAAGATAGAGGACTAGAGAGAATATTCAGGAGCAAGAGGATTAAAAGGCAGTTTTGTTCCACCTAATACTAGCATAATGTAGAGATAAAGTCTGTGTAGTAACTGAGGTCTCCTGCATGATAGTTCATTTCTAGCTAGGACATAAACAAGCTGTCTTATGTGTGTGGTTCCTTGTGTGTGTCTGTATCATGCTACTGTGTAATGCCCAACCTGAATTGATACAGCTGGAGCAGATGCTAAATGACTGTATTGAAGTCACTTGTGTCCTATTTTACACTTCACTTCGTGATCTGTGTGAACATTTGATATCCATTTTGGAATCTCATCATATGCCCTCATATTTATAGGCTGCAAATCCATAAGTAGCTACTCAGTTGATATTGGTATTACTTCTTTCAACTGTATGTATGAATTACTGTATGAATTACTACTGAAGAATCTGAAGTTGTTTTTCATGTAGTTCTCTACCAAAAGTGAGAAAAAGGGGCTAACTAAAGATACCGGATACTTTATGTAATCTTCTGGGAAAGTCCTCTATACCCATGAACATTATTCACAGAATTTGTAAGAAGATCTCTAAATGTGTACCCAAAGTGCATTTCATTACTGCATAGTTTCCCGTAGGAAAAACTATTATTAAATACCCTCTCAGCATTGTCTTTTTAAAAGGGGAGTCTCTTGTTTGTTGAAGATTCATTCTTCTCCTGAAGTTCTCATTTTCTTGTATCAGCTCTTCTTCCCCTTCTGGTCTTTGGTTTGCAAAGCAAATCGTTTTTTAAAACATTGCATTCAGTTCTCTGTCCCTCTCCTGCCTCACTAGACACATGAAATGTGTTCAGATGACAGGAAATTCTCCATAAAGAATTTTTTTTTTCATTATTAGCAATCATTATAGTGAAATGGGGCAGCTTACACCTCTCTGAGCAGACTTCTGTAAATCAGACTTATGGGCAGCAGTCACAGATACCCCTATTTTCATGGGTTTTGGGGCTACAGGTTCCTTTTACATTTTAATGGTATATGCTTCATACAGTGGTCACATGTGGTTACCAAATGTGAGTTTCTTATTGTAGGAAAATAGTCAGGTACAGAATAAACATGAAGACATTTCTTTGCCTTTTTATTTCTCAGTATGTTCAAGAAAATAGGTTTTAACACAGTCAACCTCTCTAAAGTACTGTCAAAAATGCTATTTATGTAAATAAGGTAGATCATGTTATGCATCAAAGGCCTCTTTGAAGGTCTACATGATTAATATTTACTTACATGAGTAGCTGTGCTGATTCCAGTAGGTTATAGTACTGTTGCATGGCAGTATCTAGTTACATATAAACAAGTTATTCACAACTTCACTCTTTACAAGAGTGCTTTCTTCCACTGTTTCTTTAAGAAATGGAATCTTCATTGACTTACAGATGACTGTATCAGATTCATAAAATAGTCTTTCACTTTTCTCTGGGCATATGCTGTATCATGAATTGTCTCCTTAGAGACAGCAGGCCACCTCATTACGGTTACAATAGAAAAATTCCTAAGCATGTGGTCTGCTTTTATGGCCTTGACTTGTACATTTTTTTTACCTCAGAGACTTGCCACTCATGTTGACACAGATTTGTTGTGTGTGATGAAGTGATAAAATCAATGAAGAGGACACATGTGCTTCTCTAGCTTTCAGGAAGACTATTATTTATTGTTTATTGTTGGAACTTACATCCACTCAACAATTTTCTGCAAAGATACATTTACTTTTTGGATTTGTTTTATTCTGCCTGCAGCTTAGAAGTTGCTCTTAGTGCACACTGTATGTGTTAGTTTTCCAAAAGTTGCACTGGAAAACAAAGTGGATATAAATCTAAGTGTCTTGGCAACAATTATACCCAAGGGGTGGGGGAGAAGCATTAAATAAACAGTTTCAGAAAAACAAGCAACCTGAATGCCAGGCATTCCTCTATTCCATTCCTCTATTATTCCAATTATCTTTCTGCCCCCTAAAATACATTACTATCTAAAGGGATAAGGAAAGCCAAAGCATACTTTTTTATCTTCTTTTTTTTTTTTTTTTTTTTTTTTTAAGACCCATAACCAGAGCTCTATGACAAAATTTTCATTATTTTCAACCGTAAAAAAAAAAAAAAGTAAAAAGTAAACAAAAAATATTGCTATGGCAGGGGCTGAAGAATGAGAATGTAATTTATGAGGAAGGTGAAATTCTACAGCACCCATAGTTCTAGTCAGATGAGTAGAATATACAGCAGTCAGTTTGGAATTCTAAACCTGTTTAGCTGGAAGTGAGATTAGTCAAATTATCAATCCATTTCTTAGATCTGACTAAGGTGATTTTTGAGACTGTATCTGACTGGCAGATCACAGTGTAGATTACTGGGTGGTGTATTTAGAAGGTTTTGTTTTATGAACATTTTACTGATTATACTCAATATGTTACTCTGTCAAAATGTAGGTTATCTGGAAGAAGTAGTTAAAAGGATGAAAAAAAACTGTCTCAAACTTTACATCAAGGACACAGGAGAAATGAAAAATTTGAGGCAATATCTAAAAAGTTAAACATGCTGAAAGACTGACCTTTACCTTGATTGAGGGAATCTGAATACTAGTTTTTAAGATAAGGTGGAAAATCATCCTGCTAGACTTCTCTGTACCCTAGGGCATATGTTGCATCTTGGTTTTATTATCTTTGATTAACCAGGATATTTATAGTTGAGGGCCTTGCTAGTGACATACAAATATAGAGCACTGCTATGCATTAGTCTGCCAAGGGATAAATATGGTGGCATCTACGAAGCAGTAGCTGGTGCAGTAAACAAAAGTGTGTTATGGAACGTGACTGTTTGAGAACAACATGGGTTAATGCTCAGCAAACTTTGGTACCTCCTTGGCTGATAATTTTTTTGTTGATTTTGTTCTTCTTTCCTGACTACCCCTACCCACCATGTATAATTTATCAGGAGTTCTAAATGAAAAGGTTAAGAATGACAATCCCATTCAGAGGCATGGATTAGAAAGAGACCCATGATCTAAATGCTTTTTCTAAAAAAGCTGCACACCAAAACCAAGCCCATCCCATTGTTCTTACTCCCCGGGAAGATACTTTGCCATTAGAAGTTCTTCCTACATTGTCACAAATCTCCTTTAATTTTTTTTTAACTTTTATGTAAAACAATTGCTATCTCAAAAAATTTACATGAATTACATTGGTATGGAAAGATTATGCAAAGCTTTTCCAATTTCATTTAAAAATGCTTATTGTGTAAGAGTTTATGCAGATTTGGCAAATAAGTCATAGAAATAGGTTAGGAGAGAAATTAAGATTGTAATGAATGTATTAACACTTCACCTCGTTTGTTTCTTAATTTACGTCATCTTAGAGAATACGTAAATCTTGACAGCACCAAACTTGCTATTAAATTGCTGTAGATGGCCTTGCTGAATCCAGTGAGACTACTTGGTAGCATGTGCATACACCATTTGTGAAGTCATGACATTTTTTTAAATTAGTGACTAGAATACTGAGGCCATGGCTCTTGATGGTGGCACCCTATGTATAACTCCAGTAAGAAAAGTTACTTTGCCTATGAATGTCTAAGTTCCAAAAATAGAAATCATGAGGTGCTCAAAGCAAACCCGCTATGAGTTTCAGGGTTGCAAAATCATGCAAAACATTTTTTAAGCAAGTTGTCCATCCTCCTGCCCCCACATACCCAATGGTGTGAAATACTTGAATATGTGCATGCTGTTTGGGATGCTCTCAGTCCTGAAGAGGGTTGTGAATATTCTCAACTGATGCATGTAAGTATTCACAGAGTTATGAAATAATATAGTATGAACAACTTGGTTTATATTTGTAAAGCACAATGAGAATTTGAGAAAAAAACAACAAAACCAGACCCCAAACCTGAGTACTAAAAATTTTACTAGCCGTATTCTCAGTTTTGGGTGACTCAGCTCTTCAGTGTTTCACGGTATTATCCATTGCTTTTAGAATAATTTACCTATCAGTGTATTTTGAAACAGATTTTTCTTTTCCTTTGTCTCTAGCAACAGTTTTATTGAATACTCTTGTTTACTTACTGAAGTGCATTTCACTTGGAATGGAAATGTAAAACATTAGTGCAGGCTTTGTGAAATTTACCACTTCCCTGATATGTGAAAAGTACTTGAGATAAGTATGTCGTTTCAACAGTGCTGGGGGGAGGAGGGAACGCATAAGCTCTTCAAACAAATATAGGCTGTTTATCTGTCAGTGTCCTCTGTATTTAACAGGCTCCCTGATTCCATGTGCTTTTTGTCAGAGTTTAATTCCACTGATTTCTTCAAAGATAATCTTTTTCCTAGCTATGATAAACAATCTTTTTGTGCTCTGCTACTTTTGTTTGTCAGTAACAACAATGAAGAACCAATATATCAAGGGACAAGACAAAGTGAAAAATTTTAGGGTTTTACTTCACTAAAACATTATTTGGCTAAAATGCTTGGTGTTTCCTCAGTTCACGGGTTGGCATAAGTATACTCTAAATTTTTTATATTTGCATAAATTAGTAAGGCCCTAGATCTCTAAATTTTCTTTCAGTAGTAAATAAAAATAACATTTATAATCTACAAAGCACTAAAACTGGTTGCAGATTACTTACGGCACTGGCTTATAACCTTTTTGATTTGTGGATCCCGAAGTACTTTTCAATGGAGGGATGTATCTCTGTGCAGCAAAGGTGTGTAGCAAAGGTTAACTTACTGCAGTAGGCTTCCTTTTCATAGCAAGGTTGTGTGAACCCAGAGTCTGCAGACCACATGTTGAAAATTATTGATCTACATTATTTATATATGACTTGCTCACTGCTGAAGTGTTCCTGCTTCTGAGATGACACCATGCAACATTTTTCAGGAAAGAACTGGAAAAAGAAAATGTAATGCTTGAAAGGGGAGTTTTTGATCAATGAAATGTTTTCACAGTTCAGGAATTAGAACTTCTTGGTAGCAATGGTGCAACCTGAAAAAATTGGGAATGGTTGCCTGCTTTATATATGGTGTGTTACAGTAGCTTGTTGTCATTATGGACTCGCTGCAGTTGGACAAATCCATTCAGGTGATCTGGGTTCTTTGAGGATTTAATCATCAGTAGCCAAATAAATATAGTATTAAACATTTCAACACAAATACCAAATATTAGAATGAAAAATGAACACTTTTTTCCTCCCCCTGGTACTTACGTGATTAAGCAGATAATTCTCTTGGTGTGTTTCTAGGTTTACATTCAGGAATGTCAAAGATTGAGTTTCATGTGGTAGCAAAGCTGTTTTTCTCAAGACTAGGTTCCCAAGAGTACATCACTTCTTGAGCTATTCTTATGCTCTGTGCTTTCTGGGCTCCCTTGTGTGCCTTGTTGTGACATGAAATTCTTGGAAATGTTAAAAAAACCCATTGTTTCATTTTTGTTTGTGCTTTGATCACTTTCCATCAGATGAGTTTTTCTAGTTTTTGAAGATGTTAATAACGACAAGATTACTGGCTCTTTATAGGGATGGTAGGAATAAGTGAAAAGCTTAAATGACACTAATTTTAAAATGTTATTTAACAGTAATCAACATAACAATATTTAATTTATAAAATGAAGTAATTTGTCCCAGGAAAGACTTGTCTAAAGCTATGACATACTTTTGGAAAATTGCTTTTTTAAATTATGAACTTTTAGATTTTGTTAATATATCATATAAGCTTTTCTGAGGGTCTTGTTGCATAAGCTGCCTGTCTGCAGGCCACACTCTCTAACAGAAGTGTCTATATAAGCAGTCACTCTGAAGTGCTGATTCTGTTATTTGATTTGGGATTAAACAGTCTGTTGCAAGCCATCTGTTTCCCTATGCATGTGTCCTTGAGAGGTTAGATTTCCACAGATATTGCCCCATAATTTCAGCCAGTGTTTGAAAGATCAGAATTAGCTGAGACATATGCCACTGAAATTATCTGTCTTATCCTTGAGGACTGGCTGTTTTTTGACATCAGTGCCCATGTTGAAGAAAAGTTTGCTCTCTCTCTCTCATTGCTGCTGATTGAGAACCCTGCTGCTTTTGGCCAAATGCCACGAGACTCAGGAGCACATCCTTTGAGGGCAATTGAACAGTCACTGCTTGGTTAGTGCTTGAAAAGCTCCATCAGCTTTTTAAGCTGCAGATCTCCTCAAGACATGATCCCTCCAACTGATGCTGCATGACCTGGGACAAACTGGAGCTCCTGCTGTTGCTTGAGCAGTGTATCACTATGACAATTAGGGCCAGAAGATGATACGTTTTGGTGTATGTTCAGAGATTCTTTGGAGACTTAAAGAAAACTTATTAGAGTGATTGTACCTCACTTACATGCCATGTTGTGTTTGGTTTTTTTCTGGGTTTTTTTTGTTTGTTTGTTTTGTTTTTTTGATTTTTTTTTTTTGTTTTGTGGGTACCTGTTTATGCATCAACATGTGTGCACTGAATGTATGTGGGATGCACATATTACTACTGAAGGATGAGAACTGCTGTGGTCTTCTGGCCCTGTCGAGTTTGGTTTAGATGTTTAAAGGAGCTCAGGCTGGAAGGTGGGTGCTTGAAGGCATGGTGGAAGCCAGCATGTGATAAGCTGCTTATCAGCACTGTGTTTTCAGTGGTGTATTTACTGCAGCTGCTTAAGCTTGGAATCCTCAGGATGCAGTTGTGTCACAAGCTATACAGGGCCTCACAGGTCTATCCAGCCCTCTAAAAGCTATCCAGAAAACCACTTGCAAATAGCACTTCTGGATCAAAAGTCCTCTTCATTTAATCTCAGAGCTGGAAACAAACTCTTGTTTTCTTCTATGTCAGTATTCTGTAGGCATAATGATTTTAGGCCAGGTTTCATACCGTTATCTGTAAATTTATGCTACACCCTGGGCTACAAACTGATTATCCATTAAACATATCAGAGTTCAGTGATGTTTTTCAACCAGTAGAATAGAGAGTCTTGTACAGCATTATTTTTTTTTTTTCTTCTTCTTTAGAATATGTTCGTCTCAAGTCTTGCTTAAGACCCTAATTTCTGACTGTTCTGGAAATTATGGTTCACAATAGGGTATTATTAGATTGAATAATTCCACTGAACCTATTGTCAATTTATGTGGGAATTTTTTGTTCTTTGATGTTAAAGAATGGTTTTTAAATGTTTTTTTCTTTTACTCAACAATCTGACTACAGAAATACTGATGTTTCTATGCTTCTGGGTGGAAATTTACCAGCTCAGGCATTACACACCAGCACAAATCTGCATTTGTACACACAAACCAGATGACTGGTCAAGTTAAGGTTTGCAAATTGCCCTGTTTATTCACACAAATGCAGTTTTAATGTGTGCAAAACTGATGTGCTTGCAACGTTTTTGTTTTGTTAAGGGATGCTTGCTATAAATGTATCCCCTAAAATTTAGTTTTTGATTAAAAATACTTATTAGGCAATCCTCCTGATAGTTTCTCAATTTGCATTTCCAGGTGAAAAGGAGGCTTTAAAACCTTTACAAGCAGCCATGGAAACAGAGGCTACACAGAGCTAAGCAGTGACATAGGGCATCACATCTAGGAGGCACATTTAAGGGGGAGCTTGTCAAGAGCAGAAAATGATGCTTGCTCTCTCATATTGTAGAAATAGTACTGGACTGCTGATGTGATCCATTACTGGAAATATTAGGATAAAACAAAAATAAGGGATTTTCATGAAAAAAGGAAAATTATCCACCTTTTTTACCCTCCTCTTCCTCTCTCAGAGAAGGGTTTCAGGAAGAGTTGAGCAATTGTCATCCTTCCGTAACTAATATTTTTATCTCTAAATAACTGGCGAAAAAATATTTGAAGTGTTATTTAAAAAAATATTTCCCTTGGATTTCAGTAATGTGCAACATACCACACAAAAATTCTAGTCTACATTTTGAAAGAAGAAATCCTAGGCATTAATTCCTGCATATAGAATACCTGGGTATGCATGTGCCTGTCTACAGGTGTTTGGATACATTTCAGTCAAAACAAGTGAAAATTTTGAGTTGCTGGCTTTCACAAGATGTTTGCTTTTGTTTAGGGCAAATAAGGCTCTATTTAAAAAAATCTTGGCTTTCTGTAAAAATCTGGAATTGGTATCAGTATATGGCTGATCCTTTATAGTATACTGTATTAACTGCATTTTGTGTAGAAATGAGTATAAACTTCTTTTTTTGAGAGAGATGCAAAATGTTTCCACTTCTGCTGCAGTCCAGTGCAAGTACTGCTTCTGAGCTGCATGTAGGTGGCTTTCCTGTTGGTTTACATTACAAGAAAGTTAAATGTTAGGGTTCCAGTCTTGAATGCAATGCAACGCTGTTATCTTTGTGTATAACTATACCTGTGCAAAAATGTAAATAATTTGTAGTTATTAAGTTCATAAATATCCCTAACAGTACTTTATGTGAACCAGCTAACTTGTATGGCATACATTTATAAAGAAATAATAAAATCTAATTTTTGGAAGGAAATTCTTCAGTTTTTCCTGAAAAATTATAGATACAGGTTGGGACAAAAAGATGCTATTTTTTTCTGTGATACTGTATAGCAAAAAAGGATTTGTTCTAAATCAGTCTTCTTTTGTCTTCTGCCTGCAAAAGCATGAGTGAACCTCATGTAATAGTGGCAGCTTCATTATTCTTTCCTGGAGGCATGTTCCAAATCAAATGCCAAAATGTATATATTCTGTAATCGTGAGGTATTCCTGTTCAAGGATTGGAATGCTCATGTTACAGGCAAGGAAAACAGCTTGGCAATTCAAAGAAACAGTAGAGGACTTGGTACAGAAAGAAAATCTTGTGGCTTCTGTTGATGATGGGGAACATAAAAAAGCCTTCCCACCCCCCTGCCTGCTCCCCAGTATATTGGTATATTGAAGGATTAATTTAGAGAAACTTGAGTAATCTAGAGGATACATTTCCAAGCAAAACCAACATTTTGAAGAAGAAAATTAAAATTAAAAAAAAAAAAAATGTCCTTTAAAGACATCATTTCATCTGTGCTGTGCTCTAGCAGAAAAATGATTTTACTCATCTTGTCTATCCTCATGACTCTTTTCCTGTCATCCTGGATTTAGTGGAATAAACTGTTTCACCTCTCATGCCTTAGAGCTCATTCTAATTTAGTTGAACTTGATTCAGCACATCAGGCTAGAATTTTCTCTTACCAATAATCTTTTTTTGCCTCTTCCAAGCTTTTTCTAAAGCAATTTCTTCTAATTTGTGTAAGTAAGAAAAATGAAAAAGAGATGATGTTTAACTAAATGCTAGATATAGATTCTATGGGGGAAAATTGTATCTGTGCAGCAAGTCTGCATGAAGTTTGTTTTGTATTTATGTCTGACTTGATGGACAAAAATGGGAAATAAAACTTTTATCAGACCTTTTTGTAGGTGTTAATACCCTCCTTAAAAAATATTCAGGCCCCCGGATATCTCATCCTTTAAAATTTTATTGTGGATTAAGTAATCTTAAAATTATAATGTACCAACACCAAACTGGTAATCGTTTTCAAGTCGGAGAATATAAACTCAGTTCAGAGTAATTCACCCTTGAGTTTCTTTGGAAGACTGGGTATAACAGGAAATAAAATAATTGTCATATACTGATCTTGTGTTATTTTCAGTGTTCCATATTTTATTCTCTCTTGCTTCAGTACAATTTATACGTAGCACTGATAAAAATATTCCTGGCTGAATTTGCTGTTAGTATCCATTTACAATAATGCAGAATACTTGCTTCTTCTATGTTTCCTGGAGATATTTTCATCAATATTTCCTTCAAGTTTAGTCTTAATATCTTTTGTGTGTTTTCATCTTTGCATTTGATTTATCGAGTGAATGGGAAGAAACATAACTTGCCATTCTATCCTTTTGCACCTTGCTTGTTGCAGTCAGCAGGGAGAACAGAAATGATGTTTCTAAATTCCCCTTGAGTTCACTTCATTATTCCACTTTTTAATTGGCCACAAAATATTAAGTGCCCACCTTCAAAATCAAGCACTTCAGAGTGTATTGAACAAAATCTTCTGTGGCATGAAAAAGATTTTCTCTGTAAAGATTCTGTACCTTGGATTTAACTTACTATTAATTCTAAGGAAAAAGAAGAAAAATCAATTCCAAGAAAGTAGCAAAAAGAGCAGCCTGAGACTTCTGAAATATTTTGAGGGGGAGAGTGGGTTGCTTAGTACCAACAAGATTTGTTCCTAATTTTTCCACTCTTATGGCTTTAGAACTTACTCTCCAGCTCTTCCTCATCCTCTCTAAGGGTGGCAGGTAGCTACATTAGTAGAATGTTTCTCTCTCTCTCTTTTTTTTTTTTTTTTTTTGTTTTTTTTTTTTGTTTTTTTTTTTTTTGTTTTTTTTTTTTTTGTTTTTTTGGTTTGTGTTTTAGTTTCACCAGTCTTCATGGCTCCTTGACTCTTGGCATGTGTCACTGCTAGATGATCCAATGTTTTAACTGTCAGTCACTGTGAACAGCTCTGTGAAACAGGCTTACCAGCTCATAGAACAAAAGCAATCATATTTACTGCCATTTCTAGATCCATAGATTGCTTACAGCTTATTACTTTTCTAGCAACATTTAAGGCCAGGCACCTACAGTACTACAGGATTTTCCTGGTGTTTCTTGGCTAAGGGTAGTCTTTTATGAATACTTGTATTTCATCTGATATAATAGGAGTAGAACAGAGGGTCACTGTACCAGAGCTCCTGAAAAGTTTCTGCAATATATTGTATATAAACAGGTCCAATATATTTTTCTACTTCTGGATTAGTAGATTTACAGGTATAATTGCTCCTGCTGTGGCTAATTCTTAGGGAAAACCCCCTCATTTTCTATAAAAATAAAACAATTATTATGATTTTTTATTTTGGTCTTTCAGTTGTCTATTGTACTTGTAGGTCACTGTCTTTGTCAGCATTTTTATTCTGTTTGTGCTTTGCAGTTTGCTGAAGGTAGATGTATATTCTGAAAATAAACTTGAATCTATTAAAGCAGCTAACATACAGTGATGTCTCTGTTTTGTAAATTGAGTTCAGGCATAGGCTATCTATCTGTTTGGCAGCAGTGGAGGTGCCTTTTTGCTTGAATTTTACTGTTTAAGCTTTTAGAGTTGCTTTCGAAGGTGGAAGAGGGGTCAGGGTAGCATCAGATTCACACATTACTGTCTTTACTGAATTTATATGAATGACCTCCTTTGAAGATTGAAGAATGTGGCACAAGCATGCATAAGGCCTCTCAGACTTCGAGGAGTGTGATCTTTTGTCTTTCGTGCTTGATCTAGTTGGCTATTGATATGTTTTGCTACTCAGGGATGATGAATTTAGATACATTTGATTAAAGAAAGAAATTAAAATTCAGTCACCTCCACTTAATGTCAATGGACCTCCGCTGAAGACTCTCTAATGTTGCTAAAAGTACTGTGAGGTTAACTCAGTAATTTTGTTTTATTGTGTTTTGACCATGTCACCTAGCTCTGGAACTGGGCCAACACATGCTGATTACTGCCTCTTTCTAATCTGTCTAGATTGCATCCCTCAGCAGGGAGCATGGATGCTTATTCAGAAGGGCTTATCCAATAGGCACCAGTGTAATTAATATATATTTTCTTCTTTTCTCTAAGAATTGTAATATATAAAGGACAATCAGCTTACTCATGAAATTGCAGGCACCAAGGGAGACTTAATGCAAAACCAAGTGGATCCCATTAGCTCTTTCTTATTCTGCATGTCACAGCTCAAGCTATGAGAAAGTAAACGCTGCTCTCATGGCCCAGTCTGAACACTAAAATCAGTGGTAGGTCTTCTGATCCTTGGTACATTTAGAGCAATGAAAACAGAAAAAGATAAAGAGTTATCAATTTTCTCCTTCCTGGAAATTAGTGGCTGATATGTGACTAAGAAACAAAGTTAGAGGACAAAGGGCAAACAATTTTTTTTCTTTACCTAATTATCCTCTTGCCTTTGTTTCTAATGGATTTTTTTTTTTCCCCCTGCCAGTACAACTAAAGCAAACCTAACATAAAGACTTTTCTGTAGTTGGAGCAGTGGTAGCATTCTTCCAGATGTGTTACTGGAATTTACAGGTGATTGTATTTATTTATTATAAATACTAATTAGTGCTCTTTTTTTTTTTTCTTTTTTTTTAGTGGCTCAGAAATGGCTCTGTCTCAGAGAATTTGACTCTATTACTAATATCCTCTGTAAGTGCTTAGTGATTTCTTTCAATTGTCTGTTTAACCTATCCGAATTTGAATAAACATTTCACATATAAAGCTATTACTAAAAGGTATAGACTGTAGATAAAACCCAATTTCTCATTCTGTGCCATGACAATTTATAATAATGGAACACTTGTGATATTTTATTTATTATCAAAATTGAAGTATATTACTCCCCAGGCAACTCAGATTTTGAGAAGTGGCAGTGATTATTGAATTCTCTCTCTCAAATAGAAATCTGGATGGAAATTGAGAACTCTTGTTCACTTAAATATGAAATGAAGCAAAAGTTTCCATTTAGCTTGGTGAGAAAACCTCTGGATGCTTAAATGCTGTTAACAGTAATAAGGATGGTGTAATTTTAAAGCTATGCAATTAGCTGCTTTGTTTGCTTTCTTCCTCAAATTGCTGTAACTGGTGGGAAAAGAAACACAAAACCCAAAGTTGTGCTGATCTTGACAGAGGGGAAAAATAAGAAACAGCTAAGCTTAAGAAAAACTGACACAAACATATATTTTGGAGATGTATTATTTGTTTTCATTACTCCTTTTCTGGATCCCACTGTGCTTAGTTGGCTTCTCCATTCAGCCCAGGAGCATTCAGTTGAAATTATCTCCTTGGCTGTAGTTCCCTACTAGCCAGCATCTGCTTGCCTGAATCAGTTGTGCTTATGTCATGGGGGAAGGCACTTGCATCAGTCTTGTGAATCTGTAGATCTGAAATTTGTTTTTTTCCGATGAAGTATAAATAATTCTGGTCATTTTTTTTAAACAAACAAACAAGAAAATAATCCCAAACTAAAATAGGCTAAGTAAGAAAACCACCAGAAAATAAGGGGCATTTCTTGTATGACTTTGTGAATTTCAGGATTCTTGAGAAATATTTGTTCAATTTTTTTGCCTATAAGCAAACATGAGCATCATGAGGCAACTCTAGTGCACAGCTGGCAGCTTGCAAAACATATACAATATGGGCAGTAAGATAAGGTGCAGGCTTATTAACTTAAACTAATATTAGATGCCTGCAATTTAAGTGGAAAAGAACAGCAATCATTTAGTTGAACCTATGAAGTATACACAAATATATGCATATATGATACATGATTTATTTACGAATTTCTATATGCATGTGAAACTATGAAAATATATTAAGTATTGCATTTTTATAAGCTCTTACTGTGCCTGTGGCAAAAATAATTATTTGATGGTTTTCCTACATGCTTTTTTTTTTTCTTTTACATTAAAATTAATTTTTTTGTCTTGAGAGATAAAGATAGGACTTTTTCCCTTGATGTGGTTCCAGTAGAAGATAACTTGATGCTTGTAACAGCTTGTCAGTCTGAGAACTGTTAAAATAAGGCTGAAAGAAAGAAAAGCTCCATTTACTGTGGAAACCCCTAGTGGGATGAAAACTATAGTTCGTTTCTTTGGATAACAAAGGACACTTCCATGTCCTCCTCACTAGCAACTTTTTTTTTTTTTTTTTTTTTTCTTTTTTGACACAAAAGGCAGAATGAGGGGGCAAGCAATACCCTTAATTATAACCTCTTTTCCTGAGAATTTTATCCTATTTTGCTTGCTATGGCTTAGCAGGACATCCTGCTCTATTTTACTTGGGTTATAAAAAATATGAATAGGGAGCGTGAGTAAAGGGTTAACTTTTCCCCTTTGGCTGATGTGTGTGCAGTGCTTGAGGAAGGACAGCAATATGCAATGCAACTTTGACCTTCTCATTGTTCTATACTGTCATTGGCTGGTTACTCCTGCGGACTTTCACAGTCTCAGCAACTTGTGCTGTGGCAAGTAGGGGTCATCAGTGACCAGCCCAAGCATGGAATATCTTGAAGGATAAAAAAAAAATTTTAAAAATTACTGGTTATTCTAGGCCTCAAAATTGACATATTGTTCCTGTAGAAAGACAAGAAAAGGATGTGGCTTTTCACAAGTTTGTGTTGAGAGAACTAGCAAAGTTAACAGGGAATTTATTGTTTTAGGAGTAAATCTTACTTTACATGTGTATTGTATTGCTATTGCTGTTGAAGATGTGTGTATTTTGTCATCACCTGTAATGCTGTAAAATGAAGTTAACATCTTAAGCCTGCTGAAATAACTCCCATTTTCTGGAGAAAAACAGTGTTTTTTCTTTTTTAACAATCTTTATATTGTTAAGTTCTTCAGTGTTCTTGCTCCTTTTTTGTTCTCTTTTAATGTTGGTATCATTGTCATGAAGGTGTATGATAAAACATACACTGTGATCAAGGTTAGGGAGTGGAGAATTTTGTTCTGACACCTCTGTTCTGAGGACTGAGCAATGTTCAGGAAGGATTTTTCTTAATATTTCAAAAAAAGGGCATTATACGCTAGGGAATGGGTGAGTAGGAAGCCCAAAACATGGCAGTGGAAACAAAAGCAACCCTACAACTTCAATTTAAACTGAGTTTGTGTAGATACAGGTTTGCTATCAGATACGTTAGCACAAGTTATTTATTATCTGCAATGTCAGAATCTGCAAATAGAATTGCTGTAAATTAATCTTCATGGGCAGGTAGTAAGAAAACAGTTGGTGGTTAAGGAAGGTTCCTTAAAGGAAGGGGGTAGGTGTCTCCTGGTCTGAAACTGAAGGACTACTTTCTGCTTCTGAAATGGGAGTTTTAGAACTACTTTTTAGACCTACTTTTTGTATAGCTTATTCTACGATGCTACTCAGAGGGATGCTATTCTGAGCTGCATATCAGTGACTGAATTGGGATGTTTAGCAGTGAAGATGTAAGATAAAACCTGGAGTTCTACGATTACTGGCAGTAACAAATGCAAAAGACATGCACAATAATGAAAGAAGTTGGCATGTCTAGAGAGCTATTTTGGCTGTTTGACACCTGAGTATTGCATCATATAGAGTCCAAATATATGATCATTAGAGCTGATTTTGAAGCAATGGGACAAAAAACATGAAAAGAGACAGCTAATACAGTCCCTTTGTCAGTATAAATTTTTACAGTCTTTGTGATTCAGATTTAAATATATGAAAAGAGAAATCCTGAGTCCTTTTTCAAAAAATGTACCCAGAAAATTACAACTTTTGGGAAACAACATATTGATGACATGTAGTTTCCTATGAATCCTTCTTATCGGAATTTGGGAATGGCATATTGTGTGACATGTGTTCTGGTTTTCAGTTTATTTGAAACACTTGGTAGGGTGATGCACTGATATAGTAAGTGCAAAATATTATCCAGTTAGGGTTCTTCCCTAACATTCTCCCAAAAATCAGCAATTCTGTAAGCATTATCTCAAAAGTGCTTCACTGCTGACTCTAAGAACCAAAAAAGCATCAAGTTTGGTGCTAGGTTTGGAGCATGGATGTTCTCTCCGGTAGCTCTTATTGTCTCAGTTTGTGATTTTTAATCTATTTCCTATCAAGTCAAAAGTTTTGTGGACTTATAGTGAATGGTGTTTATTTTCATGGTGATGGTAATTTAAAATAAATATATTTCTTTCAGCTTGGTGATGTGCTTGGCACTTCACTTATGAGAAAGTTTGAAGAGATGGCTGTCCCTGTATGACAACCTTAAGCTAAGACTCATTATTTATGTAGTCAAAATCCAATTCAGTGTAAAAGGTGTGTATTTTTAGTTCAAAAAGCAGTAGTAAATTGAATAAGCTAACTAAGGTTATGGTAAGTGATTCTGCTTTTCATGTTTGGCTGGGAAATTAGGCAACATATAGCATTCAAGAGTAGAAAGAGAAATCTGACCATAGACAAAATTTTCTGGTGAGGAAACTTGCGTGAAAAGTTCTCTAAGGCTGCTTATTTCATTGATTAGGGATGGTACCCAAAAGAAAACTAGGGCTGTTGGCCACTGCTGTATGATGACGTCTCTCATGTAGAATTACAATATTCCACAATACCATCCAGGAAAGCTGTGCCACACTTTCCAAAATTTTTGATAACTTTGGACATTACTCATTGATGTACTCTGTCAAGTGCAGTCTAGAGGGCAGCTTTCTCTCATGGGATAATTTGCCTTGCATGCAGTTTATCTCAGCCACAACTAAGTGGATGAGTTAAAAATGAGCCTGAAATTATCATGCATTTTTAGCTGGTGTACCAGATGTCTGTATGGTGTCCGTGTTTATTTTATTATTTAGCCTTGGACTTTGTGCACTTATTACCTGTTTAGTTCGTGGTGGTGTGCCTTTGAATATCAAGATTAATTAGTAAAAAATTATGCAAGTCCTCCTAATATCTATAGGATTTTAAAATATGATCTTTGAAGAACTTGCAAGTATGGTTATTAATGTCAGCCAGTTGTTAAAATACACCAATGATTTGCACTTTTTTCTAAAACTTTATGAATTTGCTAATGTATCAGAAGTACATCTACAGGTGTGTTTATGCAAGAGAACACATGAAATTTGGGCCTATTTAATGTAGGAGAGTATGACACTTTCATCTTGCTTACCAATTAACAGTAGTAGGGAAAATTTGGGGGAGATATAAGACAAAATGGGGAAAAGGTTAGGAAATTGAATACTGCAATATTGAACACAAAAAATGAACACTGCAAGAGGCAGGGTCTGTTGATGTCAGAAACATGCAGGCATTAACTTCATCAGTTTAATGCTGGCTCTTGTTTTCTGGGGAAACACATACCAGAACAGCTCCAAACATGCACATGGTACCATGGTATGTGTTACAGGTGAGAAAGTACAAATTTTAACAAAGATATTTTAATAAAAGTATCACTGTGCTCGGGGTACCATTGATTCCTATGTGCATTTATTTCTGTCATCAGATTGTGGTTTCTGTTGGAATCCCAGGAGTCAGAATTTCAGACAGGATTATTGCAATCATGGATGCAAATACTTACAATGTCATTTTAAATTTTTTGTATACTCTGATGGTATGTGCTCTGTAAATGTATTTTGTTTCTGCTCTGTTAATTATAATTGCAGAAATTGTGATAAGTTTTAGCCGGTAATTGTGAAAGTTTCCAATTGCAATATTTTTATTCTTGGTGAGGGACAAGGGGGGAAAACTGAAGGATTTTTTTATGTCTCTCAGATCTATTGGCCTGTTCTCCAAATGGCAGGTTCCTGACTGATCAACTATACCACCTGCTACTAAAGCTCAGTAATATTAGTCTGTGCAGCGGTTTCATTCTCATCTCACACCTCAGAGATCTTGAGCTCAACCCCAGGCATCCCCTGTGTGTTTAAATCAGCTTAACGGCTCATACAGCGTGCTGATTTCCTTGTAGGCCTCTGTTTTCTGAAAAAGTGATCACCTTTTGCCAATGCCCTCAGGATTAAACAGGGCACTCTGGTTTTCCTTTTCTGCATTGGCTATACCTTTGTAGTCAATAAAAGACTAACTAGAAAAGAATCAGCTGATGAGAGAATCAATCTTCTGGAAGCCTCCCCACAGTTTTCTCATCATTTTTGTGCCGTCTGTCATCTCAGATTGTAAAATGGAAACCAAAACTCAGTATGTGGGAAGACTTTTAGTGCTCCTTGTTAACAAAAACAGTAAGACCAGGGGTTTTGATCTTATGAGTGTATAGGTAAACAGTAAGCTGTAAGTGTGCACTGTTGAAGTAGCTTTTCCATGTATCTAATGGAGGTCTGGGAAAAATTATCAAAGTAGTATCACAAAGGTCTCATAACATACTGTAGTGTAGATATCCATTCTGAGTAGGTCAGGTTAAATCTGGAGTTGTCCTATATAACAATACAGGAGTATCTTATAGAACAGCTGTACCATTTACCGTGGTATCAAAGCTATATAAATAGAAAAGGACTGTAAAGTATAAGTAAAGATTTAATTTTTTTTTCCCTTTAGCTACTTGCTAAGTTAAAACAGTGGTCTGTCTTGGTAACTGGTATTGCACAATGAATTTTAATTTTTTTTTAATAATAACCTACTTTAAGATGGTTTAGGATGACAGATGGACCAACTTAAAAAAGAATTGAAGGTTCATCATAATTATCATCCCTTACAGTTCTACATTTTTCATTCAGATGTATCACAGTAATTTACAAATATTAATTCAGTGTTATAATCACCCACCCACGAAGCGGGTCAGCATCCTAGTTTTACAGAAATTTTAAGCAGGGTACTAAAAGGTTAAGAGCTGTGAGGAATTAAAGGGTCTGTCAGTATGCACTCTGAGGTTCAAGCTTTGGACTATTTTTTCCACAAAATACTTTAAACTTAATTTGAAATCCAATTTCCTTCTCTGGACTCAGAATTCAGGGACAAGTAACACCAAATGTGCCATGGGGTTGTTTTAGTGACTGGTTGTTAGTGACAGCCAGAAGCACTGAGAGGCAGAAGTGTTCAGCTGGCATCACATGGTCTCAGTCTTCGCACATTCTGGAAATACCTGGCAAATACCACTTTTTTATGGTGAAGGCCTATGGCAGACACTGGCCACTCTCTCCCATTTATATGGGAGTTGGATGGTGAATCTTATGTTGATTAAAAGGTTTATATATATTACCTGCGGCCCCTTGTTTTATTCAGTGCACAAACTAAAATAGAGATTGTTGTTCAATAAATATGGTGCATTTCAAGAACTGGAACACAACACTTTTGCATGGCTGTCTAAATCACTGTTACTAGTTAGGAAACTATTAAGAACAGTAGTACCAAAGGCAGTTTGTCACAAGCTGTACACGTTGCTATGTTAAAAGCAAAGGTGAGGAAATGGGGCTTTCCCTTGGAGAAGAGGATTACATAGCTTGTAATATTCTGTGGTTTCTAGTGGAATCCAGTTCACAGCCTTGAACCAACTCCTGAGAAATTCAGAAACATGGTAAAAAGTTACTGGCTTGGATCCTCCTTTAACAGAGATTTGAATGAAATATTTAGTATATATTGGCTTGCTTAAAAGCTCAGGAGACATCATTCCAGAGCATTAAGAATGTCTGAAAGCTTTCAAACTAACCTGCATTTATTTCAAATATTGATGGGTTAGATCTTAGCAACGCATTTCACAAATATATAGGCATCCCTTTGCTTGGGGCATGGTGCCACCAAGATGAACATAACTTTGGTGGCAATTCATAGTAGTAATGGATTGCTTAATTCCTTGGCAACTCCAGATGGTCAGTGATCAGAGTTGCCTTTATTTCTATTTCAGAGAGCTTTGCTAGATTTCTTTTAGAGGACATAGCTACTGAAGGACACTCATCTTTAACCAACACTTTACTTACTGTCATGATTACTTTTAAAGACACATGAAACAAGAACTGTAACAATTTTATGGGTTGCAAGGGCAAGACAATAGCACAGTTTGGGCTGCTGTGAATTTTGGTCTCAGCTTCTAATCCACCTGCTGGATTGATGATACCTACTCTAATGATGCCAAGTATCAAACCCTGTAACACCTGACAGATGTTTACAATGCAGGTTTTGATTACAAAGATCCTTTATCTTTTAAATCTGAAAGTATGTTGTCATTCAGCATTAGTAGAAATTTGATTTTTCGGTCATCTCAAATTGCCATCTGCCAGGTGGCTGCTCTCTTCTCTTACCCTACCAAATTGAACTTTCTCAAAGTTTTGTTACAGATTTAACTGCTGGTCAAAGAATCTCTCTATTCAGGGCCACTTCATGTTCACAACACTATGATTATGCTCTGGAATACTGCTTAGATCATCTCGTTTTGAGGACAATCTCTTATCTGAGGTTTACATGATTTTTGTACACACTATACTGGAAATTACTTTTTCTGAATTAGTCTTAATTTTATCTACATGCTGAATTTACAATTCACCAGATACATGCTCTGGAAAAAAATATTATACACGTTAAATATGCCCCCTGCAAACTTGTTCATCTTATTATATTAAGTATTTCTAGAAATAGCCAAGAATTCCGTTTTGAAGAGGCACTTCAAAAATATCAAGAGCTGACACAGTTTTTCTCATTTTGTAACCTGGTAACTGGTATACTAACCTAAAACTCAAACCTTACTTTTTTGGTGTGCAAATAACATGTTTTTGGAACAAACAGCAAAATCAGAATCTGTGAAGGAATTTCACAGAATAACTCATCAACATTTTTACTGGAAATATTTTCCTTCAGAAATACATACAGATTTTTTTTTAGTGTTTTAGTAATTAAATTAATTAAATATTTGGTGATCTGCCATGGATTTTGCCTTTTGCAATATCTCTTGATCTCAGAGACAATATGTATTTGTATCAAGTCTGACAGAAGTTGGGTAACCTGTATTTCTTTTTAAGCAGATGTGGACCCACCATGGTGCAATGTGTTTGACTTTTGGCCATTGTTCCATAACATTCTGTAGGATGGAGAACTGTCATAGTGAAAATATAGTTCACTTGATTCATTAAAATAAATGAAATTTTTGGCTCTCTATATGGTAGGTTTTCCTTAAAGCTGCAGCTACAATCATTGGACGACAAGAAATGTCTTCATTGTTTTGTTTCCAGTCTGTTGAATATGTTACTTTCTTAACTGTAAAACAACACACAAGAAACTCAAGTAACAGGGGAAGGTGAAAACTGCAAAGGTCCATGACCTGTTGTCAGTCCATCTCTCTGTAGAACTGAAATTTAGAAACAAAGAATGGAATGAGATCCTCATCTACTCACCGTTTTTTTGTTTGTTTGGCATGGGTTGCAATGCATGTCTCTGATTTCTGCATAAAAATCCAAACCTTTAATGTAGGAATTTCTTGCTGTACCTTTTACTTCTGTAACTTAGTCTTACACAACTTGTTAAATTTAGCTTTCTTTCTATTGTTCTACACAAAACTGACTTGTTCAGGGCAGAATTTAAGGTGAAAACTATTCTCAAGTCAAAACCCTTCCAGATTTCCTTTTGGCTGTTCCAAATAATTTTCCCACTGCAAATGCATTTCTTGGGTAGCTCACTCAGAATATGCTCTCTTCTTATTGTTAAACCGACCTTATGTGCCATGGCTTCAAAGCCCCCCACCCCACCCCAATTCACTTCTTGGAACACTCCGAAGCTAACATCCAATTAAACCCAGGAAAAGTCTTCCATCTCCTGAGCACACATATCGTAGAGAACCTAATTTTAAACAGGCTAGAGTATAGGTTTATATTGTGAGGCATCTTTTCTGCATGCAAAGTAGTCTTGATAAAATGAGATACATCATACATAAGCACACTAAATCTCTAGGTATAGCTCAATTAATTGAAGCTAGGAGAATTGTGCTTTAGCTCCCCAGGAGTCAGATATCATGGCTTTTACTTGCAGGTATTTGCTACACTGGCTATCATTTCCATGGTCTCATCAGAGAATGGTTGTCCAGGTGTGTTCATTGCAATCTGATGTCCATTGGCACAAAGGCACAGGATTAGGAGTGCAACAAACAAGTCATTCCTATACTGGAGGGAAAAAAATGAATAATGTGAAGAAATAACTGAATGGGTAAGGATTAGCATTTGCTCTGTGTAACAGTCAGTCCAGATTGCAGAAATAATGGTGTACCTGTCAATCATTGGCTTAGCTAAAACATTGCATGCATCAACATCTGCCAGCATTGTCATGTGGAACCTTTCAGAACATTATGTAAAGAATAGAAATCTTTGCTAAAAGTCTCTTTATTTTTCCCTTGTTTGAATATTTCTCACAATATCTCTCATAAAAAAACAAAAAAACAAAACAAAAACTTCAAAAATGGAATGCAGTGAGCATGAGGGAACAGAATATAAAAAACAGACTAGAGAATACAGTCTCCACAGCAGAACATGAATGATGGATTATGAATTTGTTGAAATTATTCTGTAGAGTTGAAATATACTGAATTCTTCTGTATTTAAGGTAGACATAGGCTAAGTTAATGTCAGGATTGCATCACTACAGCCTTTGGGGAACACATTTTTGTGGTATGTAAGGAATGTGGGGGTTTTGCAGGCACCTAAGTGCAGGATAACTGCAACCTCTCTCCTCTAGCAGATAGGTAAACTGCCTTGTTTGCAGGATGAGCTCTTGTGTGCTGAACTGTGTGATACCTTCTCAGAGCACTTTCATATACTCTATAGTAAATAACTGTCGGACATTTCCACATGTGATGAAGTAGCAATCAAGAAGGAATATTCTTGGTCAAAAATTGTATTTAAAATTGATGCGTAATGGCATTTTGCTTAACTCAGATTTATGACAAAGGATTAGTTTTAATTACTCATTCTCATTTTTACAGAGTGAAAATGTCTTTGTCAAGAAAAGATTCAATTTGGATTAAAAATTATGTAATATTTTAAAAGACAAACTAGTTATAGAAAAAAGCATAACTAAGATATTTCAGATTGTTAAAACAAGAAACTCTTCAAGCAGGTAAATCTGGCTAGTTTTCTTGCTTTTTATGAAATTAAAAAAATGTTTATTTTTGATTCAGAAAGAGTCAGATATGGGAAAAAAATCTGTCAGGGTAAGAAAATATCTTTCTATCAACTTCTTCCTTTTATAACATGTTCTATTTTGGGGACCGGTTGCTTTCTGGTTTTGTGTCACTATTTTCACTCCTAAGTGGAGAGACAGACTGTAGTTTCACCCTTTCTTTCAGGTTTAATACCAAGTATTAATTAAAGTATGGTTCACATTTTAAAAAAACCCCATGTGTTCAAGTTTCAGAGCTAGAGAAATCTGTCGGATGCAAAAACAAATTTTTTATTCCAGTTGTTTCTGGAAAGTATTTCTGTTAAAAAAAGTTATGATAATTTGATGCATGTGGCAGTGATACCTATTAAAGTAGTACTACTAAACTACATGCATTTACAATGGCAGCTATTTTTTCAAAATTAAAAAGAAAAAAACTACTTATCACATCATTCAGGGGCTTGTCCTTCCAATCCATCTGTGCCTCTCCAACCTTGCCCATGCTGTGACCATCAGGGTCATTATCAGGGAAAAAGTCTTTGCTACAAGTCAGGGTTGGGAAGACTGCTCCCACAACTCTTTCCAGGTTCCTTGTTGCGCTGTTTCCTTTTCCTCCTTTGGCCTCAAAGACAATAAAAATAATAGGGAGTCAGGGATGCGAAAATAGTATTTGCACCTCTTAATGAATTTTAAATAGTAGTTTTTATTGTTTTTATTTACTGTTGTTCAATTGTTTAATAATGTCTCTTTTTTCACACACAGGATGTTTTTTTTTCTTTCTTCTCACTATTCTTTAAGACTTTCTGATCATTGGGCTAGTTTTTCTTTGCTTTTTTATTTCTTTCATTGCTTGATGAAAGTGAGAGTAGGCAATTCCTATTCATTGAGAGGACAAAGCAAAATGGTTTCAAACTTGAAGAGGGGAGATTTAGGTTACACATTAGGAAGAAATTCTCTCTTGTGAGGGTGGTGAGGCACTGGCACAAGTTGCCAGGGGAAGTTTTGGCTGCCCTCTCCCTCAAAGTGTTCAAGGCTGGGTTGGATGGGACTTTGAGCAACCTGGTCTAGTGGAAGGTGTCCCCTCCAATATAGGGGGGTTGAAACTATAATCTTTAAGGTCCCTTCTATGATTAGCCATTCTATGATTTTCTTCTAACATGAATGTGATTAAGGGGATGCTTTTATGCTTTTGAGCTATTCCTCTTGCTTGTATCTCTCTTTGTTTGACCTTTTATCTAAATCCCTTTGTCCTGGCTTAAATTCCTTCTCTTTCGAGTTCTGCCTTATCTACCTCTTCTAATTTCCCTCTAGCCTCCACATACCGGTTTCACTCATTCACTCTCTGCACAGTTTTGAGTTAGGTTTTTGGTTGGTTGTTTTGTTTTTTTTTTTTAGTTTGGTTGGTTGTTTTTTTGCCTCTTTCCCCATAAATGCTGTGAGAAAAGAGCCTCACCAGCCAACTGTTCATCAGCAGTGCTGCAGATTCAGCTCACTTTGAAAGGAACCATGAAAAAGCATAGAAAACTAAGGAAAAATATTATGGGATAAGTGTTCTAAGATGGCTGGGAAAAAAAAAGATGACCATGAGGAGAATGAATAAAGGGAGGAAATCCAGAGTGACTAGACAGAAAGAGAAAAGAGGTGATGATGAGGAGAAGAAAAAAAGGGTGGCAGTCTGAATTAATCCAATTTGATGAAATCTTCTGGTAGAAAGTAAGGTAGAAAAGATAGGGGCTGTGGATTCTACGACATAGTTTTGTTTCCTTTTTCTCTGCTTCCCCTGGTTAGCAATAACTCAGAGCTTGGGGGTGGTAAGCATGTGAGTGCCATTTGCTCAGATTTAATACGGTGGTTTTGGCTGGCTTTTTCCCTCCTCTTATTATTTATTTATTTTTCCTTTATTTATTTCCTGGCACTGTACTCGTTCTGTGCTAGTGGAGATCTGTTCTGCAAGGTCATTTGACTCTGTTCTCAGAATTGCTGAATGATGCATTGATCTCATAATTATTCAGTGACTATAGTTACTTCTGCAGTTTTGTTGGTTTGTATCAATTTATTTAACATATTGCGAAGTACATGATGAAAATATTGGAGACTGTGGTGAAGCACTGCAATAACAGAAAAGGCAGCAGTATTCTAGAGGTGTTTTTACAGGTTTTTTTTTTTCAGCCATAGTTTCTCTCTCTTCCTTCAAAACTAGATACTGAACATTTTTAGAAACACAGAGATGCACACTGGTCTGTCACTGAAAGTGAAAGGAAGCCTTTGAAATTGTTTCTTATATGTATAAAATATACTCTGTGTGTCTTTTGTTACAGAAATTAAAATTTATTTATGCAGTGGAGTACATCTTATTTATTGCATTAAGATCTAAAATTCATTTGGCCACAAAATATTTCAGGGCTCTTAGGCAATAAAAAAAAGATAATAGGAAATGTAATTTTTGTGTTGTTTGTATTATTATTTTTTATTATTTATATCACAGTTCTACTTCAGAGTCTCTGTGAAGACACTGAAATCTCAAGTTGCTAGGTTCTGCACAAGTACTCAGGAAAAAGTAATCTTTGTCTTGGGGAATTTATTATCCAAATAAGTCAGGTGAGCGAGAGAAGGTAATGAGCACACATAAGAATGGACTCTTTCTTCTAATATCAGTGAGTTAGTCAGTGGTAGAGGAAAGTGCACATGATCTGTGCCTTTTGCTGAAATTCTGCTGTAATTTCCACCGCTTGAGCTACATCTCTTAAAGGAGGAAATGGGTTCAAGTTGCACCAGGAAAAGCTTAGATTGGATATTAGGAAAAATTTCTTCACCAAAAGACTAGTGAAGCATAGGAAAAGATTGCCCAAAGAGGTGGTGAAGTTTTCATTTCTTGGGGTATTCAGAAAATAGGTAGATGTGGCACTCCAGGAGATGGTTTATTGGTTGTAGTGATGTAGGACAGGCAGTTGGACTTGAAGGTCTTGAAGGTCCTTTCCAACTGTGATGATTCTGTGATTCTATGATTCTGTATGTTCAATCTCTATGGAAGATGGAAAAGTTCCATCTCTCATGCAGTTATTTTTCTATCTCTAAAAGCCTCATGATTTTTACTCTTTATCCATAACATTCTCCTCTTTGTGTATGCACAATTGATTATTATATTTCTAATTTTTTAGAGACCCTTACCCATATCAAGCATTTCTCCTGTTGATGCCCCTTCTAGCCTCCTTACCACTCCTTGTCTACACATAGGCAGTGCTTGTGGCTTTGCTGCTCCCATGGCTTCTGCCTCCTTCAGCACCAGACTTGGGCTGGCACCTGTCAAAGCGTAATGCAGGTAGTCCTAAGGTGAAGTGAAGGAGGACTGAAACTTCCTGTGGAGCAGAAGAGCTAAAGCTTACTTGATCTTGATTTTCAGGACAAATAGACCATGAAAATGGGGCCTCATGATCTTTCTGGCTATTTGGGTTTTAACTAGGAGGTCTCAGAAAAGTTACCACAGGGATAACTGGCTTATGGCAGCCAAGGGTCATAGTGACGTTGCTTTTTGATCCTTCAATGTCTGCTCTCCCTATCATTGTGAAGCAGAATTCGAATTGATAGAAGAAAAACATTTTATCTTAATACTGTAGAAGCTGGTTTGGGTTTTTTGTTTGATTGCTATTTTTTTTGTTTTGTTTTTTTGGGGGGTTTTTTGTGCGACTAATAGCAATAAAGGAACTGTGGAGTAGTCTTCTAACAAAAGCAGAATATATGTCAGAAACTGGAGGAATGAAGAGTAATTTATTTTTTTTTTAACTAGAAAAATAGCCAAATAAACCAGAAAAGAAATATTATTTGCCCTGAAAAAAACAAAATAAACCCCCCCAAAAAACCCAGCCGTGCAGTAGACTTCATGTGAAAAGATTGTTAAAGAGTTATGTGTTAGTTCACATCAAAAATTTCACAAACTGGTTCTCAGTGTTTTTTTAGGAATTTATTTATATAGTACAACCAGAAATAGAATGCATTTATAAAGCACAACCAGAAATAAAAATGTAGTGTTCAATATGTGTGCAAATAGCACTCTAGTATTACCACTTGGCAAATGTCTTCATGTTGCATATACACAAAAGTGTTTGAGCACATAATGTGATATTTTGTGTTTTCTACTGCCCAGTGGTCCCTTGTGGACAGGTTGTCAGATCTATTTATGTATTTCATTAGGTATTGCCCTGTTAGCCTAGTGCTAGCTTGGAAAGAGGATATACCCCTATGCTGTTGTTGTAGAAGGAATATTTCTACCATGTAAGCAAAAAGATGCCCTGTGCTTTTGAAAATGAACATTGGGAGCCCTGTTCTCCAAGGTGCATGCATACAGCGAGCTCCTAACCACATACGTATATATTCAGCCACCAGCTTGTATAGGCTGGAAAGCTTTTTCTCCTAAAGAATTTCTTTGTTCTGTTTTTATTTCTATGAAATTACTAATGTTCCCAGAAACTCATAAGCATACACAAACCTGAACCACTTCACCTACTCTCAGAGATATGACAAGCTTATTTTCAAGTGTACAGTTCTCCTACAGCTGCTGTACAAAAGATCATATTTATAAAGCTGATCTCTTATCTGAAGGAGTAGCTTCATTATTCTACTTCATTGCCTGATAGCCCCGACTCCGAGAGCTGTGTGAATGGTAACCACAAAGCTGTTCCATTATTTAACTCTAAGCTGCTCTCCATGACTCTCTCAGGGTGGATTTCATCATTTTCCTCCATGTAGGATTTTTAGTTTGCTCATAGTTGAAGAGAAAAAAAAAAAGAGGTACAGAGTATAAAAACTGGGTGAGGCTAATTTCACCAAATTTGGAGCCACTGAGTAGCCCTTCGTTTGGTGTCCTTGATTATGGTAAATGTGATTTACCACTTTCTTCCTTTTTTCCTTGAAGGTGCTTTCTTTTGAGTAAGAGCAATCATAAAAGTCAACACTGACTTTCACGTTTGAGCTATATGGGCTGAAATTTTGAACATTTACTTTTATGTGATAGTATTTGAAGTTTGTGCTTTTCACTGTTGGACAGACCAAAATGTTTACAGGATAGTTAAAAACAATGAGTATTTTTTCCAAACTTTAATAGTATACATTTCTGTGTGGCTTTTAGGAAAAAGGCAGTTTACATCTGAAAATTCCTTTCTGAGTTGAAAATAAGACTTGATTCTAAGGTAAAAGTAAATTCTCATAATGTGAATACAATTTTGAACAATATAAGTATGTTACTATATTAAGTCCCTTCTTGTTTTTATCTAATCTATACAACTACTGCTATCTTACACCTTTTACAATTAAAAATTAAAAATTTAGACTTGACTTTTACAAATTAAAGCATTATAAATGTTATCTCCCATCATTGTGATATTTATAAAGTAAAGCTTTTCATATACATTGTTGTTTTGTGGGGGGTTAATAACCAGAAATAACTATTCCATGCCAAGTTAAATAAACCTCATGAAATTGCTTGTACACACTGATTTATGATTTATGTTAGTTGTGGATTCAAATCTCTATTTATTGGAGGAGGAAAGGGTTGATAACTTTCCATATTAGCAATTCATAATAGTGATATGTCTGCCTCACCAGCACTGCCTGGGGCAGGTTGGGGACTCCATCTCTCACTGTGGTACAGACTGCAGGGCTCCCTCTTTTCTTGTTTCCACTGTGGCTGCTTCCACGTTTAGTGGTACAGTCCTTTCCATTTGCCCCTAAACCAATGACTGGGCTCTGAACCTCTACAAACATCCCAGTCCCATTTCTGGAGAGATGGCAAATCTTCATTAGTATGTTATTGTCCAGTACTGCTAAACACTTATTACTTGAGCTGTATTTCACACCTTTTTTTCCTACAATACTAGTGCAGGAAGTTAAAGATACCACTGTAACTCTTCAGCGTGGGGCACCATTTGCTTTCTCAATGTGTCAAAAAGGCTTGTGGAGGGCAGCTGTAATCCAGTTTTTATCTATAAGAGAAATATTTGTCTAACTGGCAAAAATTCAATAGCCTTCTGATGCTGTCAGCCAGTGGGCAGGCAGTAAGTGTCTGAGGCAAAGCTCCTTCATCTGTTGTCTCAGATCTCACAGGAGTTACTGGGATGATGAAAAATAAAAAGATGTTTTTCACCCATGATGGGACTAGTATGGAGGAAAGCCACAGAGATTTTCAGTATCCATTCAGTCAGAAGAAGACAGGTAGAGGAATGAGAAACTGGGTGGCACAACTGCTGTAGAGATTTTCAAGGACAGTGTCACAGGGTGGACTCAGAAAAATGCAAACGCAGACCTATCACGACAATGCCCTTACATTTTTCAGCCTCTAGGCATTATTGCAATAGCATTAGGAAATAATAATATTGATTGAAGACTGTTTTTTTTTTCCATGTAGTTCCTTCTGAAAATATCTACCATTGGTTTTGCCTTAATCTCTTAGGTTTAAATTACAAACTTGCCAGTGAATAATTATTCTGTGTGTTGTGAATCTCTTGGGATATAAACAGATTTCCTTCACATGTGTGCTAAGTGAACTGAGTTAAGATGAAAACTGTCCCTCTAAGAATTTTTTCAAAGTGTTTGGAAAATGCTACTGAGACTTGAAAAGACTTTTTTAAAAAAAATATGCCCAAGATTCATACTCTGTCTTTAAGAAAGTCATAGTCCTTTTTCACCCCCCCCCCCACTGGACTGTGTATATGCTTTAAATGGAATAAGTGTTTAGGTCTTTGAAGGAGTGGTAAGGGTGAGATGACAGGAAAAATGCTCTAACCTATTTCAGCTGACTCCAAAACCAACTGAGAAATCATGCTTTCTGGAGAAGAGAATTTAAAAATAAATGCCTTCTGTATGTGAAATTTATTTAATTTATAACACAAAATATTTATCCTGAATGGCTAGACATAAGTAAAAGATTATCTTAATTCTCTATCCTTCATCCTCTGTAAATCATTTTTGAGGTGGTAAGAGGCTTTTTTCATGTGTTGTGGGTTCTTCTGAGAATACTGACATTGGTTTGGATGCCAGTGTGTCTACAATTTGATATAGCTGAGGAAAGGAACTGACTGGACTGGAGTCTTTTCTGTTACTAGTAACCCAAAATTGAAAAGACTTGGTCTACCCTAAATCCAAGCTTCAGTGTCATAAGGAGTGGTTGAGAACCCACGTTTTTACCCAGATTAAAGTGCCTGCATGTGTAAAGGCTTGTATAATGTTGCTTTTAAGCTTCAAATTAACTTTAGCACATGTATGAAGGAAGTTTGTAAAAAACTGAAGTTTTTCGAAGGGAGTTAATTTCTCTGAGTTAGTGAAATACTCTTAAACTAGCATAAGCAGGTTATGCTGAGAGGTGCTCAAAGGCTGCCAAAGGCAACCACTCACAGACCTTGTTAGAAGCAGTGAGTGTGCCAAACGCTCTTTCATGCTCATCAGAAGAGTCTAGTGCTCCTGGGAGACTCTCCAGGAACAGGGCTTAGTGGCAAGCTGTTTGGGCTTTTGGATTATAGCAGAAGTTTAATGAAAAGTTTTAATGCTCAATTTAAAACACTCATGGTCTGGGGATGTAACATTTGGCAAGTGTGTAATAATTGTCACCAAGGACATGATCCAGCACATGGTTAAGTCAAGGGGGCAGTTTTATTGACTTCAATAGGTGTTGGATGAAGCCCAGATTTATGAGTTAACACTGACCTGTGTTTCAGTGATGAAAAGTTAAAACTTTGGAGCTAGTTTAAAAAAAGCTTGTTAATTTTTTGAATAATCTTCAAATTAGCTTGACAGCTTGGAGTTGTTTCTATTATGTTTATGATGATAATGTTGAAATGGTCTCAGACTACCTGTACAATGTGATATTAGATACAGTCTTGGAAAATTGATTTTGGTGTAAGCTAAGAGAATTTTTTAGAAGTAAGCAAAAGAATTTTTTAAAAGGTCAGAAGGAATGGACATGGCAGGATGAATGCTAATTCAGTAGAAAAATTTTGGCTTCATTACTATTATTTATATAAAAATTAATAAAGCCCATCAATTTAAACAGTAGAATAAATTGGCAAAATTGCTTTTAGATTACCACACAGATATTACTGACTGAGTTTTTATTTAAAAAAAATAGTTGTATGCGCTTGCCTTCTTTCCTGCTTTCAGGCTTGTTTATTCCTATATTGCTCTGGTCATTTCTTATTACTCTGGAATTAAAACTCTCTACATAGTAAACCAACACTGTTTCATTAGGCTATACCTCAAGTTTTTGTACTGAGACATTTTAGGGACTAGAAGCAAAATCAAATAGCTAGATATTTCTTAAGTGTATCTTCTGAACTCTCAAATACAAAAACTATGAACTACTTTGAGAAAAGATTATGCTTGTTCTGTTAAACTTCACATCTGAAAAGTGGGTTTCTTTCCAAAGATACATCCTCATCTCTTTCCTGTGATATCTATAAGTATAATATTCTAGTGTATATTCTGCAAAATTTCCATTTGTTTTGTAACAAGAGGACCCTGCTCCAAACAACCTCCATTTCCAAATATAGGGTTTTTTCTCCAGAACTGGGGAGTCATAGGTAAACCCCAATCAAAAGAACATTATACTACCTTATTAGCATCACTTGAAGGGAGATACTTTCATTTTCTGATAACTTATTATATGTTCTAGTGAGTGATCTGAGTTGTACTTTAAAATTTTATTGGGTGCTAATGAATTATTTATTTATTTTAACATGTAGTCATCTGCAATCGCATTATTTTTTTCTTCAGTTACTATATTTGGAATTTGCTGATAGTTACTGGAAGCTGTTTTGGGGATTGGAATACTCAGCACTATTGTATTGTGATCAATAATTAAATTTAGTGCTGACATGCATCTAGTTTATGCAGCAGTCTCTGACAATCCCATATTGCAAAATTAATCCTTTCCGATTTATTTAATAGGAGACATGAACAATAAAGTAATTCAGATAAGTACCAATGGAGGATTATTTCTAGTCAATATTACTTTATTATAAATTGGATCCACATACTCATTAGTAAATTAACTGTCAAACCTGAAAACAGCTTTTTTTTGTTTAAAGGTAATTATTGGTACTGAAGACAAGAAGGCACTTAACCTTGCTGTGCGGTTGTCCTTACCACAGTGTTTTTATTCCAGGCTATAACTACCCATCAAAGCTGTAGAGGGAAAATAATTAGATATATTAAATGAATCAAATATTAACTATTAAAAAGCTGTGTTCATTCAAATCTGTTCAGGTCTTTTGGATAGGTAGGTAGCAAACTGTTTCTTTCTTTGGGATTTGATTTTTTTTGTTTTTCCCAAACATTACAAAATATAGTTAAATCTGTGAAAAAAGTAATCAAAATTAAAAATGGAAAACTCAGAAGAAAAAAAAATAAATTACTCGTTTAAATAAAAAGAAATGTATTTTGAAAGAAATAGGGCATTTATAAGGGACTTCAAAGAAAATGTTGGTAGAAGAATTTTTTTTTTAAATGAAAATATACTCTTCAAAGAATTTTATTTAAAACAGCTACCTGCTGTGAAGCTGGACATTCTTTCATTTCAGTGCTTGCTCTGTTTACTGCTGGTTAAAATATTTGATTATGCCCAGTAGAGCATTTGTAAAAGCTCCATCATTCTAAGGATTTGTGCTAAATGGCATTTAGGATTTTAGAGTTCTGGTTTCAGTGTTGATGAATGGCAACCATTTGAATTTCTATAATTATTCCCAAAATTAATTTAGAATCTGCAGGAATCTCCAGAGCCAAATAGAACAGGTAGAACAGCAATTTTATTCTATTTTATTTAATTATTTATTTAGAGCAAAGGGCATCAGAGTTTCCTGTGTGTCTGTGTAAGCACTGGAATGTAAGGGACCCGGTCTGTATTGCAGGGCTGGCCATGAGCTCCTGCTGCCGTGCTCCGTGCAGCTGAGGATGACAAATCTCTCTTGGAGCACTGGGACCTGACAGGCATCTTGACTCCTCCTGCAGCTTTGTTCTCATCTGTGCTCTGAGGGAGATGTCTCCTCCCTACCTGGCCACCTTTTCCGCCATACAAATAGGAAGCTAAACTCCTCTGAATCTATCTGTGAATTAAATTTGATGGTAATCAGTTGAAAACTTTGGAAGTTACTGGTGGGACAGATGGACTCACCAGTATTTCTTTAAAATAACCTTCCAAGTAATAAACCCTCTGATTTTCTATGCATTTTGGGAAGCAGCCATGTTTCATAATGTGCAATGAGCAGCAATAAAAATATGTTTGTTCAAATTAGAATATGTGATTTTGACTGGAAAAAGTCGAAGGTTTACTGTATTTCAGTTTACACTGAAAGGTACCTATCAAAGTTTAGAGAGAGAGAGATTATGAAGAGGGGAAAAATGCATGAAATAATCAGGCAAGATTTGGCAAGAGCCTAGGAGAGTAAAATTTACACTTACACATAGAGTAAAACCGTGTAAATACATTTTTTAATAAGATGTATTTTATAATACAGTATACAATATATTTATGATATACAATAACAGCTTACTACATATAAGGGGAATTAAGCTAAATTATCTGCCAATAATCAGTGAAAAGACCCCAAACATTTGAGATTAAATTCATATGTCAATTTATTCATAACAACATGTTGGAAAACACTGTAAGGGATATACCCTTTATTCTTAAATGCAGCTTCTGACTAAAGGCAGCATTCACTTGTTCTTAACCTGCTGGCTTTATAATTTCCAGAAAATACACACAAAAAACCAAAAACCCCTTTAAACTTTAGTGTTGCTTTGGAAAGAAGTTATGGTTTTTTTTCTTCTGTATTTTGTCCCAGCCTAAGCAGACAAATGGAGAGTTAGCTGGTAAAGGAACAAAGGTGGGCAAACTTAGCTACTGTGCCTGACCAGGTGACCAAGTGCACAGTAATGTGAGTATGAAGGACAATACAAGATCAATGTTTAAGAACATGGTTAGTGGGGGGGTGGGGGGGGAAGCAGTATATTATATCAAAGCTAACGAAGGATGTATGAAAGTGGGTCACTGCACCACTATTCTTACGCCTTCTGTTCTTGTATATGCAAAAAGAAGCAAGATGGTATATATGCAGATGACTATGCAGGGTGAGTGTAAAGGTTAATGTATATAGTTCTGCCCTGGATTTCACAACAGGCCTGGCAATCACACATCCTGTAGAGGTAAAAAATGAGTTTTCCTGTCAACCAAGCCGAAAACCAAATAGCAATCTTTGTGGCCCATGCAGTTCTGATACATGAAGTACACAATGATTTGAGTTAAATGTAACAATCATTTTCATTTTTTGAGAAGCAAAAACTCCTTCTATTTGTTCGGAGGCACCCAATATAAGAAGGATATGAAACTGATGGATCGAGTCCAAAGGATAGGGCCAAGAAGATGATAAAAGTGCTGGAGCACCTCTCCCGTAAAGAGAGGCTGAGAGAGTTGGGGTTGTTCAGCATGGACAAGAGAAGGCCTTGCAGAGATTTTACATCAGCCTTCCAGTACCTGTAGGGGGCCTACAGGACATCTGGGAAGGGATTTTTACAAGGGCATGGAGTGATCATAGAGTGATCAAAGTTGAAGAAGATCTCTAAGATCATCAAGTCAAGTTGTGATGGGGTGAGGGAAGGTGGTTTTAAACTGAAAGGGTAGGTTTAGATTTCGTATTAGGAAGAAATTCTTTCCTGTTGGGATGGTGATACACTGTCACAGGGAAGCTCTAGGTGCCCCCTCCCTGGAAGAATTCCACACCAGTTTGGATAGGGCTTTGGGCAGCCTGGTAAAGCAGGAGGTGTCTCTGCCCATGCAGGGGGTGAGAAACAAGATGATCTTTAGGGTCCCTTCCAACCAAACCCATTTTGTGATTCTATGATTTGAGTTTTCTTTAGGAGTATTGAGTGGTTCTTGCAATCATGTCAGTTGTATGACTATCTAATCTTCAGGTAACACTGCACCACAGTAAAGCCTGAAAATAAACTGAATCAGAATACAGTTATTTAGTAATGAGTCAGAGAAACAAAATCAAATCATCTATTAAAGCCACAAAGATGCCACTCTGAGACTATAAGATAGCCCCTTAGGAAGTAATTTCAAAGAAAGCAAAATGATGCCTGTGAATTATGTGCAATTATTTTTGTTTCCAGTGAAATCTGTCAGTGCATAAGAGGGCCCTGACTGATGGGTAGACATTTTTTTTATTGAGAAAAATAATTTCCTAATAAGGGTTGAATAAATGCTGTTGTTAGCCACAGGAAATGTGTTGACTAAGCATAGGAATACGGATATTGTGATATATAATGTTAAATTGTGTGAAACTGAGATGTTTCAAATACAGATGTTAAAAGTTGTCCAGAATTTCTTTTAAGATAAAAAAAAAAAGGTACTACTCTAAGTGAAAAATTTAATGTCAATTAATATGGACATACAGAAAATCACAGAATTACTATTAGGGGTTGAAAGGGTCCTCAAAAGATTGAGTCTAATCCCCACTGCCAGAGGAGGGTCACCTACAGGAGGTCATGTATGAATGTATCCAAGTGGGTTTTGAATGTCTCCAGGGAAGACTCCACAACCTGCCTGGGCAGCCTGCTCCAGTGCCCTGTAACCCTCACATTGAAAAATTTTCTCCTTGTGTTTATATGGAACCTCCTATGCTCAAGCCTCTTTCCTCTTGTTGCCTCTTGTCCTGTCATTGGGCACAATTGAGAAGAGCCTGGCACCGTGCTCCTGGATCTCTCCCTTTCTGTATTTATAAACATAAATGAGGTCACCCCTTATTCTCCTGTTCTCCAAGCTGAAGAGACCCAGCTCCCTCAGCCTTTCCTTGTGAGGGAGATGTTCCACTCCCTTACTCATCTTGGTCACTCTGTGCTGGACTCTTTCCAGCAGTTCCCGGTCCTTCTGGAACTGAGGGGCCCAGAACTTGACACAATATTCCAGATGTGGCCTCACCAGGGCAGAGTAGAGGAGGAGGAGAACCTCTCTCAACCTACTATCCACCCTCCTTCTAATGCACCCCAGGATGCCATTGGCCTTCATGGCTGCAAGAACACATTGTTGGGTCATGGTCATCCTTCCATCCACCAGCACCCCCACAGGTCCCTTTCCCCTGTGCTGCTCTCCAACAGCTCAGTCCCCAGCCTATACTGGTACCTGGGCTTGTTCTTTCCCAGATGCAAGACTCTACACTTGCCCTTGTTGTAATTAATTAAATTTTTCCCCGCCCAAATCTCTAGCCTGTGTAGGTCCCTCTGAAATCTGTTCAGTACTTTTTTGTACCTGTATTTTCCATTGTAATCAAAACAATGAAAGTTTATCTTGACTAACTAGGTACTTCACTGTTTACTGGTTTTAGACAGTTACAAGGAAGAAGACTCTGAATTACATACCTATATATTATTTACAAGTTTATATGGCAGACTACAATGAAAGACTGTAGAATTATTTTCAGCAAATTAAGGGTTAGCATGAGAAATATATCTTAATTGGAATCAACTATTTTATTTTTCCATGTATATTTTTAAAACTGCCATTCATAGTTTTATTTTAAATAAAAAGTATTTTGGTTTTGAACCAAAGTATTTGAGACTAAATTTTTCCTCACCTTAACTGTGAAGCTAATTTAAAAATATTATTAGTGGTGAATGTGATTTTAGTCAGGAAATCAAGATGTGAATTTTTGAACATGTTTCTCCAAAGGTGCACTTCTCAAATTATTACTGTGAAAGTAATTTATTTCAGCCAAACACCCTTCCCACATATTGTTAACAGGAGTCTGCACTCCAACTCATTTAACAGCTTTTTAATTCAGTAGTTATTCCATTTTAATAGAGCCATTTCTTCATCATTCTGCATTTAGTGATAAATGGTGCCAGAACATATGATAAATTAAACCACAAAGAACTGTGTTAAAGTAATCTAAAGGGTTTAACTTGAAAGGAAGGAGCACCTAGTTTGCTCAGAATAGCTGTCTGAGAGTTCATATAGAGAAAAACACTTCTTCTCAAAGCTAAACTGTGAAATAAATTTGAAAGTAAAGTTTTAAATTGTATCTGCTTTTGGAAGTTCGTCCTGGCATAAGCTACCAAGATGCATAATTGTGTAATGGTTCCATCAGTCTGAGAAAAACATCTCAAAAAGCTATAAGCTGCTTTTGTTGCTACTTATTTTTTAAATTCAATAGTTTAGGTGATAACTATTTGAAAATCTGATATTAATGAAAACTCAGAAAGAAACCTAACGCTCAGTTTGTTGGATGGTATATTGGATAGTAAAACATAGCCCAAAAATCATGCAATTTTTAAGCAATTTTGATTTAACATCTGAAATGCAAGTGCATTTGGAATAGGGGATCTTTGTTGGTAGGTTTTTTTGTTTTTCATCTGTGAAAAAATAAAAAAGACTGTACGTGTCATTTATACATATACAAATGCTGTGATTCAGCAATAGAGGCCATTGTTTTAAGATAAGCTTTCTTCCATTTGCCTCAGTACATCATATACAACTCTCCTTTTGTCTTTTCGTAGAAACGCACACTGACCATCCATGTACAACTACCTTGCAAATGAACCCATGCCTTTGGCTTCCTATTTGCTTTTTTAGTACTCAAAAATTTCTGTGGAAAATAACCAGTAAAATAGTGCAGGAACTAACATATAGGCATGTTTTAAAGTAGGTCATTTGTTATAAGATACATAGCATATGTCAGGTTTCTGCTTTTGCAGTTTTGGAACTAAACCTTTTTAATTCTGAGCTCCAGTTGATATGGTGAAGGTAAATTTGATGGTAATGGAGTACTTAGATAAATGATAATGAGCTATGAAATCCTTTTGAATAGGTTTGAATCTGTCTGTAGAGAGCTAAAGTAACCATTAAGTAGATCCATGCTGTGGTCTGTGTGAAATGAATGTGAGATCTTAGTCCAGCTTCTAATGAATGTCTCTTTTTTTAAAAGAAATTCTTACTTGAGCAAGGTCTTCTTGGTAGTCTGAAATTGAATGTGCAAAGAAACATGAAGCAGGCAATATCTTCTCAAGGGGAGTGAGTTAATAGTTGTTGAAAGAGTAGTTTGGTGAGTATATTTAAAATTGAACATTGTGAGACATCTCTTAAAATTGTTCTAAGTATTTTAAAAATTTTCAAAACATAGCAAAACAGAGGAGGTGTGGTGGAATGCTTTTTAATTACTTAATATATGCTGTTGGGATAGTGTATTTTTAAACATTTCTTTCGAAAGAAAATCTCTCCAAATGACTTGTTAGTTAGCAAAGTGAGTTTTTAACCAAATTAACTTTGAAAATGAAAGTTCTTTGTGATCATGTGGGCAAATTGCTAGAAATGTTGAAGAAGGTTCTTCAAGTGGTCTTATGGCAGTCTTGCTGTTCATCATTTTCTGTGCTTTGAAATGTGTATGGATTGTATTTTCTGCTTGAGAAGTTGGTGAGATTTTTTTTTTTTTTTTATTAGTGGTTAAGAAAAATGTAGTCCCTTGTGCTTTTCAGCATTGCACTGTGTTAAACCTGCATTTGTCATTCTTTAGGAGCAAATAATTAATGTGTTACTGTAATAATAATGAAATATAACCACTTGTAGGAACTCAGACTTCCGATATTTAGTTGAAGCATGTGAATTATAAAACTGAGGCTTAACTTAGTTAAGCCTGATTCTAAACATCTCTAAATGCATGATTTCATGGGTGGCCCTGAGATGATGTATTTAGTAGAAGTTAATTTCACCTGTAACACAAAACAGTTTTGCAAAGTCAGTCAAAAAACTTTAATCTATATTTGAATGCTTATGTGTCTTAATATGGGCACAAAGTTCATTTTATAGTGATTTTCTTTTTAAAAGTAGCATAAAAATTATGTATGGTAGATGTTTCTCTGGTAGTGGTTTTCTGGGGTAAAACACTCCCATTTTAAAGATAGCCCATAAAGGATGGGTGCTTTCTTGTTAACCTGGATTTTGCTCTGGATTTGTAATGAAAATATATTTCTGAATTGTCAGTTCTGTTTTCAAAAGGCTCTGTGTGAACATATCAAGCTCTCTGATTTTCAAATCCACCCACATTAAATTCAACCCCTCTGTAACACTGTCAGAAATCAGGGACGTGCAATGTTACAAATTCTTTTGTATAATTTGTTTTTATTTCTGAAATATTGTAGTGAAATAAAAGGAATTTTCTGGTATATTTGAAAAAATAAGAGCACCTGTACTATATTAGCCCAAAGATCTGTTTACCTGCAGGCTCCAGTACTGGCTGTATGTGAAGATATTTAGACAAGCAGATATCAAACATGAGCGAGAGAGAAGTGTGAAGCCCACATTAATTCCCAGGTGCAAATGTAGGAGAATGCTCCGACCATTTGTATCTCAGGGAAAGTGAACAAAATTTTTGTAACCAGACTAGACAAAGAAAAGCAAGTTAACTGTGTTGCCACACAGAGCAAGGGTATACAAGGGAAACTAATGAGAGGAAAAAAAAAAAAAAAAAAAAAAGCTGAAAAATGTAGAACAACCCAAGTCTCGGATTGATATTTTGTTTTTGTGTGGTGTATCTGGTAGTTTCAGTTCAAATACAGAACTTTACATTAGAGAAAGTGTGTCAGGAAGGAGGAGGGAGGCATGGCCATAAGAGTCTTTGGAAAAGAGGGCTGTGAAAACACAAAAATACAAAACTTTTCGGAAGTAGCTTTGGCTAAAACTGAGATATTAAAAAGATAACAAAAATACTCATCTTTGGGAGGGAGGAAACTTAGAGAAGGATCTAATATTAGGCTTTTGAACATTTACCAATCTCCCTTAACTTTAAATTAATTATGTGTTGGTAGTAATCAAAAGGTTCTGTGCCCTATTTAATTGTTTTGGTGTTTGGTTTTGCTTTGTGAATTCCTCCTTTTTGTCTGAAATTCAGCAGCATTGACATGACCTTGAGACTGTCCTAGTAGTTTTGGGAGGAAAGCTTGGGTAAGGAAACTGAGGTTGAATTCATAAACTCAAAGCTCTCCACAAGGCATATGAACATAGCACAGTTTATTTATTTATTTATTTATTTATTTATTTTAACCTGTTAGTCCCTTAGCTGTGCCTGTTCTAAGAAGGAGGAGTTCCCTCTCTCCAGTACTTTCTGTCCTGACACCTACAACCAGCAATTAAATTGATGTATTTTGTGATTTAATCTGTGATCGTATTACATTGTACATGGCAATGTTGGTGTCCTAAGATTGTATTTTGAATTGTGTGCTAGGAATTCAGGTATTTTTGACCATTTAATTACTTTTTTTTTTTTTTCTCTAAAGGGAGCTAAGTGCCTCAAAACTTCTGGAAAGTTGGCAAAGTTTCTGACAGATTGATGGCAGAAATCCCTTATGGAGCTGCCATAGTGCTTTAAATGGACAGTCACACCACAATATACTTTATTTCCTACTTTCCCAACATTTCCTTTTGTATACTGCTTATTACAATGTCTGGCCTTGGTAGGTTTTTCCACTAAGGGCAGCAGTGCAAGAAAACTACCTAAATTCTTTTAGTGTCCAATTCTCCCCCCAGCTTAAGTTCATAACCCCTTGTACTTCTATTTAACACCAGCTCAGATAGCCTGCAGCATCTCTCCTTTCTGTTCCCTTCAGGATTGTGTGTACCTTAATAGAGTTTTCTCTTAATCGCCTTCACTTCTGAAAAAAAGCCACAAAAATTCCCTTAGCTTTATAAATAATCAAACTTTCCATATCCCAATCTTACCATATAAAGTTGCTCTCCTTTGTTGTATTCTCAGCAACTCTAAACTATTCTGTTTTTACTGAGGTGATGACTTGCTGGTGTTCTCCCAGACCAGCTGAAGCACTTGCTTATTATGGGGTGTTTTCCTTTGACTGACTTCTGCTGCTTATCCAGTTGAGAATTTGTTTTCCTCATGATAAATCACTGCAATATGACCAATAATGCATTTATACTATGAAAGCAGGTACATTGTATTTTATCATACAATTTGCATTCTGTGCGAAGGAGATTATTTTTCATCTCATGTTTCTTATCTCTTCCTTCATTATTTTATGATTTTTATCATTACTTTAGAGCTAATTTTTATCCATTCAGACTCCTACCTTGTCAGAAGACTTTCTGACCTATATTCTTTTTCACTTTTGTATCGACTGACTTCCCCACCCCATTTTTGTGTCAGCAGAAACAGTCTCACCTTTCTTCACATTTCTTCTGCCAGGTCATCAATGCAGAAAGAGGGGAAAAAAAAGAAAGACAAAGAAAAAAGAAACAACCAAAAAAAAAACAAAAAAAAAAACCAACAGTGTAAATTCTAATGCTCACGGCATCATCCCACTTATCAGCTCCCTGTTTCCCCAAAAGTAACATTTGTATCAGATATCCAAACCAGTTTTCCAGCTGCCTCTAGTGCTATATTTTCTTGACCTTTACAGGGCAGGCTTTTCTGCAATCCTGTATCAGAAGTATTGCTTAATTCCAATGTGTTTTGCCTGAAAGTTCTCTAGTCAACACTTTAACAAAAGAAACAAAAGTTACTTTAACAAAAGAACTGTAATTTCCCATTCTTCGTATTTGCTTTTGGAATAATTTTTTATTTTTCCTTGTTCTTTTCTCTGTGTCTGCATCTTGCTATGAACTTGCTGTAATAGTCAGATATGACAACAAACTTCATTTAGTTTGGTCCTCTACCAGCAAGATTTCCTACTAATCCTTGCTATTCCATGTCACAGTATCAAGACAAAACTCTTCAACCTTTGCTAATATGCCTTAAAGGCACACTTTGGAGTTTGAAAGCACTTGTAATTTTAGTGCCTAACACATCTAGATGGATCATTATGATACATTCGTTCCCCTGAGTGTCTTAACTTTTTAATTACAATTATTATCCAGCCTTACATTTTATGTCTATTTGCAGCTTTTTGCCCAGTATGAAGTTATTCACAGTGCTGTTTTGATACAGGATAGTATCTGGAGAATAGTGCTGTGTTTTGAGAGAAACATGCTGATTACCTTCTGCAGGATTTGAGTAGATAGGTATGCCAGGTACCACATGTCTGTGATTTCCTGCAAGATTGTCTAAGGAGCAATTAATGCAGCATCTCTGGCTGGAAGCAGATGGATCCATGTAGATTTTTTAATTATGCCATTCCAATAAAAAATAATGTATTACAATTGTCTGCATTTTCATGGTAAGCCTAGAAAGCATGAAATGGAAGGTGTGTAGTACCAAAATAGTCTGTTTCTGTGAGAACCTTCCCTATGTTTTTGCTGTAAAGTACTTCCAGTATGTTTTGTGAGCATTTATTGAGAAAAGTGGATAAATTATACCTTCTAGTGTTTAAACAAAACACATTGTACACTATCTCTGTGGAATAATTGTTCAGATTTTTATCCTTTAAATAAATAATTAAGGACCTCTCTTGCTGTTCTCTCTGAATTTAATTTCATTAAATCTTTATAGAGAACATTTGTGACTCATTTCCAAGTTGCTTGTGGACATTCCAAATAGAGATTTTACTCTATACTTATGATATGAACAGGAGATTGTTATGGAATTTTGTATAGGTTTGATCCCCTCTTCTGCTGCTCAGAGGTCGTTTAAATAATATTCCTAATTGATGCAAGATAATTTATGCAACAGATCCCTGACACAGCAGAACAAAAAAAGTTGTGTTGGACAAATTTAAAGAGAAGAAAAGAAAGGAAAGGAAAAGAAAAAAGAAAAGAAAAGAAGGCCTGTTCTCTGCCTCTCGAATTATTGTTGAATTCAGCGGCACATTGCAAAAGTGACATGCAATGGATGTCGTCTTTTAACAGCTTTCTTTGCTCATCAATTTTTCATAAGTAGGGTCCAGAGCATTAAAATTTGGATGTAAGAAACTCCAATAAAAAGGATTGCAATGACATTCTCTTGGAGGAGGCTTTCCTCTAAAATAATAAATTGATATTCAAACTATTCTTTGTTCATTTGACTAATGAGGCTTTTGTTAGTTTCGTGCACTAAAGACAGTGGCTCTTCAACTGCTTATTAAAAAGGTCTGACTGACTGACTTACACATTAATGATAGAGAGGAAAGTCTTCTTTAAAGGAATATGCCTGTGAAGCAGAGACTAGACATCAAATCCTGGTGTTAAAACATTTTCTGAAAAAAATAAAAACCTGTGTGAGGTTCTCTGGTGTGGTGATGGCTACAGGCCTTTGAAAAAAATAGTCTTGAAACTCAGATGTGCAAGACTGGATTTTCTTTCTTTTTTCCTTTTTTTCTCCCTCTTTCACTGTCACAGCTTTTCTAAAGATTTTTAAAAAGGGACACAGAGGAGAATTTGGTGGAAAAGCATCAATAAGCTCAAAGTAAAGCATAGCATCAAGAAGTTTAAAATATATTAAATTTGAATAAATGAGGATGTATGGGGAAACTCAAAAAAACACAAAATAGCATGAACTGGAACAATAATGTACAATACATGTCAACGTTGGGGTTTTTTTCCTAATTTGTTTTTCTTAAATCAGCTTCATTCAGGTGATTAATTTTCTGATAATTCCAAAAAAAAAACCATTTTTTTTCTCAAAAAAACATTTGTACACAAAGCATACTCCTTACTTAACACCGAAGTTAATTGCAGCTACTGAAGTATCTGTCACTGTTTAAAAAATATGTCTTTGGTAGATTTAGTGGAGTTTCTGAGCAAATGAGTGATTTGACATTGTGTTTCCTTAATAAAAAATTAAATTAATTCAAACATAAGCTTTGAAGACCAATTCTTCATCAGTATTTTATTTTGGAACTTTTTTTATAACCGGATATAACTTTTTTAGTCATATTTATTCATTTATGCTAATTTCCTGTTGTATGAGGATAATTCTAAGTGTAGTCTTTCCATCTCAAATACGAAATAGGGAATGTTCTATATTCTACAATAGAAACTAATGGTTAAGTAGTAGTTGTGTACCATCATGTATGCTTTTCATTGCTCTTAAAGAGTCTTAAGAATTCTTAGCTCCTTGAAAACTGGAACTTGAAATGGGTCAAAGTACCACTTTCCTTGATGCTTCTCTGACAAAAGCTGCTTCTATTTGCAATAAGAAGTGAAAAGTGCCTGAGTTTACTTATGCTGCCACGGGTGCTCTTGCAAAATTTATTTATGTCTGTTAGTATAGCATGGATATCATATTGTCTTTCTCCTTTTCTTAATAGGTTTTGGGCGGAACAAAGTGCTGGCTAAGACCTTCCAGGGCCTAACAAGCCCACCAAATTTTTTTTTGATCTTAAGCTGTTTTCTGTGACTCTTTTGGTTGTTGGATTCACTTTTTGCCTTCATTTCCCTCAAATAAGCCTTTGGTCTCTGCAGCAAATCATTCCTTACTGGCCATCAGCACAGGGGGCTTGCAGTTTGTGGCTGCATATTAGAGTCTGTGAAGCTCATAAACTTAGTCAAATCTTCGATAAATTAGTATTACACAGAGGAACGATGGAGTATTTTGCCATTTTATTAACATCTAGGCCTTTTCCAGTGTTGTACTCTGAGCAGGTCAATATTCTCCTTTGAAAGGATTCTGATAATCTTCTTTCATTCATATCTCACTAAGTGCTTACTCTACATGGACTCTGAGACTTGGATTGCACAATTTATATATTTTTTATTTTAAGGGTGTGATTTTTTTCAACATGCTTTGGACTGCAGGTGCTAACATGCTGCTTAACATGACTATGAAAATATTAAGACATTGACAGCTAAAATCAGAAGTTAGTTTCTTATGATCTGGTTACAAAAAATATGCTATCTAATATCTTTGTCTCTTGAATTGTTCACTGTGTCCAAAACAGTTGCCTTGTTAACCTGCTTTTTACCTGTTTCTGTGAGTAAAGAGACTACATCTCATGGTTCATGGGTAACAGGTTGGATGACATTGTGATTTTCCTTTTTTGTATAAATTTTTTACAGTGTAAATGTAAATCAAATATAAATTTAAAAGAATATTGTTTAATCTTGAACAATTACTAATTCCCCTTAAGAAGTCACCTGCAAAATGACTTACATATTTAAAAAAGCAGTGAAGCTTCCAAGTTTGTGTAATCAGCTCATAGAAAATGGGTGAAAGATGTAGAAGATAAGCATAAAGAAAGACAGACAATGCATAGAATAAATTGCACATCAGATGAGGTGCCAAGGGTAATCAGATGTATAATTTGATGGGGATCTGTCATGCATCTGCATGGTTTAAGAAAAATTAAAATTCAATTTGTAATAAATAAGTAGTATCTTCTAGAACAAACCAGGAAATCCCTGCGAGCAATATAAAGTGACACAATGCATAGTACATTTCCAAATCTCAAAAATAGCAGGTTGGTCTGCATAGCCCTGCAGGAAGCTTGCTTTAATTATTCTTCATACTCTGAGACACGAGGCATCCTCAAGTACTCTCTGAAGATCCAAATAATGTAAGGAAGATTGATATCATCAGCTATTGCTGAGTACCATTTTGGAAGGTACTCATAAAGCATGCTCAGTATAAGGTTTTGTTAATATAAAACTTGATATTGTGAGATACTGAGATTCTTTGGAGATTCCACAAGTGTAGTGAGAGCTACTGGTGCCTGGCAGATGGTTTACAGTAATTGCAGTCCCACTGAGTATTTTTGTATGCGAGTCTTTTACGGTCTATTTATTGCTGCTGTGTATTTATTTGTATATAATCTGTTGCAACAATGCAGGCTTAATTGTTGCCTTAATTTCTTGGTTTTGATAGTGCTGTAGAGGGGTCTGTGCCAGAGATTTGATGTATGCTGAACAAGTCCTTCAAATGCGTCAGACTTGGAATGCCATTTGCCTGTTAGTGAGAAGGACAGAAACAAAGAGTGAACTGCTAACCACTCTAAAGACAGGGGCTAACAAGGGTGCTAGCACTTCAAAGATTTTGTCATGCTTTCATTCCTGTACAGTGTTTTTGAGGTAGGTGTTTTGTGCTTGTTTATGTGTAATGCAGGGTTTGAGCATGGTAGAGAGGGAGAGAAGGTGGCCTCAAAAGGGCTAGGAACCCAAAAGAGCAAGGATTGTTATGTCTGTTTTATCTTTAAACATCAGAAAGGCTTTAATTAAGATCTCCCTGGGTTCATGTGAGTTTGGTAGAGCTCACTCAGTAGGATAGTTTTCTCAGCTCTTGAAACTCATTTATAATGTTACTGCTTCCAGAAAAATGTCTGGAGAGAATAACTGAAAAATCCAATGTTACATTATCATGCATCTTATTATGTACTGTTATAACTGGTCAAGAGTGATTTACATAGGAAATAAATACAGGTCTAGTAGTCTGTCCAGAGAAACAGGAGGCAAGAACATCTTAGTTTTAATTAAGAGTTTGATACTTTTGTAACCTTGTTAAATTTACTTATATATTTGTGCTAGGTTTCTTAATCTTCTTGCTGATGATAACTAGAATAACTTTGTTTTAAAAACAATCTCACTACCTTTTAATGCTACCGTCGTTAGAAAATGTGAATACAGGAATGAGAACCATAGCGGTTTGAGCTCCCATCTCTAGAATGGGAGTGACCTTATTTCCTGATTCTCAGGCAGGTCAGAAGTGGAAATTTCAAATGTTTGAGAGGTTTAGTTATTATAGTAATGAGTGCAATAGGAAAACTCATTAACTTGTTAATAATTAATTAGCTAATAATTGTGAAAGTAATAATAGAAAATGAAAAGCTCCGTACAATGAAATACTTGGTATTACTTCTTTGTAAGAATGTGTCTTATTTTTGATGATTATCAAGCTGATTAAGAAAAAGGAAAAAAGCTACAAATGGAGATATTTTCTCAGAATGGAAAATAATGCAGAATATAAGAAGTATAGTTTAAAAAGACACAGCAGAAAACATATCAGAATGGGTGCTGTGTTCTCCTCATAAAGGAACAGCTTCTTATTTAAGTCAGATTCCTATAAACTATTTAGCCTGATATGAAGTAGGTAGAAACAGCACTATTAGATCAAAATATACTCAGTTACTTTGAACAAGTTGCACGACTTGAGAAATTGTATTTAAATCAGGTTCTTTGAAATGAGACCAATAAAAGTAAATAGATACATTTATCTATTTATTTTTTAATAAACCCCTGTTAAGGTTTCTTGAAATACTAGATTACTGTGTCAATGATTTACTTACATGAATATTGTTAATGTTTTCTTCTTAACGCAATCATATTAAATTTTAATGGCATAGATTGTAATATCTAACTGGTATCTGGAAGCTTGTGGATAGCCCAAAGGTTTTATACAAATTTATATGTATAAAGCTCTCACTGATATACTTTGCCAGTAGATATTGTACCTTGAGTAGTCAGCTCTGCAAATGCCTTCTCACAAAAGATTAAAAACATCCTCCTATTACATCTGGAGACTTCTTTTTGTTATTCAAAGACATGAATATATTTAGAAAAATGTATATGATTTTTAATGCCTTAAACCGGGAAGCTACCTTGATTCCCATTAAAAATCGGAATATTTAATGTTTTTGCTTCTTCTGTGGCACTTTTTTGATACTGTGAAGAAGAACAAAAAAGATTTCTGAGAACATATAAAACAAAAAACTGTGTTTGAAGTATTATAATAAAACAACCTTCTTCTTTTAATGCTAAGTCCCTTTTTAATGAAGATCCTCTGGCAGCTCTTGAATGTATAACTAGTTTATATCATGGGATGAAGCTGTCTGTTCTGATGATTGACATGAGCCCACATTACAATGTGATTCTGAAAATTAGTCCATAGAGGTCCTTTTCAGGTACTACTCAGACTGAGAGCTGCCCTCCAACTACAGTAGAGCCTTTTTAACCCCACTCATTGGTATTCTAATCTGGAAGTGCTATCCTGCTTTTTAAATAACTCAGGCATTCAGGCTAGTACCCCCCTTGACACATTACTTAGCCAAAGGATTCAAATGAGATTCAAGAAACATGCAGTACAGCACAAAGGGATTGGAATATGCACAATTAATAATCACACAGTTAATTCATTTTTAATGCAAGGAGGTTTTCTGAAATTTCACATTCAGATTTGTAACACAAAGTAGTTGCTGTCTATTCCCATTATGCTGCCAAAATACTATAATGATAAAAATTTCCTTTTTCTGTGCTGGGATGTGTGTATGTGGGTGGGTGCATGTACATGCAAAAAGAATAAACCTGAATAATACTAAGGTTATGATGCAAACTGATAAAAGCTAGAGGGTTCAAAGTTAAAGATGACTTTAGTCGACCATGAGCAAAAAAGCATAAGGCCCATGGCATAAGTCAAAGGAGGCACGTCATTTAGCTTACAGTGGCAAATAACCTGGCTATTGCCCTTTTGTGTCTAAATCAGAATACAGTTTTATCAGTTTGTGTTTTTTTAGATAATTTTGTTTTTTGTTTTCCATTGGTTCCTCCAAATATTTTTTGGCAGATGATTGCAACATCTTTTCTCAGCGATTATGATTTTTTCTCAAGGGAAAATCCCCCACTGGCAATGGAGGAAATCTGATTTTAGGCACCACCAGCCACATAGCTTAAAAATTAAAATTTGTATTTTATTAAGATCTTATTTTGAATCTTATATTTTTACTGCATATCATTATATGGGCTCCTAATGTGCCTTCTTTACTGTGCTGTTTAGTGCAAATGAACACTGCATACAGAAACTTTTTAGAGGGTAGTTTTAGAGGTTAGTAGTAAAGGCCTTTGCTCAAACCCTTCTAAAAACCTGTCCAGAGATTACCAGGCATTGTCATGGGGATCTGCCAGATAAATACAGCAAGTGCACTTTATTGTCAGTAGGAAGCTGACCTTTACCAAGAGTTACCATGTTGAAGCATGATTCCCTACTCCTTCCTTTTGTGTGGCCCCTACTGCCCTCTGCTCACATTATATAAACCTTCTGTTGGTAAATTTTACCCCATGAAGAGTGCTTGAAAAAAATATGCTTAGCTCCAACTTAAACCCTATTTTAAAGGCTGAAGTGAGGCATAAGCTTTGTGTTCTCACTACACACAGGGATCAACTTCATTCTCTGTGATTATATTTCACCATGGTCTGCTTGAAGAGATGAGTGCTAATGCTGCTTTTGCATGTGCCTATTTTTTAAAAAGAAGGGCTTGAACTATTTCCTTCCCTAAATCTCCCTAATCATGCATGAGATACAAACCATTTTCTAAAACAAAAAATGACTAGAATGTTCAAGAAAATTGATATTAAGAACAGCCTACTTGAACCAAATGTCACAGAAACAAAGCCATAGATTCTTAAATAATTAGAATGTGAAACAGAAACTTGCTTTTCTACATCAGCATTTTAAATCTATAACAGTACATCTGTACACAGGAAAATGAATTGCTATTTTTGTATTCAAGTGATCTCAAATGTGCCCACGCAGTTTTTCATGTCTGATATGGTGGTTAGTAGAAGAAGTAGAGTTAGATAAAGAACACGTAAAAAGGAACTGGAGATAGTCTGCCTCTGACTATCTACTGGGCTTTTACCTCAAGCAACAATAACCCCTTCAGAGCAATTTTTGGGAGGTGGGAAAAGAGACATAATTTCTGGATTGGATGGAAAATTTATGCACACGTATATGTATTTACATATATATATGTCTGTCTGTATTGTGTATACATTTTCCTTAGCTGAAAGCCAGATGATGCCTGACCTGCCTACCCTATGAACAGGAAATGTAATTTTCAGTCCTGGCTAAATAGGAAGTCCTAGACACTGTCCCAATTTCAAGGTACAGAATACATACTTACATTGCCTTCATCTATAGATTTTCACCTAGCAGCTTTTTTGAAGGGAAGATGGAAAATATTCCTGATTGAAATACAAGCATCAATTTACAAGGCATTTTCTAACTGCAGCTGAACTATTCACTGTTTCTGTTATTTACTTGTAAAATAGTTACTGTGGATTAAACCAGTAGATCTACATTTTAAACAGAAATTATCTGAAATCACTCTGATTACTTGTAAAATATGGCCAAGAATACATACTTACAGCATTTTTATTACCTGATAGAGTATCTAAATCAGTATCGCTTGTATTTTTTTCTAAAATGACATTGATAATGTTCATAATGGGATACAGTTGAGTGATTTTTGGACAGGGAAATACATCTTAATAGAGAAAGTTAACATATATTAGTAGAAGCATCACTAATGTTAAGGTCATGTTTAGCAATGATTTTTAAGCATCACACATGCACGTGATTTTTTGTACTAAACACTCAAATATAATCTAAGTTTTACCTTAAAGTACTTATTATTCAGATTATTCAGCATTTCATTGTAAATACATTTTTAGGGGTGGAGAGGAGGAGAACAACTTATTTAATTAGGAAGGCACTAGCTAAAAGGAAGAGCAGGAGAACAAATGATTTTAAAAATTGTGAGGTAAAGAATACAAACAATGTATGACCTAGATGAGGGAATAGAGTGTACTATCAGCAAGTTTTGTGATGACAAAAATCTGCGAGGAGTGGTTGACACCCCAGAAGGCTGTGCTGCTGTTTAGAGGGACCTAGAGAGGCTGGAGAGCTGGGCTATAGGTTGGGGTTGGGAACTGAGCTATTGGAGAGTAGTGTAGGGGAAAGAGACCTGAGGCTGCTGGTGGATGGAAGGATGACCATGAGCCAACGTGTCCTTGTGGCCAAGAAGACCAATGGCATCCTGGGGTGCACTAGAAGGGGGGTGGGTAGTAGGTTGAGAGAGGTTCTCCTCCCCTCTACTCTGCCCTGGTGAGGCCATGTCTGGAATATTGTGTCCAGTTCTGGGCCCCTCAGTTCCAGAAGGACTGGGAACTGCTTGAGAGAGTCCAGCACAGAGTGACCAAGATGAGTAAGTGAGTGGAAAATCTCCCTTATGAGAAAAGACTGAGGGAGCTGGGTCTCTTCAGCTTGGAGAACAGGAGAATGAGGGGTGACCTCATACATAAAAGGAGATTGTCAGGAGGACAGACTCAAGGTTTTCTCAGGAGTGACTAGCAATAGGACAAGGGGCAATGGTTATAGACTGGACTATAGATGGTTCTATATGAATATCAGAAAGACTTTTTTCACTGTGAGGTTAACAGGGCACTGAACAGGCTGTCCAGGCAGTTTGTGGAGTCTCCTTCCCTGGAGACATTTAAAATCCACTTGGACAAGTTTCTGTGTGACCTGCTATAGGTGACCCTGGTCTGGCAGGAGGTTTGGACCAGATGATCTTTTGAAGTCCCTTCCAACCCCTAACTTTCTATGATTCTATGAAGCAAAATTTTAGCAGCAAGCAGTAAAGGTCATAATGGAGTAAAAAGTCAAGAATCTCTAAAACAAATAATAAAATGTAATCTTGTGAAGATTTTCTTGATCTCCGTGGAGATCAAATGTTCCTTCTTATCAAGGCATTTTTTAACAGTCCTCTCTATTACCTTCAGAAACAGTAACTAAATTCTTCTTTGGAAGAACCCTTGGGCAGGTGGGTTGTCTTGTTGATTGTTCACAACAGTTTTTCTGTGCTATACCGATCTATTAGTAGTATCTTAAATTTGGTACACATTCAGTATACTACAGGTTGCAAAAACTCTATATAGGCTTGTATATTGGAGCTACCTGTAAGCAGTAGGTAATATTTCATTAAATGTGGGATTTTAGTATTGCACACATGACTGGATATTTGCTGTGACACTGAAGCAATAGTTGCTCTGTGTTGATACAATAAAATCAACTTTATAGACTGCAAATCCTGTCGTGATGGCAAAGGGAGTCTTTGTTAAACCCTTGTTTTATTGTGTCTCTTTCCAGTTAGGATCATATTCTTGTGTTCTTCATGTGAGGAAGAGCTGCATCACTTTCAGGGCAAATCATTTTGCTGCCTCCTCCAAGTATAAAAGCAATTTATAAACAGAAAACCCCTGTCCATTCCATGTAACATAAAGTAATATTACCAATGGGAAGTGGTACCCTGGAGGGAAAAGGGAGTGGTTGTGCAGTGCTGTGAACCTCACAAAGATGCTGGTTTGCCTCACAGGCTGCCACTATCCTGAGCATGGTTTGAAAGGGGTGAGAGTACCTGTGTGGGCAGAGGGAGAGTGATGAGACCAGACAGGGCTGTGCTGGGAAGCCCTGATGCCTCAGGACCATTCTTTGGTCTGGTGTCATTGCTTACCACAGCTGAGTCTGTTCTCCACATGCAACACTGAAAGCAAGTCCCTGATTTGACTTGCAGTACGGTAGGCATTAAACTGCTGTGCCTCTTGATGTCAGTTCTGGGAGGACTGAGGAGCACAATAACTTAGCTCAAATAAAAGTACCTTGATTCTGATTTTGACCCTGAAGCACCCTTTATCTGGTCTTACATGGAATTTGTTACTGTATGGATGCAAGCTTCAGTATATATAAACACAGGGAGGGAGGAGGGCTTTTTTTTCTTTTTTTTTTTTTTTTTCCCCTCTCACCAAGTAACCTGAGAAAACCCATAAACCTTGGCACAGCAGGATAACACATAGGCAGACTTGTCTGATTATGCTGTAAAATGTCTTTGTGGATTTAAGATATAATTGTATTATAAATGTAACAGCTTTTCTGGTGGAAAAAACCAAAAAGGCAGATCAGTAGGCCATATGGTGTATAATGGAAATGAAACAGTTTTTATTCTTCTGACGTTCAGGATAGAAGTAAAGGAATTGTTTTGGTTAAAATAGACAGTGTAACAGAAGGATGGAGTGGAAAGGCCAAGGACATCTACCTGTTTACTACAGTGTTAATTCCTTCAGTTATTGTTGAGTACCACTATTTGTGTGAAGCAGTTATTTCCTCAATAAGCAGAAGCTGATGTAGTAAGGTATTTCAGACCTTGGCATGGCACTGGCTTATCTTTTTCCTTTAAGCTGCTGAAGAATGATACTGCTATTTCTAAGCTGTTGCCTCCCTGTTTCTAAATTTGTCACCCACAAATTTAGCCTGAAGGAATTGTAGCCCAGCCTCTGTGTTAACACCTGAGAGCCAGTTTTTTTTCCTGTCCGTTTTCCAGTGTTTGGGTATTGAACCCATCAGCGTGGTGCATCTCTTCAGAACTGCTGTGATGTCATTTTCCACTGCCTGTGATGGACTTACTTTTTGTTGCTTATTTGTCAATGAGGTCTTGGGCACATTTTGCCTGACAAGCATATGTATGATCAAAAAGGTCCCCCCCTCCTCCATGCTCATTTATGTTCACACTATAAATCTGCTTTCTGGCCTTAGAGCTGATCTCATCAGGAGTAAATCCAGACCATCACTTTCAGACAGTTATATTGAGAGTATAACCCCGTGTGTGTATTAGCCTCTTTCTTTTGTGAAGCAAGGTTTAAATGCTACATCAACAGATCTAAATGGACAGTTATTGAAATCAGCAAGATAGTCTTATGTGAGACATCCATAAATTTTCTGGAGAATATTTTTCAAGTGTGAGGCGGTTTTCAGAGACCTAGGTTGCTGCAGTGGGAAATATTTGGTAGATGAACTCCTCTAACTACTATTTGGTCTTCACATTTTTTTAATTTTTCATTTTTTTTTAGTGGTGAAATGGGTACATCTCCAGGGTAGGATGGGTTGCTTTGGAGCAGGTACAAAATAAATTAAGAACAGATTCTCATTTTGTGCCCATTAAATTATTGGGTGCATTAGCAAAGAGGACTTGGCTGGTCAGTATCCTGGTGCCCCATTTAAATATTTTGTTGTTTTTCATCAGTACTGTTTAGCATCACAGAGTTTCTTCTTTCACTGAAGCAGACTTAGAGCAGTTTCAAATGCATCTCTCTCTTGTGACTTGAAAATTGCGGGGGGGGGAGGTTCCTTAATCCCTGAGTATTCACATCCCTCTTGCTCTTCTGTGCCTTTGGTTAAGTAGAGACAGTAACTATGAGTCCCTAAGTGAGTAAAATGCCAAACCACACACAACACCCGCTTTGCACTCCCTATTAAAATTTTACAGGTCAAAAATCCAAAACCCACTTAATAAAAATTGTTCTTCATTGCAAGTGACAAGAGAGAACAGGTCAATCTATGGAATAATGGTGCAGTAATTAGAACCTTTGTAGTTGATAAAGTGTGACTGTTAATCAATGTTTGGCTAATTAATCAATATTTTAATCATTAGACCTTTTAAATTTGTTTTAATGAGCATTTCCTCTAATTCCCTTGATCCTGTTGCTTCCAACACTTCTATTATCTCCATTAAACAGCAAAGTAAGTGTTCATATACCCACAGTATTCTGTGTTTTTGTAGACTATGTAGTTTACTGGTAAGATACATAAGCATTTCTGAATTTGAGGAAACTCAGATTTCTTAAGTAACAAATTTTTTTCACCATATTCCCTGTCCATATTTGTGCAAAAATAGTGTGAGGTGATTGAGAGAATGGGCCTTCACAATTTAATGGTGCATTCCCTCAATAAATTGTGATATATTACTACTCTTTTCTAAAGAAAAGATGCAGATGGGATGTATGCTACCAAACAGCATTCTCTGAAAATCCTCCTTCTCTGAAATCCTAATTCTCTCTCTCTCATCCTCTCCTCATTCTCTGAAAATCCTTCTTTTCCCTCTAAGACCCTTACCCAGGACTATCAAGGTGTTTAGGGTTTACAGAGAGTAACTTCTCCAACATTAATGAAAAGCTACTTTTTCCAGGAATTTGTCTGCCCTTTCCTTCTGTTTGGTGACTACATTTCCCTGTTTTTCCATACGCAGGGAAATGTACTTTACTGCAAAGGCCACCTAAATGGGGTATTTGTCATTTTAACTTTGAAACTTAAAATCATGGAATGTTTATGTCTCTGTCATACAGAATATTCAGAGAGCTTTTATGCCTTCTTCGTCCTTTCAGAAATTAAAATGTGATCCTATTTACTATGATAGAATGAAACTGCTTCTGGTACTAATGGGTACCAGTCAGGAGTCTGCTGCCCTGTCCTGCATGCACATCATTTGGTAGTGAGAGAGATTCTGCTGAGCTCTGCACAGGTTGTCCTGTTACACTGCCTTATATTTCTTACCAGTTTCCTAAATACTTGCTTTTCTTCCTTTTTCTTCTGTTTGTTGATCTTTGACTAGGTGTCAGTGCGGGACTGAGAAATAACTTGTTTCAGACATGTAGAAATCAGTGGTTACAGAGCTCAGGCTGATCCTCTGCTTTAGCTTAATCCGGAGGCTCTCTAAATCTTTCCTTGCAGGAAACGAATGATTCATTTGCTCTACAAAAATTTAAATCTCCAACTAATTCTAAATGCTCTGGTACTTTAGTGGTTTTGTCTACAGACCCACAAAGATTCTGGCATCTTTCCATCATGAGATGGTTATTTTTCCTTAACTGAGATTTTGTCAGCGAAGTTGAGGTTTTTATTACTAATGTTAGTAACATTTACTAAGTGTAAATTACTAGTTAGCAATGTTTAGTGTCAAAGTAATTCATAATATCAACACCCACTGGGAGCTTGGATTATCACCCACAATTTCTGGTTTTGCAAATGAATACTGGAAATGAATATTTATACTTTGGAGCCAAATTCTACAGACTTTACTGTAGCAAACTTCCAGCTACATTTCAAGTGGCAGTTATGTGCTTTTGGAGTATGTCAGGAGAGATTTGAAATGCAGATAGAATAAAACCTTTTTGTTTGTTTGTGTTTTGTTTTGTTGTTTTTTTATAACAGTAGTGTGATTTTATAAAGAAACATCAGAAAGGCAATTTGCATGCTGCTTTCCAATGGAACCAGAACATTGGAGCACTCTGTTACCAGCTCATGAGACTGTACTGAGTGGCAAAAGCTCTAGGGTTTAGCTTTAATGTTATTTTTTATGGTTTCATAATCTGACCTACTCCTGCCAGCACCAGGAAAGGAAGGTTTGGTTCTTAGCAAAACATCTTCACTTTGATGAAGTTGATGTAAAGCTCCAGTTGACTGTGTATCTGGGCTCAGGTCTTACTCCTAGTAGGTTGATAAGGCCACCACAATGTTTCTCAGACATGTATTCAGGCAGCTTGGTTTTATGTGGGATTAGGAAAAAAAAACCAAATGGCACACATTTGAATAAATAATCCCACCTAAAGGTGGTGTCATAGCACCCAAAGGTGCCTGAAAATTTTCTATCACAGCAAAGAGTTAATGAGGGAGATTTACTCAAAAGAGCTATACCATGGTTTCTTGCAGTTGCCATGTGGGTTTCTGACCTGAGTAGTGTCATTGCACCGGATTCTATAACTTTTTCTCAGAATTAATCTCACAGGTTAAATTTTTATGCCTATAAATTCCCCCTTCTGTCCCATTCACTAAATCAGTGATACCTGAATTAGCAGAGACAGTCTCTGAGGCCAAACACATTTTGGACAAAATTATTATGAGGACTGGAATAAAATTAATTTATCACCAAAAGGTTATTTTTATTAAAAATACGCTTCTTTTGTATTGCATTCATATAAGTTGTTAAGAAGTCATTAGTAAATTGTTATTTTTATGAGACTATTTCACTCAGGAATTTTTCAATTCATTATATTTTATTAGATCAGCTGTAATGAACCAAAAACAGATAATTTATTTTTATTACTACTGTAGGTTAAATCATGATGATTTATGCAGCCAGATTGAAGCAGTGACTGTAATTACTCTGTTATATATATATTTTTAAGTCAGACATTTCAACCACATATAAACTCCATAAATATGAGTGCTTCTAATTTTAAGGACCTACTTAGCAATATTGCTAGTTTTCACTGCAAAGGTTTCATGTTGGTACACATGAGATGCCATTCACCTTCCATAATTTACTGGCTGAATAGTGTGTTTTGAATGTCTGGAATGACTTTAATTTATATATTTCTTATCCACTATAATCTATATCCTAAGGGAAACCAATAAAAAGTTGGTTTTTTTTTTACTTCTTTTGTTTTCTTTCAAATTTTATTATCCTTTCTCACAGTCAAATGAGAATATATGTGGGAAAAAATTAGCTTACAACCAACAAGTGGATTTTAGGAAGCAATTGCTTACTGAAGGTTAAGTCAGGAAAAAAAGCTAAGGAATAATATAGCAAGTTGGTGAACTTAAAGTAAACAGCAAATGTAATGGAATTACGAGTTATTTTTAAAAGCCCAATTTTTCATAACAATTTTCTAATAGTAATAATTGTGAATTATGATAACTTTTAATTTAACTGTCTGTTGCAGACTTCATTTACTTCACTTCCTCATACATCCTTTATCCACCAGACCTCAAGCAGAACATAACTTGTATGTCTCAAATTAGAGGATTGTTGAGTCAAGAACACCCTATAAAGAATTTTCTGTATTAGTGAATACCCTCAAGGCCTTGAACTCATCTTAAGTATGGTAACAAACTTACTCCCATTTTCTTGGGCTGCCCTAAGACCCAGAAATACCCTCTTGTCTGTGTGATTAATGGAGGAAAAAACCCAAAGCAAAACCCAAAGAAGCTTACTGCTCATACAGAGGCCCCTTTTGCCGATCTTCCCGTATTCTCCAGGCAACAGCCATTCACTGTGTCCCAGGCTCTGCTTTTACTGGGGATGATATTTGCTGATGCAACTACTTTTCCAAGGTCTGCATCATTCTTCTCAAACATATTTTGAAGTGAAGACTTTCTAACAGGGTTTTTTGGTGTACATTTGAAAGTCTGTTATACATCTAATTAATTTGTTTCAAAACAGCCTGATTTTCCATGGAAATGGAGAAAATAAAGCCTCTCAAGCATGTTGGTTTACTGAACCTTAGAAATGAGCAGTTTTCTTTTTAATTAAAACTTGGAGCAACAATTTTCACAGAATGCAAACTATTTGGAGATTCCCTCTCAAGACCAAAAATAAGACTTCTCTTTCTTCTCCTTCACTGCTCCAGTTAGTTTTCCTTGGAAGTCTGTTTGCTTCCATTGCTGCCTCAGGAAATATATGGTCAAAGGCCACCAGACTTGGCTCTAAAATAGCATGTCCTTTTAGAAAAGTTTTGACTCTCTTAATCTTATGTTTCAGTTGATGCGAGCTTCCTTTCCTACTTATCCATCCTTCCTTCTTATCCATGTCCCACTTTCCATGCTCTCATTCTTCAGGATAGGAATAGCATTAAAAAGCCACACAGAACTGTTTGAATGTCCTTAAGTTTTTTAGGGTTTTTGGGTTTGTTTTTTTTCCCCAGAAATCAAAGGAAAAAAGGACAATGTGATAATGCAGTTGGAGGTTCAATCTGTCTACAGTGTACAGCAATGAAAAAAAATATCTTCTGTGACATGTGGGCACTTTTCTCTCCATTCTGGTTTGCAGCATCAATTGACAGTAAAGAGAAAAAGATCTGTTCTTTGTATTTTGAGTACATCAGCATTCTGCTGGGCACTGTGGCAATGGACTCAATAACTATAGCTGCTCATCTGATCCATGAGAGCCTAACAAATAACTGAAAAAGAAATATAGAATTATATTTATTTCTCTGGTGAGATTCTTGTTCATAGCAATGCTGCTACCTGAAATCCAAAGCCCAGTTTTGCAACATGATGAGTGTAAGTCAGCTGAGAGCGATCTGTGCTTCTCAAGAGACACTGAATAAATTGCAGGATGGGATCCTCAGAAAGATTTGAGTGTGCTTTTGTGAGCATTTGCCTTTCCTCTAAAAAGCCCTTAAAAGCTAGTCTAAAGACAGGTAACAGAATTCTTACAAAGTTCAAATGTAAATCTCTTCAGAATTATTATACTCTCTAGAGCATAGTAAACAAATATACGTAGCAAGAACTACAGTAATAATATTGCACTTACATAAAGCTTTGCTTGTGTTTTACAGAGCTTTTCATCTCCAGATCTTAAAGGGTTTTATAGATGGTACGTATCTAACCCTCCTAACACCTTTGGAAAGGTAGCACTTAGGTATCATCCTCATTTTTCAGAGAAGAAACTTGAAATGGAGGCACAAGAGATGTTATGTGATTTTCTTGTGTTTCTTAGTCTGTAGAAAATAGGATGTAGGTCTCCTAGTTTTGGGTACTAACATTACAGGGATTATTAGTAAATACATCTAGTATTTAAAAGACCTTTCAAATACCATAATCTGAAATTAACAGCAATCATTTTATATTTGTATGTTTTCTTTGGCATGCTGTTTCTCTATTTTATAAATGTTGAAAAATGGTTTCTTGTAATTACTGTTGGAGGTTTTAATTTCCACCCCCACCCCAGAAATGAGTTGATTTACAATGGGCAGTCTTAAAGATTGTTGTTATTCTAGTTCACCTTTAATCATATCACCATCTATATGAATTATTAATTAATTGTGTCATATTCATTGTTCTGTCTGGATAACAGCCATCTAATATTTAATCTTATTCCTCTAAATTTTGATGAAGAGAGAAATACCAGTGGTAGAAAATGAGAAAAAGAACAAAATGTTATTAATACTTCTGTTTTATAAAATAAAATGCAAAAACTTTTGTATTTTCCATTACTGTAAAATGTGAAATTTACATGCATTATTTATTTCAAGGCCTTTTCATCTTAGCATAACGTGTCCATATCACATTTCACTGAAGCTTGTTGAAGAAATGAACAGTTCAGATCAGAATAGACATGTCAGCGTCTTTCACGTACTCTTTCTGTAACATCCCATGTTAGTTGTAGTTGCCATTTTCTGAAGCACAAAGGATGCTATTCTAAAATCTATAAAACTGCTCCCAAGAAAACTAAATTCTCATTTGTGGTATTTTTTACTTTAGACAGCTCTTTAGGAAGCAAAGAAGTTATTGTTTCATTTAATACATGGTTTTATACAGTAAATGTTCCTTGAGAGAGTGCAGGTGAGCAAACATACTTTGTCAGTCTGATATAAGCTATGTTAAACACAGCCTCTTTAGTAGATACATTCTTCAGCTGTTTCAATTACTACTAATTTGAACTTGTTACTTACAGAGTGTAAGTAATAGTTTTTAATAAGAAAAGCTGTTATTTCTTTGTATATTTTGAAAATCCGATTAAGACTTCTTGATAGATAGGTGTGAAAGTGAGTTTATCTCAAAGTTTTTATTCACTAAATGAATGGCAGTCTTACTGCATTTCAGGTTGCAATGCCTGAATTATTTATTGGTGGTTTTAATATAATTTTTTTCCAGATCTTTTCCTCCTTTGTAAGGCATGGGTCACAAATAGCTGTGTTGCATAGTCTTTTGTAAAATATATATGTACTCATAGTGTATCGTGGAATATTATGCTTTTTGGAATATGCTTAGTAGGAAATAAATCATACTCAGGAGCATCTCTTGAAAAGATGTGTTTTCTCACATGAATCCTGGAAGTTGAGACATGGAAGAGAAATTTTTAAAATTTTAAAAATCAGCCTTCAAGTGCAGCTCATATAGAAGTCTTCAGATAGGGAGGTTTAAACATCTACATATTAAGCTGAAAACAATGAAACTTCTTTAAGATTTTAAAAGCAGGATTCCTTTGAAAATTATGATGTTTGAATGGAACTGAAAAAAACCTCCACACACAAATTTGGGTGCATAGAAGAAATGTGTTGAATATTTAGAAATACTTGTTTGTAAAGTGCGTATGTATGTGCACAGGCAATAACTTGAATTTGCGGGTTATTTTAGCACGTTAATGATTTGCACTTAGGGCAGACGATGTCAACAAAATAGCTCAGATAGGCTGACCCAGCTTGCACTTGGTTTTGAATGAACTAAGTAGACCCAGGACCTGCAGTTAGGTGTGGCAACACAGTTTCCCATGGAATATGAAGTCTAAGCCTTCATCCAGCTTCTCAGGTAGTTTTTGTGCTACCTCTGACAAATAAGTAAGTTCTAACCTAGCTCAAATATTTCCTAATGAACAGTGTAGACATACTTTCTGTGCTTAAAAAGTTTTAAGCTGTGGCAATACAAGCCATATGGGTTTCTTAACTTTGATGAAAACTGATGGATCATTTCACACATGGTCCTGCTGAGTTTAACGTTGAAAGGAAGGACTTGAACAATCCCTTTAATATAATTGCCTCTAAATAGCAGTTTGTAAAAAACATGCACAGACTGGTTAACCATACTTTCTCTGACATTAGATTTTTAAATACTAACATTTTCCTTTTGGTGACTTTTGTATTTTCTTCTAATTGCATGACAGTTTGTCATAAGGGAATAGCCAGTGCTGAGCACTCCCAACTTGTGGAAGGAAACAGTGATACGTTGACAGGGAAACTGTGGGCTCTTTTCTGAGTCACTGCCAGGTCCTCTTGTAGGCCTAAATAAAATGTGAGCTTGTAGACTGCCCCATTCAAATATCTAACATCTGAAAACTTAAACTTCAGGAGAAGAGGTTTAACAGACATAAAATCTGGCCTTCCAAAAATGTTAAATAATGTCTCAAGAGTTGTTCATCAAAGTTTGTTGAAGAAGAAACTAAGATGTGTGCAGTAAGACAAGGTATTGTTAGGAATATACCAATGAGCTATAAGGTTTTCATGCTACAAAAAGTTGCAAGAAGTGCTTCAAGATTCTCCATTAAATTTAGTATTTTTAATAGCTGGAAAAATATGTAGATGAAATAAGTATAATAAAGGCACAGACAATTATTAATAAAGTCAAATTTTGTTTCATGATACAAAATTCTGTTGGCCATTTACTTCCAGAAACATGGTTGTAGAGAATTGGAGTAGAGAGAAAAGAAAAATCAGAATAGGCACTGATGCATCAGATGCACTATATTGCTTGTAACTCTCTAAAGAGGACATTCATACGCAATCCAGTTAAATGTATCAGCACAGAAATTAGCGTATGATTGGAGGGGACTACTTGCACGTGGAGAAAACGAAAAAGTTAGAAATCCATGCTTAAATTATACTGTCTGTCTCATTTGGATTAGTCTGTTCAGATCTGGTCATTTGGGTCTTGATATCGATGAAAAGTACAGAGGATTTATAGAACCGCACAATTTAAAGCTTAGTTGAAAATTATATATGTAGAGAAAGTGAGAAAAAGAGTTGTTAACCGAGCACAGAAGAGACATGAGAAAAGACATGGACAATGTACAGTGAAAGTACTCTGCTGTATACTTTTGTTAGGAACATTTTCTGTCTTTGTAGGAAAGGAAAATTCAATTAAAATGAAGAATAGAAAATTTAAAATATTTGCTAAATAATACATAAAATAGGAATCAGTGGAACTCATTGCACCTATGCTGAAAAAGGAATATTTCTTTACATGTACAACACACCACTCAAGTTTATAATAGAATGGAAGAAAGTGGGAGCAAAAACTGCAGGATGTACAATGTTGCATTTTGGATGAATTTTACCTAGAAGTCAAATTTGTGCTTTTCATATCTCCTTCAGCATCTATGAGAGGGGACATATTGGATGATAGCATACTATGAGTGTTCTTGAGTAGGAAATTCTTGTGCACTGATGTGGACAATTAGTTTTCTTTATTATGGAGTGTTACAGAAAGTTTTCTATATTACAGTGTGGGGGTTTTTTGTCTTTTTTCCAATATTTGCCATTCTGCCAGTACTCGGGATGTAAAATGAACTAATGAACAGGACCCCTCGTCTTCCTCAATTCATTGGCTATGACAGAATTGCTTTGTTATTGTGAAATCTATCATAGCCTTGCAAAGAAAAGAAAAATGAAAAAGTATTACCCTGCCAACTCAATAAAAAAAAAAAAATTTAAAGCAGTGGTTGATGTGCATTTTTGCCTGTACTTGATGTCATCTCTATAAGTGTTTTTCTTCTGGGTAACTGCACCTCCCTGTACATCTAAATCACTATTTTGCTCACAGAACAAAAAAAGGTGAACAGCCTACATCGTTCAGTGTGTCAAACTGCCTTTGGTATAGAAAATCTAAGTTACCATGTATCCATTGTTTGAGTGCAGGTTTCAAGTATGAATATTGTATATGTGGGCTGTGATGTAGTTTAGAATGTGATGCACAGCATAAAAGAAAGAAAGAAGTGGGGAGAAAACTGGGGCAATTTAAAAACAAATAGAAAGGTACACATTGGGCTGTGGTATTCCCAAACTTTCCAGTCATCACAGCTGGTCATAGCAGATCACTGTGAAAGTCACGTACACATCAGTACCTTATAATGATATTTGTAGTTCGATACAGACCAGTTTCAGCAGTTTGGCATCACCCCTCCCTGTAAGACAGCAAACTTCCATAAGAGATGAATTCTTCTGGAATTCATGTCATAACCCTCTAGTAGGGCAAAGCCAAGAACTTGAGAGAGCTCCCTCAAGCCATGGGACCCCTCCTGGGAGAGGGAGAACTAGCCTAGAGATTGAATTGCATTCAGAATTCTGCATCTGAATCATCTACAAACACACATTACAAATCAGTAACCATGTAGGATAAATCAAGAAGTTTACCCCAAATCCTGTTCCAATAAGTCATCTACCTGATTTGGTGTATGTTGCCAATGAGAATTATTACCAGATTTGTTTTGAAGTAGTGTTTTGGTTTTGGGAGTGCAGACTATGAGGTCTGTTTACATGTGGAATTAGGGTAACTGAGAAATTAATTTCTTTGACACTTTATCTCAAGAATTGCCTCCAAGACCATCTGACTGTTGCTTTAGATACAAAAAAACCAAAACCAAAACAAAACACGACAAACAACAAGCCAAACCAAAACCCAAGGAAAAAAAAAATGTATTTTTCTCATCTGTTCAGCCTTTAATTATTTTTTTCTATTTTTATTTTCTATTTTTCTATTTTAAAGTTGCTTGGTTAATGTGGAGCTTAGAAATATCCTCCCAGGTATGTCTGTCCTATTTGGATATACATATTAAGAAATGGATCCTGGGCCAGTTCCCCAGCATGAAGTCAAAAGAACCCTGTTAGTGTAGACTAGGTAAGGATTTGGCACAGACAAATATATGAGTATACAAGTGCCACAGCTCACTGGGTGTTATTACAAAAAGTCGGTCCCTTGCTGGCACTCACTTTCAAAAACAAACTGTGCTTAGCACCTCTGAGTTTATAAAGATCACACAGCAACCTATGTGCTATCAAATCTTCAAGAACAAATAAATAAGCGGCTTATCTCTCAAGGTCTTTTCCCCTGATTTTATTATATGTGACAATAGAACCAAAGTTGTAAAGCAGCATAAGATTTTCAGCCTAAATATGTGCTGTGTATTTTTTCACATTACTTGAATCTGATGTTGGATGATTTTCCTCAACAAATTGTAATGTTAGGGTTTTTTAGATCTGCCAGAGCTTTGAAATTAATTCTTACTTTTGTTCTACAAAAAGCATGCAATATTTTCCACACATCTGCTCCAGGAGAAATGAACCTCCATTGGCACACAGACATTTTAAAAAAGAAACGTCAGTTCTATGGATCTCGCTATCTTTGTGCTGTAGTCTTTGCAGTTATCTGTGTCTACACAGACACAATTCAGGGATACTCCCTTGTATTTCAACCTTTGCAGCATGTGCCCTGAATGAGTGGAAACCAAGTAATTTCACTCAGCCCTTGAGAAACTTAATGAAAACCTTAAGGCAAGGATTTGCCTTTTGTCTGTAGTAGGTGTGTAAAATTTCACGCAGCAAAGATGACAACAAAATAAGATTTCTTAACTTCTTTTCTACTGTTCTCCATCAGTTGTGACAAAATAACAATCATGTTCTTTCTCTAACTCTCCCACTCCAGTAAAATCCATCTGTAAAACTGATGGGGATGACTGAGCAGAAACAACAGGCAGCCCAGTCTTTTCAGGGGGAGGGAATCATTATAAATATGAATTATATGAAGTAAATTAGGCAAAAAGGCTGCCTTGTCCTGGGTTTTAATTCAGCCTAGTACCAGAATCCTCTCTTTCAGAAGTCAGCGCTTCAAGAAATGTTTCTCTTTGAACGGCAGTGTAAATTGTTCCTTTACCTCCTGCTGTGTGATGCCAGACATTCCCAATCTTAAGTCAGCGAAGGCACACACCTGGAATGGATTGTGTTGGAAAAACTGACTGCAAAATTAATTTTTTGTCCGTTTGATTAATTTGTGTTCTGTGACCAAATGTGAGAGAGGAAAGTGATGGGTTTTATTTAGGTGATTAGGGATGTGGTTTAGCCATAATTAACATCTTTATTGTTTTTCTTTTGGTTTCTTGCTGACCCGTCTCATCTTTTACCCTTCCATAATACAAAAGCGTTTGGTAGCTTTACCTGGTGACAGGGGCTGCTCCTGCCCCAGCAGCATCCATTGCAGAGCTCTAGTGGGAGGTCTTGCAGGGGCCCCTGCTGTCAGGCTGTTCACTACTTCTTAGCTCAGCACATAATCAAATGGTGCGTAGCCACACACTGACTGTGTGCCACTCATTTCCTCCTACCATGTCATTACTCATTAGTGTCTGGAATTGCTGCTGCTGCCTGCTGCAGATGAATGTAAGAGCCCTATGTGAATTAAAATAAATAAAACCTCTTGCTGGCCCCCTAATGGACTCTTGTCTACCTCCTGAGGAGGGGCGGAGTCTGTCATTACCTTGGGCAGATAAGAGGGGCTACAGTTACTCACCTGAAGTAGGCCACTTATCGTCCTATTCCTGCACCGTGTCAGATCTTACATATGTTCACCAGATGGTGGATTCCCATAGTTATTATTCTACAGGCTACAAGAACATGAGGAGAATGAAGAACTTCTTGGCCTTTATGTGCTTTTTGCCATCAAAATATGTTAGCAATGATTGGTAACTAAAAATTTGAAATATAGTAGCACAGAAATAATAATGCATTATTATTGCCAAACATTGTATTTATTCTAGCTGAACTCAGAGAGGACACCATTTATAAGTGAAAACCACTGTTTTTCTGATAGTTAGAGCTGACCGACCAAAATAGAGAGTTAACAAGCAATTTCTCCCCTTCCCTATCATTCCACACCTGGTCAGTCCATAGATTCTTGACATGATTTTTAATGTTAAAATGTGCTTTCACCTTATCTCAAATTACAAATTTAAGAAAAAATTACAATATATCAAACTTTAAGATGAAACCTCTGTATGACCTTGAAGGTTGATACTGTGGCTGATGGAGTTCAGTGCCTTTATTAGTGACGTGGATGATGAGAGAAAACTCAGCCCCAGAAAATTTGCAGAGGACACTAAGTGAGGACTCAGGATTGATGTCCCATACAGTGGAAGTTCAGTTGAGTTAAACCTAGGGACTGGGAGACTGGGCTGACAGAAATCTCAAACAATTTAATGGTTCTGTACTTGAGGTGAAGTAACTCCATGTGTCAGTGCCCTGGGAATATGATGCATGCCAATAAGGTGTGGTCACTTTAATTAACATAAGCTGTACCCTTGACTATGTTTTGGGAAGTGTGGCTAGTGGATGGAGATTCTTGTCCCCCTCTACCTGGCATAGGTTGGTCATCACCTGTAACTAGTTTTGGGCTGCCTTTGTGCTATAAGGATGTTGTGAAAGTAGAGATGATCCAGCAGAAGATGAACAGGAAGTGAAAGGCTTGGCCTAAGATAGGAGGTTGAGGGTGATGGAATTGCTTGGTCTGGGGAAGCAACCGCATCCTACAATTATGGAGAGACAAGAGAGCGGGGAAAATCCTTACTCCATAAAGCCAGATGGCTAAAGAAAGGCCAGTTTGTTGAAATGTTTTCACTAGGAAGCTATGAAAGTGCTGGTGCTGTTTATCCAAAGAGGCTGAGGAATTTCCAGTCATGGAGGCTTCAGAAACTTGGCTTGTTCTGGTGTTGCTGTTATGTCTCCTGGAACCAGGAGTTTGGACTATATGGATTACTGGAGGTACTTCCCAGTGTTTCTGTGGTTGTATTTAATCTCTCTGAGAGTATTTCAAATACATATCCTGTGAGTGTTGTCTTGTGTGAAGCTGTGAGTTCTGCTTCATGCATTCAAAAGTTTTCATGTGGAATAGTGAATCTAAACACTTCTGTTATAACAAAGCTAAGGGAGAAACTTACCTGTAAACTTACAGCATTGTCTGAAAAAATCCAGACGTACAAAGCTGACTTGTGGATATTGAGCATTTTGTTTCTGTCCTTTGAATGCTGTAGCCTGCATTGACGTCAGCATCATCATACTTGTGTTGCCTTTGGGAAGCCTGCTGCCTGACCTCGTCATTCTTAGTGATGAAAAGGTTCCTCCATGTTAACACTTTACTATTTGAATGTGTAGCTAAAATGTTGAAAGTTTTCATGCTGTTGTGAAGATTTTCACAATCACCCCTTTGTTTAAAATCAGATAATTTCTCACTGAAGATAATTAAAAATTGTAATTGAAAGATCAGAAAACCAGAATTAAAAAAACATTCAATTTTTTTTTCTGCAGCTACATCTCAGACACTGGAACTTTTAACATTTCCAGCTGCAGATCTTTTGTTTTTGGAAATTATCTGAGTAAAATTTTAAAGCTGTCTGACGTTTTCTTTTGCAGTGCCAACTGCTGAAAAGCAGTCTGATCTCGTAAACATGCCAGTACAAATGAAAGAGTGCTATAGTGTTAGTCTCATGGGATCTCACAGTAAAAGGGATGAAAAACTCATCCTCAAGATTCACAATCTGAAAGTGTGCAACCACATGAAATTTAATAGCTCTGACTACTTGCCATGGTTTTACTATATCCTAACTTTTGATGCAGAGATATTAAAACCACCTTGCACAGGTGTGGCAATACCTCACTTTCCTGGAAGGTAATAAATATGGTGTTAATCAGTGGCCAGTCTCTCCGTGATATGGCAGAGTCACACTGTTATGACAAATGGCTTTAAACAAGTTCAGCGCTATAATTACGGAAAAGGTTACATTGTTCTACAATTATCCTTTTAATCAATCTTGCAGGATAATCATCCTGCCGAAAAATCTGTTTCTCAATACCAATTTCATTATCTAGGTGATTCTCATCACTAATCATTAGAGTGTGATTCACTATATTCTTAACAACTCCTGTTTTAACTTTAAATGGGTGATTAGACTCAATATACAGGATATTACCTGGACTATCGTCTTTGTAATACATTCTCCTTCCCAACTGTCAGACCATCTCTCCACTAATAAATGTAAAAAAGCATTTCTTATTAACGTCCTTATCCATAGTAAATCATATTCAAATGAACATTACTTATGAAAGAGAAGGAGGTAGAATGGTTCTTTCCCTGATGTTCTCTTTCCAAACATTGCATGAGAAGACACAGGGCAAAACTGGGAACCTACGGGCTATTCTACAAGGTCAACATATCTGAAGTAAGAAATATGAAGGCAGTAGTTACTCTTAACTTTTGAACTTGCACAGGTTCCTTAGGCATTCCACCACAGAAATAAGAAAGATTTGGAGCAAAAATAGACTGTTTTCTTCTTTGTGAGAGCTGGCAAAACCTTAAGAGTTGTCACACTCCCTTTTTCGGACTTGAGGCTCCAGGGGGCACTTCTTGCATGTACTACTTGTACCAGTCATTCAGACTCTGGATTAATTTTGGATATCTTTAAAATGTCTACAGTATTTGGCTACCTCTTGGCTTATGAGAGCTTCAGTATCTGTATGAAATGACATTAAGGATGTTTGTTGGGAATTTAATTTTTTTAAAGATCACCTTTTACTTTTTTTTTAATACTGAGGTCTCTATTATCACAGTATGTCAATGTAATGCTTCCTAGGCTAAGCTTTTGCATTGGTTTCCAACAGACCCCACCTAGTGATGTAGAAAGGGATTTCAACTTTTCATTTGATTAAAATCTAATCTAAATTACTTGGAAAGATGGGGATTTTTCCAGTCTAAAAGACAGTATATCTAAAGTAACAGGTAAACATCAGTAAAAAATTTATGTAGAATGCTTTGGGGTATGTTCCTTTAAAGTGTTTCAAGTGCTTCCCTGTGAAAAGTAGCTGGCTTAATTGTGTCACTTAATTGTGAAGTTCCAATTTCATGGTAAACTCACCAGTTCAGACAATTTTATGCTGACAGAAGTTCAGTCCTAACCAGAGCCTGTTTAATTCTGACCGTGATAAGGTCCCTGTTGTGAGGGTAAGCTGACTTTGGAGATGATTGCTTCTTGACACTTTGCCTGCCACTTTTGTGTGTAGATTTATGTACTATACATTTTCATTGAGCATTTAACCCTGAATCTTTATATGAGTCTGCTGCAAAGCACATGCCTATCATCCAGGAAATGCTTGGCAACACTTTTCCTAGATAGGAGTTATTTTAATGTGAAGAAGAATTAATTGTACTGAATTTCTAGTATCCTGGGAAATAATTTCTGCCCTCTGTAAAAAGAGGCTTAATTAATCTATACTTATTAAGTGTTACTTTTCTCATTCCCTTGAAATAATTCATTTGTATGTTAGGATAAACTTTTTCCTGTTTTTTGCTACCACCATTGTGATCTACAGGTCATGTAAATGTAAAAAATAATCATATCAGAAATTATGTATAAGTAAGCCTTATGTTGAGTAAGCCTTATGCATGTTGATTGGCAGAATTTCTGCTAATATGCTTACTACCTGTGAGAACAAGCAATGAATGTATGTTTTCATTTAAAGCTGGACTCTTCCCAGTTGCTACTAATACAGACAAAGGTTTGTGTAGAGAGAAAAACCACTCTGTCACAATGACTTATACAAGCTTAAGCAGCAGACTTCCTAAACCAAGACTTATCACTTCAGGGTTATTTCCATGTGACCTGTGGAGGATGCCCATGAATAGAGGGAGAAGACATGCAGTTTTCTCTGCTGTAGGGCAGAGTCTCTCAGTGCAAGACTAGAAGGCAGTCCTGGGTGTTGTGAAGTAATCATTAAGTTACACGCTTGTCATTTCTTGTACATTCACTCAGAACTAATGCACATCACTTTTTCCAATTATAATCATTCCACCATTTAACAAGCACAAAAGGCCTTAGATTCCAATTTGCCACTGATGCTTCACTCTCACTTGCTTATTTCTTGGCATTTAGGTCAGGCTAGGTTGTGCACAGCTCCCATAATGGGGTATATTCACCCTTCTTACAGCAAATGTACAAATGATGAAGGCTAGAACAGCTGGTCTTACAATGTGAGAGAAGATCATTTCCACTAGTATGGTAATTTCTCTATTCATAGTTCCCTTTCAGTTCTTGTAAATATATTTTTGGTTTTTTGGTTTGTTTTTTTTATTTGCTTGTTTGGGCTGAGTTTTTTGGGGTTATGTTTTGTTTTGGTTTTGGGGTTTTGGTTTTTGTTTGTTTTTTTTTTTTTCCAAAGCCAAACAGAAAGCTCAGGATGATATAGCAGATGCAGTCCTTGGTACACTTCTTTGACAGATAAATCAAAGCTTCTGTAGTAAGCATGTCATATTTCACTTAGTTTTTCAGATCTTTCCACAGCCAAAAACAAAGAAACAAACAAGGAAACCCAGAAAAAATAAGAAACTGAAAAAACTCCTTCAAAGACAAAGCACCAAATCACAGCTGCTGAAATCTCTACTCTTTAGTCTTAGCCTCTCGCTAATGACAAAGGAATGGAATGTGGAATCAACCAGATGATGTGTTAACAAACTTTGGCTACAACTGGTTAGCACAGCGGGTAAACCGCTTTTTTTCTTCTTTCTGCTGAAAATTTCCTACATGTGCTGGAGTGCTTTGCAAATTTTGAGCTCAAGTCTGCTTATTTCTATGAAAGTATTCAGCTGGAAATGGAAGCAAGGATGTTTTCTCTCCTTTTCTCCTAATCCTGCCCTTTCTTTCCCTGTGTGAAGGCATTAGAGGAGTCCAGCACAGATTTGCTGTTGGTGGAATAGCCTGTCTTGGCCCAGTGATGAACTAGGAACTGAAGCTTTTTTTTGAGGAATGACATTGTCTGCCTGTCCAGTCACAAATTTCAGAGAGAGAGGAGAATGTAAACTCCTTCAAAACTCTTGATACCACATTGCTGCTGCCAGACCCCCCTGCCCAATGCCAGGCAGAGCCTTGCAATTTTGTTCTGAATTAAAAAAGCAGCTTCATTTCTCACTTCCTCACTCATTAGTGATAAATGAAAGCGCAGAATACAAAGTGGATAACACTGAGACAACTTGAAGCAACAAAGTACACTTATTGTCTCTGCTCTAGTGCGTGTCAGAGCAAGGACCAGTTTCATGACGTTTCAACAACTTTCATAAAGTCAGCATAGCTGGTTCAGCCTCTGCCTTTGGTTTCAGTAGTGGCATCAGAAGAGCTGCAGTTGTTCAGTGCATTTGGGGTCCCTCTTTGATAGATCCCTCTGGGTACAATCTTCTCTCAAATCTGTCTCTGCTGGCAGCAAGGTACAAAGAATTGTGCGGAATGCTAGGTTCCTAAAACTATGGGGGTTTTGTCACATTTGGTTAGTGAAACAGCACTTACAGCCTTCCTAGAAGTTGGGTATTTTTCATGTGTAATAGTTGTGAGTTTTCAGGAAGGGCTGTTTTTACAATAGAAAGTAAATATAATTTAAATAATAAATTAAATTAAACCTAACATTATCTCTTTAAATATTAAATGAGAAGTAGTGCCAAATCAATTTTTTTTTATAGCACCATTAAAGTAAGACTGCACTGATTTTTCCCCATAATATTTTCTGTAAGTTTCTGTGACTGCTATTCTGGAATAAATACTTAAAGAAAGGAGAACTTCTTGAAAACTATGGGATTAAGTGCACAAGACGTCCTCCTCTGAAACTCCTTCTATCATATCTCTGTTCTCCCCAATGTCTTAGTAATATCTGTTAATTTTTTTCTCTACTAAGGAAGACATTTAATGACTAAATGCACTTTAAAATATATAATATATCTTTCAGCTTCAGTACTAGTTCTAGTATTTATTTTTATTCTGTTTCACAATGTCCTTTCACAGTTTGCTTTTCCAGAGCTAGAAGGCTTGGAAAAAAGTACTTGGGTGAGTTATATAGTGGAAAAACTTGTCTCTCAAACTTAATTTTAAGACATAATTGAGTTGTTATCCACACAGTATTTTCCTTCCCGATTGCAAGAAATGCCAGTCCGTCTCTGTAGATAATAAATAATGGAGATGCAAGCTCTGTAATGGAATTTCACATGTACCTCACACAGCCGGAAAGACGAGAATCTTCTAGATAATATGTGATTACTTCACATGTAGTGCTGCATGCTTCCCTAAACTTTGCCTCCTACCAAGTAGGGACATAGAGTGTGATTTTTTTTTTTTCTTTCTGAATTGCCAATAAAATTGGATTTAATTGAACTTCAAACTGATACTAAGACAAATTAAGAAAATGGTGCAAAAAGAGTGAGGTTTTTCTTCTTTTTCTCTGTCCTGCTATAAAAACATGGGCTGATAAAATCACTATTTATTGCTACATTTGAAATATATTCAGGTACCTAATTCAAAGTGAATTCAACATATTAAATGTAACTAAATGTTGCTTTTATTAATATACTAACAAGTAATTTTGAATCCAGTTATGTTTCTTCCTGTTCTCTGTAACAAAAATTCTATTCTTTTGTTATATTTGGGATTTATAATGAGTTTTTTTCTGCTTGAAGTTAATTCCTGTTGCATAGGTTTTCTTTCACACAGGAATAACCTTGTGAATAGGAAAGAAGGAATATTTATATATGCATACTATGTTTTGATAAACAAATAGAAGTATCTGTTGTTTCTTGTTAATGCTTCTAGTTATCCTTAACTTTTAGTTATTTTTATTAACACCTAATATGACAGATACCTTTGCAGTCATAGTTCTGTTTTGTAATTTTTTTATGGTAGTCTTTGCTACATGTCAAAGGATCACTTTTTTTTTTTTTTTTTTTTTTTCCTAAATGTATATTTCTGAAGCTTTGGGAATTTATAAATTACTAAAGCTTGTTTTGTTGTAAATATTTGTTTTCATACTTGAATCAGCATTCATATTTAAAAAGCTTTCTAAATTTTGATTGTGAGAGGAGGAACCAGATAAAAATCACAATTATTTTAATTACTTCTATAGTATAGATAAAATTGCTATGTAATAGTTAACTCTGTATCTAATTTATAAATACTGTTTGTACTATTCCTCCCAGGAGTAAGCCTAGAGGCCAGGATATGTGCTAAGTTTTTTCTGATAAACAGGTCTCACTGTCACTAAAATCAGTAAGAATAATTTCACTTTTTTCCCAGTAGGAATTAGATTTAGTTCCCAAACAAGAATTTGGCCCACGTGTAAACTCTAGATATTTAGGGTATACAGTGATATATTTATTCCTAGTTACTTTAACTAAGTAAAGGCTCTATGTATGTAATCTGGTCAGGAGATCATGGATAACCTCCTATTATTAAGAAAAGATCCATAGGATATTTTATTTTGTTAAAGGGTCAGAATCTTTCTTTTAGGTGTTACAATGCATCTGAAAAACATTGGTCTGCCAGATACTGATTCACTAGGGACTCAAAGGAAAAAAAATAATGAATTTTCTTACCAACACCACCTTCCATATAGGTCTTTCTTTGGAGATTTGCTGTCATATATTGACTTGGTCTGATGACTGTTGTAGTGAGTGAGTTATCTGTGAAGAGCACATAATACTTTTATCTGAGATCACAGGCATATTTCACCTCTAATAACTCTTAGCAGTTAGTAATGAGCAAATTGATTCAGATAGAAATCTTCATCAGTAATTCTTATTACTGATAAACTAAGATAAGAACATGAATTTTGAAAAGTCAGACAAGTCTTAATCTTTTCTGTGTAAACACACCTGGCTCTATGGCTGGGCCCAAAGACCTAGGGGGAATGGAGTTAAATCCACTTGGCAGCCATGAGTGGGGTTCCCCAGAGCTCAGTTTTGGGGCCAGTTCTATTTAATATCTTTATCAATGATCTGGATGTGGGGATTGAGTGTACCCTCAGTAAGACTGCAGCCAGCACCAATTCAGCTGGGAGTGTTGATCTGCTTGAGGGTAGGAAGGCTCTGCAGAGGGAGCTCAATAGGCTGGAATGATGGAGCTGGGGCCAGCTGTGATTCAGTAAGGCTTAGTGCCAGGTCCTGCACTAGGGTCACAACAAACCCTGTGCTACAGGCCTGGGGAAGAGTGTCTGGAAAGCTGTTCTGTGGAAAAGGATCATGCTCCTGTACTCTCAGTAGCACCTTGAATACTGTGCTTAGTTTTATACCCTTCCCTACAAGAGTGACATTGAGTTGCTGGAGCATCTACCCAAAGACAGGCAACAAATGTGGTGGAGGGTCTAGAGAATGAGTCTTATGGGTAGAGGCTGAGGGAAGTGAGGTTGTTTAGCCTGCAGAAAAGAAGGCTGAGGGGAGACTGGATGGGTCTCCACAACTGCCTGAAAGGATGCTGTAGTGAGCTGGGGTTGATCTCCCAAGTAACAAATTATAGGAGAAGAGGAAATGTACTCAGGCTATGCCCGGGGAGGGACATTGGAACAGGCTGGCCATGGAAGCAGTCAGGTCACCATCCCTGGAGGTACTTAGATGTGTAGAAGTGGTGCTTAGTGACAGGTAGTGGTGGACTTGGCAGTGTTAGGTTTGCAGTTGAAAAGAATTACATTTAAGGTCTTTTCCAACCTAAAAATTTCTAGGAATCTATGATTCTAAGTTTTGAAAAGTTCATACATTTCCAGCAGGAAGTCAAGAATCATTGTTCTGAACTATAATAATTAAAATAAAGTAATACCATATCTTTGCCAAAATCACTTTGCTAGAATGAATTGCTTTCTTGTGAAATGGTTAAGTTAGAGTTCTAATCCTTCAGGTACACAGAGGAGAGATCTTTCTAATACTGATTAATCTCAATTGACCACTCATTTAGTGTTCCTGAAGACAATCTGGAAATGTGTAGGTTTTCTGATTACTCTAATTTATATATATATATATATATATGCACACATATAATTAATTATTTTTAGATTTATATTTTTATATATTTATATTTATTTATATATATGAAGTGCCTATCACCATATTGATAAACATTCTTTGAAACGATTCTGACAGCAGAGGTAAGAACAAGAATCAGCCTGTTTATACCTCGGCACTTCTGTTTCCAACCAATTTTAAAAAAAAATTCACAAGACCTTTCTGCATCGATATATTGTCAAAAATAGTACTTATGTAGTAGTTTTGGTATAGGTGGTATCTTTTTTTTTTTTTGCTTCCAGTTAGATTTTCTGGTCAGATTCACCATGCAGGAGTAGAATTATTAATCTGAAGAAAAAAACCCACAAGTTTTGTTTATTTATGAGATCCTTTATCTTTCCTGTGCGTATGTGCACATCAGTTTAGGCTTTCACTTACCTGTCTTTTAAGCAGCTTCTTTAATTTGATCAGGGAAAAGTAAAAGCAAAGTAATGTCATACTGTTCTCAGTCTTCAAGTAAATAAATCCCAACTAGTCCTAATGGGATGGTGATGGCCTTCTTTACTGGTCAACAGTAAGAACTGACAACTTTGTCTAGCATTTACATCACATAAAATATTATCTTAGACTGTAGAATATTCATTCTTCATTCTTCCTCTTCTGATTGTTCCTGGCAGTTAGCAATCATTTCTCCCAGATGTGTTGGGTTGTGTCCAGCTTCTTTTGCATTCTGGGTGGGGAAATTTTAGAAAATCATAGCACTGGACAAGACACTGTTGCCCTTCACTCTGTTTCTTCCTGTTATTGTTTTGGGTGAGGTAGAAGAAGAACATAATCCTTTCTCATGACAATGTTATGGAGACAGGGAGGCATGAAAACTCCTGCAAAGACTTCTGGAGTTGCTGTTGCCATTAGAAATGAGTGGGGGAGCTTTCACAAAGTAAAGTAGGAGAGGCAGGATCCATGAGAGCTTAATTTACTTCTGATGCTCTCTCATTTTAAGTCTCTAAGCCAGTCAACTGGATTCTCCACTAACCTTCAAATCTGGAAACCTCTTCTTATCATTTGTTGAAATGCCACTTTCTTGGATGGATGCCCATAGCCATATGGCATTGAATTAACACAGATTTTCAAATATCATATGTTCTGATACCAGCACTGTTAGCAAAGTGTAAAGGGCAAGTGTTTGACGTACAAACTTCTGAAAGGATTGATAAATTTCAGCAACGAATGCTGATTCTTAAAGCAAGCAGCTATTACTTGGTTTTATCACCATAGTTCCCCTAACATGTCTGCTGTCACATGATGGCAAACTGTCACAAAAGTAAATTACCTCTGCTTCTGTACTTCTTATTTAGATCAGGCTGTGGAACTTCAGGATGTCATTGAGTCCAACCTCTGCTTAGAGCAGGAGCACCACTGGCTTTGGGGCTTTTTTCAGTCAGGCCGTGAAACTCTCCAAAGACACAGATTCTACAACTTTTCTGGAAAACCTGTTCCTGTACCTAATTCTGCTTTTAGTGATTTTGGTTTTCATTATACCACATCTCCTGATTTAATTTGTGACCCTAGACTCATTCTCCTACCTCACCCTCAGTGATGACCCTGCCCTTGGAACCAGGTAACCTCCCCACTGGCATGCTCCCCTCTGGGTGCTGCTGTGATGTTCCCTCAAAGCCACCTCCTCTCTAGGCTCAACAATCTTCCACCCCTCAGCCTCTTCTCACAGGCCATGTCCTGTGTTGGTGGTATCCTCTAGACTCCCTCAAATTCACCAGTGTCTTTTGGTACCATCCAAAGCTGGATGTGCTGTTCAGCTGTGCCCTGGGTAGCTATGAATGGGGGGAATTGCTGTGCTTGACTGAGTAGCTGAGCTACTGGTGGTAACAGCCCAGTGTGTTGCTTGCTTAGGAAAAGAAATGACAGGGTTTCAGCTACTTGAAACTGATAGTTTAGACTAACAGTCTTAAACTTGTTTAAGCCTGGTGTTTCAGAGCCCTGATTTAGCCATGTCATTCATTTGTGTGAAATAGCTGGAATTTGTAAGAATCTGTTGATAGAAATGGAAATTTTTGCGTGAGTTTCAGTAGTTTTCAATCTCCTCCTTAATTTTTTTTTGTAAGATTTTTTTTTTGTTTTTATTAACTGAACCCTTATTTATGTGGACCAACAGGTGCACCTCATTGCTTAAAAAACAACTGCACTTTTCTCAAATATATAATGTTATATCAGACTATTCTAGCTGTATTGTGTGATCAAAAACTGTAGTTCCACTTTTTGGGGAGATGTATGTTTGTTCTGTATTGTGATATCAGTTTAAAAGTGTCACTTCCCTTGAGGAGTGAGCAATTATCTGTAGGTAACTCACATTTTCTGGCTGCCTCTCTGACAAGAATACAGAAGCAAATCTCTGATCGCTGGCACATGATCTTTTGTTTCCTAACAAATTGTGCCTCTGTTGCACACTGTGCCTTTACAGTTTTAAATAAGCTCCTGACATCTGTGTCATTGTGCTGTGTTGTATCTTCATGGGAAATTCTTTTTCCTTAATTTAAAGGCAACATTTTTCATCAAATGACAAGCATACATTATGGGTCTCCATTTAACCAAGGTACTAAAGGCTATTTCAATTTGACTACAGCAGTTTTCTACCAAATGGCTACTCTAAGTTATATTGTGCACATTACCCACCAGAAAGCACAAAGTTGATGAGAGTGCACTGTCACCTGCACCACACATCGATATGGAGGTTATTTGATTTGAAATTGGATTCTAGCCTTCCTTGATCTGTTGTATAAATGGAGACACATGTGTTAGGAAATTTTCATGAAGTTTATGAACAATGGTGTGTGCTTTTTTTCCCTTCTTTTTTTTTACCTTGGAGTTTGGCTTCTCCTTATATAAGACTTCACTTTTCCAGGTCTGATAAATATTCAGTGATAAAGTATAGGGGTTTTTTTAACTGGAAAGAAAACTTGCAAAAATTATTCATTGCATGGATTTCAGCTCTGATGTTAGTCAGGTGTAGGTTGCACTTATGTAGCAGGGTGCCTTTTTGACCCTTCTTTAAACATTTAAGACTTAGTTCAGCAGTTCATCCAATTGATGAGACATGTTTCTTAAGTACAATGCCTTCAAAAGTACTCTAAATATATAATATTCTCTGAGAGACATGTCAGTCATTGTCAAGATTAAGATGTCTTAAATTCTAAGTTCTTTGTAAACTGTGTCCTTGTCTTAGGGGCCTATTCATAAAACAGTAGTTTACTGTATGTGTGACACTTAAAAATGCTTGAAAAATAAATGGGGATTCACGATTTCATTACAAGGCAGATGGAACTGTAGATATTATGATTCTGGGGTGGGGGGCAGAACTTGCTGTGCAACTTGCATGCATATCACCAGCATGTGCATGGCCCTAAGGGCAGCACACAGAACTTCACAGAAAACATACTAAATGGGCATGGGGGAAGCATCCTTTGACCTACATTAAAGGGCCTTTGTGTAGATCTCATGAGCAAAAGTTCGTATTTTCAAACAGATAAAGATGTGTAGCTTCTTTGGAATCAAAGGTAGATTGGCAACACTTTTCAGAAAATGGCAAAATCATTATAAGTGTGTTGAGTATTCACTATAAAACATTCATCATTGCGAAAGGTTTTGGCATCAAGGAGGCTGTAATGTGTTATTGCACATGAATCCAATCGTAATTTACTATTAATTGATGTTCATCAGTTGTAAAGTGCTGCTACTAAGTTAAAAGGAAGCAGAATGAAAAAGGAAAACACAGTGCTCTGACAAGTCCTTTGCAGCCGGGCCATGTGATGGATTTAGAGATAACTGCAAAGTGATTAGCTCAAGACTCTGAATTTGCCAAGGAATGGGGAGTACTGTGCAGGCACAGAGGGGTTAATGAAAAACTTGGCATGTGGTGTCAAACTAACTGTATTATTCAGAGCATTTAGGATGTTCTTTTGTGAGTTATCATACCACATCCATCTTTCAACAACTAACTGAAATTTCTCTTTTGGAAAGTGCTCTATGCAGAAGAGGTGTTTTGAGATGTGCTAAGTAATATGAACAGAATCTGAAATATCATGTATTCACTTTGAGGATGAGAGAGAAAGTTCTTACCAATAGAAAGCACCTGTTGGGTTTGTTAAGAACAGAAACCGGTAGATATTGGAAATCAGAATATTTTACTATGTAGTGTTAATTGTGTTGTAAAATTTTTGTTTTGCTAGAAAATCAGAGACTGTAGGGCATCAATAAAATTCTCACACAAACATTTTCTGTATGACTATGATTCAAGAATCTCAATCTCTGCTGTTCTCTTGTATTAAAATGCATTCATTAGATATGTCAGAAATAGCAGGAATTATACTTCAGTTTTATCTAAAATTTTTGCCTGCTGTGCTGGCTGTTTTCTTTTATCTTTTAAACAAAATTGAAACTTATTTATCTTCTATGCTAATGAGATGGGTGGGGAAGCTTGTTAAAAGATTTCTCACTATGTTAAAAAATAAAAGTATAATAAACAATTGCTCACTTATATATTCATTTACCCTGCTAACTCTAAAGAATTTTTCACTGTTGAATCTGTTTCTTGTAATTTGTATGTACCTGTTGGAAAAATTCATGCACTTCCTTTTAAGTAACCTGCCTCCTATTATTATAATTTTATATCAGTAGCATGTATAGCCCATGGAATCTTTGAGTTAAACACTGCATAGGAAAACCTATAGTGTAAGTCTGCGGTTTACACTTCAACACAAAGGATGGATAATATAAGGGAACAATGAGTACTTGTCATGAAAAACAGCGGTGAGGCCGATGCAGTTGCTTACAGAGCAGTAGAAGGATGGGGAACCGAAAGGGGACTAGAGGCATTGGTAAAATCCCAAGGAGCCTTCCACCTCCCCCACTTTTTCTTGATGTAGGTTGTTTTTGCACCTGCAGTATATGCAGGTGCAAAGTTAAATATATGCAGTGCAAGTTAAACAAAAAACTGAGTCCTGGTTAAACTGCTGTCCCCCAGTGCAGTTCTAATTTGACCCAGTGTATAGTGGAGGCTGGGTTTTCACCCTGGCTGGGGTGAAAGCAGCTGCCAAGAAGTGAGCACCTGACTTGAGTGGTTGGTTGTTTGCCAGCGTGACTTTGCAGGTGACATTCCTGCCTTCTCATTTTGATCTTTGCATCTCTTGGTCCTTCAGGGGTGATTTTTATTGGAGCAAAAGGCAGACAAGGAATGAGAAACAGGGAAATGAATGTTGTTGCTTGCATTTGTAAATTGCTTCTTGGATAACTCAGCAGGAAGTAGCATTGACACCAGAAATTTAATGTGAAACTGCTGCTGAGTTGTTCCAATGATTTAATAAAGCAAGGCACATTTGCAAACAGGGCATCAGATGAGTGGTGGTGGCAGAAGCAGCAGCAACACTGTGCCCTGCCTGAGCTCTGGATGGGATTCCAGAACACACACGATCTGGGAGACAGCCAGCACTGCAATGGAAGCTATGACCAATATCTCCCTTGTTGCGATCTTGCCTTTTTCATTACAGTGTCATGTATTATATGGCAGTGGGCTATTCAGCGCAGGAGATGAGACTTCAGTGAGCCATAATGCACACAAAAAAGTGTGACAAATTGCAATGACAAGCTTGCATTTGTACTACGAGGTACAGTCAGTTGTGATATGATGTAGTGGAATGAAATAATCCCTTCTTGGACAATGCCTGCTGTGGTATGTTGTGTGCTGCCAAGAGTTAGTGCTACGAATGCAGCTTGCCACCAGGAAATTATTTCACTCGGAATCAGAACAAGCCCTCTTTAATGAATGCATATGTTGTTATAAGATAATAGTCAGTAATGCTGCTGATGCATCAGCAGTCTGTACCTTCAGCTTCATTGGATTTTGTTCATGAAAAGATTCAAAATCTATTCCTGTGTTCAATTTGTACTGGCAAAAAACTTCTGAAAAACCTCAGTGTCATGGAACATTGATATCTGCCTTTTGCTGCCTAGGCTATAACCTGCTCAAATACTTTATTTTGTTGTGTCCCAGAGTTTGCTATAGAGATGTAAGCTCCTGTATTGCTTCACATCATTTTTTTCCCCCCTAAACTAAAAGAAGTTCATGTCATAATTGAACTCTGATATGTGGATAGTGTGTATCTAAACATGGAAAGTAGTTCTGAACATGAAGAGATTTTCAGTATTGAAAACTCCTATGTCAGTTTCTGTCTTTTTTCCTTTTTTTCACCATTTCCCATTCTTCCCACCTTCTCCTTTTTCTTCTTTTTGAGAAGAAGCTTACCCTGATGAATTAAAAATTTTGTGCTTACACTTATAAAAAAATCATTGATGGAAAACATAATTCTTCTATATTCTTCTACTATTAAAAATGTCTCGTTTAGCCTTGACTGCTACTTAAAACTATGTATATGCCTGAAAACAAACCAGAAACCCATACAAAGAAGGCAATATTTCTTTCTCTTTTACTGAACTGTGTTCAAAACTTGTCTTAAATTCATTCAGTGGAGAAATATGCAAAAGGTACTTATATAAAATATATTATTTCTTTAAAGGTTTTTCTCTCCTTAATGATTCTCTTTTGTTGATGAAACAATGAAGTCTTTAGATGCAAACATGGTAATTATGCTTTTCATTTCCTAAGAAGCTGAAAGGAACTCAAGTGAGGTTGTTAGCAGCATTCTATACTTAAGTAGCTCAGTTTTGTGAAATTTAACTTCATTCAACTTGCTGAATATCTTGATTTACTAGAATGATATATGTGCTTGAGAACAGAATATGATGGTTTAGGGGTTTTTTTTTCCATTAGAAATAGTCCTATTTCAATTTATTATGTTCGCATTTTATACTATCTAACTTATACATTTACAAGGTATATCTAAGTATAAACATTCTTTTATATAAGCATGTTAAAATGGAGGAAAAGCCCAGACATACCCCACATTGAAGTATAGATTAGGTAAAGTCAACAGGAAAGAAATTTAATTAATGGAATATTTACCCAAATTATCCCTCTGAAGATTAAAACATCACCATATAACTTAATGCACTGTGAAGAATCTGTAGGCTTATCATTTTTTCTGGTTTGTTTTTGGTTTGTTAGGGTTTTTTGGTTGTGTTTGGTTTTTGTTTTTTCTTTTTTTTTTTTAACCAGTGCTGTAATAGTTTTGAAACTGTTTTAAAGAAGAGATTTCCTTGGTGCAGTTTTTAACAACTGCTAAACTCTTTGTAGCACATCTCCACTGGCGTAGAACTAAAATCTGGAAGTAATCAGCAACCACTGAACATCAGAAATTCTTCAAAAAACATTTAAACACAGCTGGAGTCTGCTAGTAGTTGGGATAGGATTCAGGTACCTAATCCCTTGAGGATAGTTGCCATCCCCCATCTTCCTTGTCTTATATGTGGAACTAAAAAGCCCTAGGGTGTTGATGGTTGTAAAGAAACTGCGGCATCTGACACCTGCTGGGAGCAATAAATAAAGAACTCTGCCTGCCATTGTCAGCTTCTGCCTTCCTCCTCACTGCTGCGCTGCATGTATGTTGTACGGGGTTGAGGAAGGAGTGATGAGCACTACCAGTTTAGCCATGTAAACTAACCTGATAGGTAACAGAAATTACTACTAAAAAAGCCAGCCATTTCTGATATGCATGCTTGACCTGTAATACAAGCAAGTCTACTTAAGAAGTAAACTAAATTGTAACTTCCCTTCAAAGAAATATTGCTCTAATTATCTTCGAGATGGCATGGCTCCATGCACGTCTTTAGATCCTGCTTAGTTCACTGCATAGCATTTCTTTTTTCTGGATTGCTTCTGTTTTCCTTGTTACGACTAGTTAGTCTGGATAACCTCTCTGGTTTGGATTATCTCATCTGCTTGTATAGTTCATCAGTAACAAATTAAGGACATCCATCATTTTGCTTTGAAATAAACTTGTGCTTTTGCTATATACTGAATCAAACAAAAATGCCTCCCTCTCATCATCAGTACTGAAAGTGTTTTTCTCTCACCTCCTATACATGCAAGCAGTGCTATGCATTCAGGTGAACTGACAGACTGGTGGTGTGGCTGGGAATCGGCAGTGCCAGTATTGAGTTGGGTTTCCCTGTACTGGATTTGCAGAGCCATGCCGGTGCTGTGGACTGGGATGAGCTCCTGAAGGAAAGGATTCTCACTGGTCTCCAGTAGTCCACATTAGCACTCTTACCTGTTTCTGTTATGGAGGAAAAGCAGTGATAGGAAGGCAAATTACTTTGGGGATCTAACTTAAAAAATAAAATACAGTAATGATCTTCGTTTAAAAATGGTGCACTCTTGAAATGCAGCAAACAAAGCATTTTCTATTATATACCATGGCCCCTTCTGACCCATGTAGTAATTTTCCTCATATGTTTAGGATGCATGTGATTAAACAGCTTTGCGGGGTTTTTTTTTGTTTTTACAGATGTGAAAAACCTAAAAACAGTGTACTCAAAGCAATTGTAAATTTTCCAGTTAATTTGCAAATTGGTTTGAAATGGAAATTGAGCTCTGCTCTGCACAAAAGTATATTTTACTCACTAGAGAACAACTCCAAATAGTTACACTTTGAGAAAACTTTTTTTCCCTTTTTTTTTTGTTTGTTTTGAATGACTTATACATCTGGTTTGCAGCTGTATATTGTATCTAAGTATCACAAGCCTATAACTTTTACAACAGACTCTAAAATCCCATCAGTGCTATAGACAAGCATTGTAATAGAGTCAAGAATGTGGAAAACCACAAGAAAAGAATTAGTCATCAATGAAATTAACCTTATTCACACTCTTAGGGCTTTGTAGAGCCACAAGACTTCTGATGAATTGATTAACTAATTGTAGAAAACTGAAGTGACTTTTGGGGCGGAGTGGCATTTTTAAGACCCATATTTCCCAGAAAACAGAAAATCTGCTGCAATTTTTTAGCCTAAAAGCTGGGGACTTTTTTGCCCTAGGTGTGAGATAACCAGGTTGCAAGTAAGCTTACAGTAATGATACAATTTTGTTATATTAATTTGATTTTAAAAGACAAAAAAAAAATTTATTTGAGCGCTGCTTTAAGGTTGTGTTGGTTTTCATATTAGCAAGAAAGCAGAAGTCTACAACTTACCATGGACTGCACTGCAGTTTCATTGTAGTACCTTTGATGTATGATGTTTCTGAAGAGATGAGAGAATTAAACTGTGCACCAATACAGGCCATTATGCCAGAAATAACTGGAAATCACTTAAACATTTAAAATAGTCCACGGAAATGATCCTAAAATAGAATTACATGGCTTGAAACATTTGATTATGATTATGTTTTATTATTTACATTTGAGTAGCTGAGACTATTTTCTGTTCCTTCCTACATGATATTTGCTTAAAGTAATTATACCAACTGAGAACAGTGGCAGATTGAAATTAAATGTTTGGTTTAAATATTTTGTCAGCAAACATGCAGCAACTGCTTTAGTACTGCTTCTCTTCTTCTCTGCATACTGATTACAAAAAGATTAGCTTCTATCTTGGCATGATTTTAAAATGCCTAGATATTGCAGCCTAGAAAAAAAAATCTAGAAAGAATCTGTATCTAAATAATAAGTAACATGATATAAAAACCAGAACCTGATAAGTTTAATCTTCTCAGTAACTCATCCTATCCTCAAATGGGCTATTTTTATTGCATTTTCAACTAATCTGTGTTGCAGTTAGGACCAAAATATGATCAGCTGAAGGCTTCCACATAGCTGCTAATCTAAATATATGAACTTCTCAGGGGCCTTTTCAGAGTACCAGAATTCATGATACCTACTGCTTTCGAAGCCTGAAATATGGGAAAACATCTTGGTTCTGTGCTAATAATGGAAAAATCTGTTATCACCCATCTAACAGGAATTCTCATCAACTTTAACAAGACTTTCATGTATAGGTAAGCAAATAATGATTTTTCAACAATGGCAGTTTCAGCGCAGAAACTTAGAAACAAAACTTCAAACTGATACATCATTTAGTCCTCATTTCATCTGTCTTTTACTTTGCCAAGCTGTAGTTCTCATTTCTGTAAATAAGACTTAGGCCATTTTCCTCCCTTCCTCTGGCAGGTCTGATACCTCTGCAGCACCCATGCATGCAGGGGGACCTCCTTCCACTTTGAACCATTGCTTGTCTTCTGGGAGAGGCAGGTTTCCATCCATGACCAGAGGACATTTATTGTTTTCTAGAAGACAGTTCTATAGCTGAGCTTCACTATAAAAATATTCAAATTGGTAAAAAAAATTCTATGCATCTTTTTTTCTTCTTTCTTTCTTTCTCTGTATAAACAAGGATGAAAATGCTTATATCACATGTAGTACTACTTGTGGTTGTATATTATTTTACACTTCTTTCTGTAAAATGCCTTCCCTTCTGGTTGGCTTCATGGTAAGCTCTTGTTTTTGTGTATTTTTGCCTAAGGAACAGACAGGGAGAGAGTAACAGTTCTGTCTCTTCTTGAGGATGTAGGGACGCAGATATAACATTCCCTAGTCTTTCAAGAAAAGGCAATTTTTACAACATAACAGAAGATGATTTCTCTCTGAAGGAACCACATTACCCCAGAGACTCATCCCTGTTTCATCTCACCGTATGTTGTGCCAACTTCTGGCATATCTCAGCTAAGGATTTTCAAGCCTTTTTCTGTGATGTATTTAAGTGTAATGTATTCTTTGCCTAGAAAAGGAGAATATTCTCCTTCCAAGCCGTTTGTTCATACCATTTTACTACTTAAGAAGGATAGAAGGTTGCTAGAATACTTTGTGTGCGCATTTGAAGGTCTTTGGATACAGACTAGAGAGCATATTGTTACTATAATAACAAGTTAGAAAGATGCCATGATATTGGAAAGGTTAATGAAAAAAATCTTAGTAAACAGGTGTTTTGTTAAGTCTTCTCTAGGGCAGGTTTGAGTTGTGAAGTTTAGAAAGCCATTAGCACAGCTGCACCAGTGTCTGCTGGTACAAGCTGTCTTTAAATATTCTACTAGAAGCAGTGTAAAGTAATACAGTAGCAGAAATGCACCTGACCACTTACAGTCATTTCTATTTTCAGTTTAATTGCCTTTTAAGGACCACTAAGGAATTCAAAATAATTCTAGTGTGCTTCATCAGACAGCTGTGAAATACACTATTGCAACTACATAAAAATAAAGACTTAAAAATAGTATGCATGTGTGCAAGCAACTTGCTTTCTCACCTAACATATTAAAGACACATGTCATGGATGTGACAGAGTATTTGGGAAAGCAGACCCAGTTCATCCTGGGCACATGGCATATGATTTCCTATTGAGCTATAAGGAGGAAAATAGCATAATGAAATGCAAAAACTTTTCAGAGCTGTCATCAAGTACAAGGCTGCTTCTGGGAAAACAAACTGCACTATTTACAAATTGTGATGTCATCAGGAGCTATTTATATACTGAAAATAATTTACACTCCAATTATGTATTTGTAGATAGTCCAGACAGAAATGTGTCATCTAGGTTGACCCCTGAAGTAGAAATGAGGCTAAAGCTGGCTTTTTAATCATGAAATATACTTTTTCTTGGTGAGGAATCACTTTTGTGTGTGTGTATTATTTTTTATTTCAGCATTCAAAACATCTTTATTTTCAATAGCATGCAGATTTCAAGAGAATCAGAAAAGGAAGCTATTATTATGTAGAGGACTTTTTTGGCAATTAATCATGAGATGATAGGAGGTGCTAGATCATCACCTCTGTTTTTTGCCAGAAGGGTAACTTTTTTAGGTTTTTTGCAGTCAGTTTTAATTTGTAGTAATCCATTGGGTGTATACTACTTTATTTGGGAATTGATCTGCACTCTGTCATTCATTTGGAGTTTTCTCATTTTGTTTTCATCCAATTATTCGAAATTATGTAGATTCATAAATTTGACTGAGCTGCTAGATTTATTTCCTCTGTCTATAACCTACAAGCTAGATTTGATAGGTAGACATTTCTTGTTTGGGTAAGCCATGGAAGAGTAACTATTATAAAGTCTTTAATTTCAATGTACAAGACTGAACATGCTGAATTTTCAGACATCCTTTGGAAAAACCTTTTTTTAATAAATTCAAATGGGTCTTTGTACCCAATGCTAATTATCAAGGGTGACTGAAAAAGACAATACAGGGGATCAAGAGGGCACCGGGTATTTCCTAGTGCCTAGATGTACTGGCAGTGAAAGGGTATACATTTGCCTGAAAATTACTTGGTCTTTCCTTGTAGCAGGATTGAGATAACTGCGAAAGATTACACTGAGAAGTGTATATATCTATTTGTTTAAATCATGCATTTGACAGTGACTTGTGTAATAAAGGGTTTTACTGGAGTCTCAGAACACACTTTCAGCTTTCCCTGTCTATACATCTTGCACAAATGATGGCTAAAAGCAATTAAATGTGCTGTGGGAGAGATTAAGTACTTTAAAAAGTGATCAAAGCATTGGAGTTCCTCTCCTGTGAAGATAGGCTGAAGAAATTGGCATTGTTCAGCCTGGAGAAGAAAAAGATGCAATGAGAACTTATGGTGGCCTTCCAGAACCTAAAGGGAGCTACTGGAAAGCTGGGAAGGGATTTTTACAAGGACATGGAGTGATAGGACAAGAGGTAATGATTTCAAGCTGAAAGGGTAGATTTAGGATAGATATTAGGAATAAATCTTTACTGTGAAGGTGGTGAGACACTGGCAGTGTCTCACCCAGGGAAGTTGTTGATGCTCTCTCCCTGGAATTGTTCAAGGTCAGGTTAGATGGGGCCTTGAGCAACCTGTTCTGATGGGAGGTGCCCCTACCCATGGCAGGTGCTTGGAACTAGATGATCTTTAAGGTGCGTTCCAACCCAAACCATTCTGTGATTCTATGAAAAGAATATGCTTGTCACAAGAGTAATGATGGATTTAGATATGTTTGCAAAATCTGAGAACTCGGGCAGGTATAATATCTGAAAAATTTAACACCAAAAATTCAAAAGATTTTCTGGGCATTTTAAAAAAATAAAATTATTTCCTGCATACTGAATATATGGCAGGGGGTTCTGCCTGATGAAAGGCAGACCTCTACCTCAGCTCAATGGAAAAAGTTTTGAGTTGAGTTTGAGGCTTTCAATTTTTCTTGCAAATCAGTGTGGAAATTGCTGCCTGCTCTGATGGAAAAAAAAAGGAAAAAAAAAAAAGAGCACCTTAGGACTAAAAAGAGTCTTAAGAGCAGCTACTGGAGTTATCTGTCATCGTTTGTTCATATCAATTCCAGCACTGGGACTCAAATAGTGTAGTCATGTATTCCAGGGACACAAGAGAAATGTGTGTGCTGTGTTGGGCAGCTCATAAAGAAACGTCATATTTATGGTGTATAATGAGTACAGCTCATATAGCTATATACTGTCAGGAGAAATTAAAGAATAAAATAGGAACCCAGTTTCTCAGACTACCTCTCAATGCCAGGTAAGAAACAATGCAGGATGATGCCTTCCAGGATGGTTGAAATTGGAAGGTGATTTGAGTATCAGAAGTTTTGTATCGAAGCAGTATTGCTACCTCAGAGTGATAATACCAATAACATATCTCAACATCTCACTTTAAAAAGTAATTTTTAACCCCAAATCATCATGAAGACTGAAAGAAAAATGCTATGAAGTAATGTAGTCTATATCCTATCACTAGGGAATTGTTTGTTTCTAGATGTTCCCAAAGAGCAGCTTTTCATTGTTAGATGTCTTAGCAAATGAGGGACTTTTCCGCTTCTGCTAAAGAAGCAAAGTATAGCCCAGATAATAAAAAGATTGCCTTGAGCTTGACTAAACAACAGTGACTCTTTGGTCAGTTGAACTTACTGCAAGATCCTCCCCAGTTTTTCTCTCTCCTTTCAGATCTCTTGACTCTTGGAAAAAAAATCTGTCAGGTATCATCACTCAGAAGCTCTCCAGTCCATAGCTTTGATTACAGTACCATGAGTGACTTGACCTAATATGATCTGCAAGTGTCTGAATTACTTCTACAGAAAGATACCAACATGACCTTATTTGTAGCTGTGTATTCTCTACCTATCACCCTACATTTCCTGTGAATCCCACAATTAGGATGGGTAAATGTAATTTAACTGTTTGCTAAGACTGTACTGAGATGGGATCTCAATCTAGTGCTGATGAAGTTAATGGACTTGCTCTCTGGGCCCCCTAGAGTGCTCTTCATTTTACTTGTTGCCAACAACAACCCTTTTAATCACAATCACATCTGCTAGAATAGTGAGCGAGCTGTACGCTTTCATGGTTGAACCCTTTGTTTCTGTATTACACAGAGATGTCATTATTCTGTGGTTTTATTCCGAATTGTTAATCATAGTTTTGTACTACCTGGATGAGACCACCAATCTTCTCTGGCCACTGTCTCTTCTCTGATGCATTGCAGTCCATACCATGGAAAAGAAGGCATTTGTGGTCTCTGTTTTCTTAAGACAAAATGTGTAGCTCTTGTATAGATTTTTACTGTTCTCAAGGAGCAGAAGGACCATCTTCTTTACGCATTACCAATTACCTGGAATAAGTTATCTTTTAGGATCTGGTTTACATTGGTTGATAATACCTGAGTGCCTAATTCACCCAAAAGAGCAGGATTTTAGACTTGTCCCACATTAAAGCTGCATGATGTCCTCCCGAATAGCTCTATATGCATAGCTTAGACAGTAGCAGTCTTTAAAAAACATTTTTTTTTAAATCTCTCAAAATGTCTCTTTAACCAGAAATCTCTGGCCTTTTTTGCTTTCCTTTGGAATGTTTGTATCAACTGATACATTATTTTAAGAGGGGAAACTGAAAAATAAGTTAGTGTTCTTCCACCTTAAGCATGTGCTAGGAGTCTAGGTAATGCTCCTCATTATAGATAAGCTGGACACCTTACAGCCCTGTCTTCAACTCCAAAAGCCACATATACAATTCTAGTGGTTAAGACTTCTAGGAAGTTCCTGATGTTGAATAGTAATGGAGAGCTTGTCCAAACTGTTCTAGTCAGGAAACATATTTGGTAAAGTTAGCCGTTATCCTATTAAACAAGTCAGTCACAATGCCACAATGTTTGTTTGTTTTTTTTCTGGTGTGGTGGGTTGACCCTTGCTGGCTGCCAGCAGGGTCAACCAAAGAGGCTCTATCTGCCCTCCTCAGCTGGACATGGGAGAAAAAGGAGAGTGAAGGGCTTGGGGTTGAGATAAGGACAGGGAGAGCTCACCCATCCATTACTACCATGTGATGACAAAAAAAAAAAAATCCACAAAAAAAAACCCCACCAAAAGCTTCATTGGGAAAGCAAACTGGGAATAAAAAATTAACTTACTATCAATCACATCGGAGTAGGGGAATGTGAAAATAAAAACTAAACCTTACAGCACCTTCCTCCCACGAGTCCCTTTGCTTCTGAATTCTCTACCTCCCCCCACCCTCTCTGAGGCACACAGGGCATTGTTGGCAGTTAATCACATTCTGTCTCTGCAGGACTTATCATGCTCTTCTCCTGCTCCAGCATGGGGTCCCTCCCATGGGACACAGTCCTCCATGAGCTTTTCCAACATGAGTCATTCCCAAGGGCTGCAGTTCTTCATGAACTGCTGCAGTGTGGGCCTTCCGTAAGATCACAAGTCCTGCCAGCAAAACTGTTCCAGTGTGGGATCCTCTTTCCACAGGTCCTGCCGAGAGACTGCTCCAGCACAGCCTTCTCATGAGGTCACATCTTCCTTCAGGCATCCACGTGCTCTGACATGCTCTGTCCCCCACAGGCTTCGGATGGATATCTGCTCCACTGTTAACCTCTATGGGCTGAAGGGGAAGAGCCTACCACACCATGGTCTTCATCATAGGCTGCAGGGGAATCCCTTCTTGGAGCTCCTCCTCCCCCTCCTACTTCTTCACTGGCCCTGCTGTCTGCAGAGTTATTTCTCATGTATTCTTTCTCTAACCTATGCCTGCAGTTTCTCTTGTGAAGATTTAGCCCCCTCCCTCAGTCTTAAACATGTTATCACCAAGGTGCTACCATCATCACTGATAGGCTTGCCCTTTACCAGCAGTGGGTCTGTCTTGGAATCGCTTGGCTCTATTGGACACAGGGGAACCTTCTAGCAGCTTCTCACAGAAGCCATCCCTGCAGCTCCTCCTACAAAAACCTTGCCATGCAAACTCAGTATTTTGGATTTTCTCTTGTAAAAGTGGAAAATAGTTACATGGTTACTTTTGGTGTGTTAATCATATATACTGTTACTGTGAAAAAAGGGGTACATTTTCTGATTTTTATGGACATCGATGATACTTGTTATAGCAGTAAGAGCCAATATTTTATGCTCGTAGTCTTTTTGTTATAATTAATTAAAATTGCCTTAAAAGATTAATAAGATAGTGGAAAATGGTGTCTAATTTTTCTAGTTGAAACGATGGAGGAAATATAGATGGCCAGAATGTAATTAAAGAGGCTGGAATTTGGCCAGGATGCTGGCATTGTTATTTTTGCTTTTGCAAAAGTACCAAGGGATCTTTAATGGCCCCGAGTGGCCTCAGTTGTATGTCTCCTTTGAAAGATGGATGTTGGTGATCCTCTGCTGCCTAGTGAATGTACTGCTAATGCCTGCCTGGCTGAGAGCTAAGAATAAGAGCAGGATGAAGAGATTCATTAAACGGTGGAAGATCAAAATGAATGAATGGTAAAACTGAGGACCCCTGCCTTCACTAGGAAGTCTCTTGTTGCTGCCTTGAGGAAGTGGTGGTCTGATCCACAACTCATTGAAATCAATGAAAAGAATCTAATTGATTTCAAAGGAATTTGGCTCAAGCCCTGGGTTCCATTTTATCTTGCTCTTTATTGTCTGGCAAGGATTAAAGTAACCAAGAAGTCTTATATCATACTACATCTTCCCAAACATAAAATGAAGTTGTCTCTATCTGTTTAAACAGATTTTCCATAAGAGCTGCTGCTCAAGGTCAAAAGAAAGGAGTCTAGGCATGTTCCTGGCCTGGAGCGTAGCCTCCCTTGGGTTACAAAATGAATCAGCACAGTACCCGTGGCCCTACAGAATTTGGTTGTCATGTGTTTATATCTGGGTTTTTTTTCTTTTCTCTCTAAGTTTACAGGATCTGTGTACCAAAGATAGGCTTTGACTTTAGCCATTTTTCTGTAGCCATTCATGAAGGAGTAGTGTATCACAGCAAATAAACCTTGCACATCTGTCATGTTATGAGAAGCTGTGTTGTATTGGTTCACAGGTGTATTTTTCAGGCTTCTTTCATACTTGCACCTTCTATTTGAATGAATTTAAAGTACTTTTTACCCCTAGGTAGTCAAAGTGCTTTCTGATACCATTGAAGCTACCTGTCAATTTCCATTATAAGCACTGTTTTCAGCCAAATAACTGCTTAAAAAAATTAGCCTGTCCAAGCATTCGTTATTGGTCTGAACTTGTGTTATCTCTGGAATATTTGGAGAGTAGTGGTTTGACTTTATTTATTGCAATGTTAAAAAGTAAATGTGCTTATTTAATATTTGAGAGAGTATTTTACACAGAAATTGTGTAGATATTCTCTTAGTGTAAGACTATCAACATCTGTATATGTTTTGCATTTTTCTGATGGGTTGCACAGCTAACAGAGGAGAACCTCATATGGTGATCCTTATAGATATCAGAAGTGCAAAATAAGTCCCACACTGGAGTCCCACGAATGTCCCTGAACCATGTGTACAGTGCTTTTTTGAAAATATATAGGCAGTCAAATTTAGGCAAACTTGCCACCATGCTAAACCAACACTTATGCTGAAATAGAATAGGAAGATGTATCTTCCACTGTCTTATCTTTTTCTTTCTCTAGAAAGCAGTAGAACTATTAAAAACAAAAAAATTTACCTTATTTTTTTTCCCAATGCCTTCCCAATGAGTCATTCCTTTGTTTGATATGTTCTCTCTTTCATTAACAGGGGAACACAGTTAACAGTGTGTGAGTTAGAAGGACTCTTTTTCACAAGGCCTCATTTATGTAAAATTCTTTTGAGAATCTAATGATCCTGGGTTTTTGCTTTTGCTTCTGCTTATGCGCAGCTTTTCTCTTGTTTTGGTATTTTAGTGACTGCAGAGAAATGACCCTTGAAGTTATAGTGTCAGGCTGGTAATGAACTGACATCCAGGGGAAAAAAAACATAAACCTTTTCTTTCATTCTCCCATCTTCTTGCGTTGTTCTTTTTTTTCCTTCCCTGTAATTAGACTTGCCACCATCAGGGACAGTCTTAGTTATTAACAGCATCTTGCTTACCTTTGCAGAGGGACAGAAATGGCTAAGTGAAAACATCCCCCTCAATACCAGTCTGGGACGTGGACGGAAACTGGCATTCACACAATCCAGTTTTCTTCTTGTATTAACCTTTCTACCCTTGGGAACCATCACTTTTTCTCTGTGTGTGGAATATCTGCTTTTCTGTTACTTTTGTGTTTTCTTCCAAGTAGAAATGAAATCTGAATATAAACTTGCCATCTGAGATTTTAGATCAAGGAGCTGTGTCTCTGACCACTGGCACTCTGCATAAAGATGTAAAACACTAAACCAAACATTTTTTTCTTCCTCTAAAAGTCTCCAGCTCTAGTATCACTTTTGTGTGGGTAATGACATCACTAAATAGCTTGAAAAGAAAATGCTGACGTTATTCATGTTTCTGCTGGAGTTACTAGCCCTCCAAGTAATTTATTTTCCTAGAGAACTGTGAACTGTTGCTGCAGTAAAATGCATAGAAATGTTTTTCAAGGTAAAAGGGACCAGTTTGTTGTTATTACTGCAAACTGAATGCTTCTGCTGTGACCCAGGTGCCACAGCTTTACCAAAGCATCTTGACTGGACATAAAATATCAGTCTAACCGCTATCCTGTATAAATAGCTTGGCTCCTCTTTGCCCTTTGTTTCCAAACCCCCATCATCTACTCTGCTCTAAAGGAAAATCTGTCTTAGTTAGCTGTAGGGGTAAATTGGATGTTTGGGGGTAACAGTAAAGACACTGACCATCATTAAACATATCAGAAATTGTTTAATACATTTTCAGTTTTAACATACTTATTTTACCATGTGTGAAAAGAATCAAATTCCCTCACATCTTTTATTACCTGCAAGATATGCATGATCAGTATCAAGACCAGTGTTCTTGTTTGATATCTCACAGACTTGCCAAAAGCTAGTCAAGTAAGTTAGGCTGTTGTTAGAGCATGGTGCTGTCCCCGTGCCTATTGGGCATTGCAAGAAGAGCTGTCACTCTGATGTGTTTACAGATAGATGGCTCAGGAGTAGAAGCAATTGTTTTAAATGTGACCTGATCAGTGCGGAGCTGGAGAGATTTTGCACGTTTGTAAATGACCATCTTCATTGGACACCCAGCCAGGGATGTATTACCACACTAGTTGCCTGAAAGCCTTTTGTAGTAAATCAAATAATTAGAGCTGGTATTATTCAGACCTTTCCTCATCAGTGCATGGAGCTTTCACAATTTCTAGAAAGCTTACATACCCTTGAGAACAAAAAACAAAAAAGTGAATATGTGCTATGGATTACACATATTGCTCTTCTGTTTATAGGAAGTCTTACCTATAACAAAGAGAGAGCCAGGGCACATATTACAATATACTTCTCAAATGAAACTTCTTTGTTTTTACTCCCTAATACTTTTCATAAGGATACCATCAGATCTCCATCTTTTTCAGTGTTGTTTTTTCATTCTAAAAAAAACATCTTCCTCGTTAAGCCGTTATCTAAAACTAAGTATACACTTCTGATTTGCACACAGGGATGCTACTTAGGGGCTGATATTCTTCGTGAACATCTCTTCAGTTTATGTCATCTTAGAATAATGATAAAAGGAATTTTGGTCCCCTGCTGCTCACTTTGCCCTTCTCTGAGCTTGCTTTCCTCAGCTTTAGAAAAGCAAAATGCCAAAACCCTGTTTGGAACAAAGTATGCTTAATCCTTCAATCTTTCAGAAATGTCCTCAGTTATGGATACAATAAGTGTGCAAAATTGTCCATATTCTATTTAAACTCTGTCTCTGGCCAGGGTATAATTTGACCCTGTGCACAACTGGGAGTGAGAGCTCTTCAGTGTAAAGTGCAGCTGTGCAGTTCTGAAAGAAGCTTTTTGAGCATCTGCTCTGGTCACATTTTCCCTAAATCTATACCCTGGAATAGGATTTCTGTAAATTCCCTTTACTGGAAGTTACAACACAGTCATTTAAACCTTTCACTGCATCTGCAGTGGTACAGAGACCATATAATGAAGAGAAGTGAGAGACCAAGTAGGCTGGTTCACCTTTATGTTCTGTATTTTTACTCTTACAGTTTGTGGTTGGGTTTGTTTGGTTTTTTTTTAATAAAGATGTTTTGTGGTTTTTTTTAATTTTTTTTTTAAGAGACTGGCTATTTGGTCACCTCATCTTTGTCCAAATTAACGAAACATTTGGAGAGTAATCATGACACTTCCTAGAGACTTTACGTGCAGGTTCTTTGGTGCTAGAGTGTGCTTCCACTCTCCATATATCATGGTCTGAGCCTGGTCACCTTGTGCATCATAGGGCAACATGCACATTTATTGGTCCTTACTGTTTGTCAGGTAGCTAAGCTTTCAATATGGAACAGAATTATGTCTGCTTCCCACCTTCTTCCCCTTCTAAAGTGATATTTTAAAATTATGACCCATATAATATCTTCCAGACACTGAGATCATGGTAGTTTAAAATAGATTTGCAAAAGAAATTCCTAGTCACTGATATTATGTAAACACCAGTCATTCGTGGTCTTGCATTTCCTCTTCCTCATCTTGGACACAGGAAGGACATAGCTTGAGTATCTTTTTTTCTCTTTTAGCTTTATTTGCCTTTCCTTCCTCTGCAGTCCTATGAGAAAGGAAAGAAGATGAGAGAAAGAGGAGAAAATTGAGGAAAGACAGTGGTTAAGGTTTCCTTGCCACTTGATCTTCATCAAATGTTAGAGTCTCCAGCTCTTGGAGAGAGTTTGAGACCAGTCCTCTTTGTCAACAGCTTTATACAGGCTCACACTGTGAAATCGTTACTGGTCTGCAGTCTTCTGCTGAAAAAGCTGTATCTCAGCTTGCTCCCCTGTCATTTCCCTGTGAACGAAATTAAATGCTGCTCCTTTGTACCCTGCTGCCTCATGGGCTGTGGTAAATCTGTGGACCCTCTTCTAAGGCAGTTCTGGGAGGTCCGATGAGAAGAACAAAGATAATTTAAAATTTTTAGAGTTAATTGACAACTCAGAGACATGTGGACTGCATATCCTCCAAGGTATAATTAAAACTATAAGGAATACATAGCTCTTTGTTTCCCAAGGAAAGCGTTAGTTCTTTAGGCCAAGTAATTATAAATATGTCTGAGACAACATGGAAGACAGTATTATCATGGCCAGTGCTACATTTAGAAACTGGAAGACTGGACAAGCTGACCTCATGGGCTTTTTCTGTTTCTCATGACTGTTGATGTACTTAGTCCCTTCACTGGTCTTTTGTTTTTCAAATGTCTTACTCAGGGTAAAATTAATATACTCTCTGCTTCTGGTGCAGATGAATTTAGCTTAAGATCTTTAATTTTTTAGTAATAAGTAATGCCTAGAAATCTAAATTATATTTCTGAAGTGGTATAATTTTGTTTTACTCTTTGATTTTTTTTGCACCACCATGAAACTTTTCTGCAACCTATATGAGCATAGTATTTTTATAGTTAGTGTATAGATGATGTCCTATGCAAGAGCACTTTGGCATGCTTTTTTAGATTTCATTTTCTTATCATGTATCCCATTACCCTTCTTCTGATCTTTTTAGCTCCTCTCACCCTGGAGATTGCATACTGAGTTATCAATACTAAATGGAGTGAATATAATTATTGTATATTATTTACCTGTATCTTACTAGCAGCATAAAACCAACAGAGGAGAAACAGTTAAAATTATTTTACTTATGCTTTGTTGTTTTTTTCTGTATTTTTTCAGACTTTAATTGCTTACTCCCTTTTTTTGGTCTTGATCTATCTCAGTCTCTGCTCCTCCTTGTGACTGAAACACTTTCTTTCTCTCCCTTGAGTCACTCACTCCTTTATAAATTCCCCCTTAAGCCCTTCCTTTTCTGTTTAGCTTATGATTGACTCCCTTTGAAAAGCATTTTGTGCTATTGTGTCTTAACTTAAATTGTATTTTACATAAAAGCTATGAGATAAAATAAAAGAGAGGGTGGGATATGATGCATTAGTGTGTGGGCTGAAAGATGGGACAAAGGGTTGTTTTTTCTAATTCGAGCTGAAAATAGAAAATAAGATACTTGCTACACTTCTGTGCATGTCAACAAAACTGTGACTTTACTTGCAGAATAAAAAATTATGAAAACTCTCTTTAAGCTACTAAGATATGATAAGTTAAACATCTAACCATGTCATTTGCTGATAAAAATAATCCTAGGTTTCATTTTAAACACTTGTTATAATGTTGGATATTGTGAGCAAAAGAAAATAATTTGCATTATGAAAAACTCCTGTAAATATAACTGCTGAATTGCAATGTGCAGTTCCAGCAGGATATTGCTTAGAGAGATTTTGTTTAAAACATTTATTGGAGGCATATATTACAGTATATCATTTACTGGCTGGAAGCCATGCAATATGTGTCTTAACAAAAAAGGAAAAAAAAAATTACCTTGTAATATGAGCCCCTCCAAGGCATAATTATATAATAAAGTTCTTATTGGGAAAACTGGAAGAAGGCCAAGCCTTGTCCAAATATAGTGAATGTCAGAGCCAAATTTATTATCCTTAGCTATTAACAGGAGAAGGCAGGTTTTGTTTACCAAGCCTAATTCTCTCCTAATTACAGCCACTATAAAATAATTACTATCCATAGGATAACAACACAAGACAGAGTGACTAACAGAAGAAACTGCAGGGGTTAGAAAACAGAGTGCAATTCTGTGTCATTTTGAACAGCTTGTGTACTGCCATGAACAAATTAACGGACTTCATTAAGGAATTATGTTTTAAGAGTGGCTTTGCAGTGAAGCGGTAAAGCAATTAATGCATCTTATTTGGTCCTTGATCTGAGTTCTACCGTAGTTTTAGACAGCAACTAAATTTTTTTTTTCCTATGTATCAGGTAAAATAGGATGCCACCACATTACTGAGTAAGACCAGTAATGAGTGTATAGAAAGGACTTCATTTTGTACAAATGACACCCAGTCAGTTTTACTGAATGCATTTGTACTAACCTAATCTTAATTGAATTGAAACCAAAGAGATCAAACTGGGCTGTAAAATAATTTGCATTCTTAAATATTTATTTCCATCTTATTTTTAATAAAAGCTTACAACACTAAATAAATATATATATAATATTGGTGTTTGTGTTTGAGCAGGGAAAGTAGGTTCTTGCAAAAATGTCAATATTTTACTGTTGCGCTCCATAAAATTCAGAATAGAATATTCTGGTTTGAAATTGGCTGATTTGGAATGTAATACTTCATTAAATTTGCAGTGTTTCCATTCCTACTATGCTTATCCTCTTTTTTGCACCTCAGAGGTACACCACAGACCTATGGCTATGATTTTTTCACAATTAAAGTGTATCGAAATCAGCCTGTACACAACATATTCATAGTCTGTGAGGTTAGAGTTCAAGCTGTCTTCCCTCTGTAGTGGACACTTCACCCTATAGCAGAGCTAACTCCCTTATTTTAGTGACTTAGTGGAAACTAGCAAACTCAACACACTTGGGAGTCTGTTTTAGATACTAGTTTTAATAGGCCTCCAGATGGCCACATGAAAGCAAAAGGATTATTATAGTAGCCCCCAGCCGTGCCATTATAGATAAAGGTATATTAGAGTTTCCTTTACAAACCCCTTTTTTGAGGGTTTTATAACTCCATTATAAAATTCTCTTAGCACCAGAAGTCAATATGAAGTTCTGAGCCCACACAATATGTTTTAGGGTGTTTTTAGTATAAGACATGTATGCTGGTATCACCTCTGTTTATCCTGTATACATAGCAGTGGTTTGGATTACTTTAAAGGTTTTTCACAATTTGAAAAGAAGTTAACCATGAAAGTAAAATTTAAATGTGCAAAACCTTAGCTGGGGTGAATCAGCTTACTCTCTTCTTTCTTTTGACATCAGCCAAGTGACTTGTTTATATGAATAAGCATCTTCTCCAATTATTAATCTGATTGTAAGTGCAAGGCCAAGAGGAGTGGAAAACAAACCTAAGGCACAAACCTAAAGTGGTAGAAATGTTGTTGGACACTAAATGTGAATATCAGGATAGTATTTAAGAGAACTAGGACTGACAGAACCAAATCCTTTTTAGACTCATCTGGAAATACAAACAGTCAGAATTCAGTGTTTTCGTTAAAATCCTTGCTAGTGTATACATTAGAAGAAGAGACAGGTTGGTAGCAAAGCTGACTTTAATAGCTGCATTTGTATGGTTGTCTGGTTTTGCCTTCATTTCCCTGGACTCCAACATTAGTGGCATTAAGTTATTTGAAAAGAGTCTTTTCACGTTTCAAGCAAAATCTCAAAATCTAATTTCAGAGAACAAGTCATAGAATCATTTAGACTGGAAAAGACCTTAAACATCATTGAGTACAATTGTAAACCTAACACTGCCAAGTCCACCACTAAGCCATGTCCCTTAGCACCAGATCTACACATGTTTTAAGTACCTCCAGTACTGGTGACTCTACCACTTACATTGGCAGCCTGTTCCAATGCCTGACAATGGTTTTGGTGAAAGCATTTTTCCTAATATCCAATCTAATCCTCCACTATCACAATGTGATGCCATTTCATCTTCTGCTATTACTTGTTGCTCGGGAAAAGTGAGTCTTGCCTCACTACCCCCTTTCAGGTAGATACAGAGAGTGATAAGGTGTTCCCTGAGCCCTGATCGTTTCCTTAGTCCTGCTTGCCACCCTATTTCTGATACAAGCTAGTATGCTGTTGGCCTTCAGGCTCACCTGAGCATACTTCTGGTTCAAGTTCAGCTGTTTTCAATGGGCTCCCCCAGGTCTTTTCCACTGGGCAGCTTTCCAGACACTCTTTCCCAAACCTCTAGCATTGCATTGGGTTCTTGGGACCCAACTGCAAAGCTGGACTCAGCCTTCTTGAACCTCAGCCCACTGATCCACCCTGTCCAGGTCCATCTGTAGAGTCTTTCTACCCACAAGCAGATCAACATTCCCATCCAGTCTGGTATTGTCTGTAAACTTACTGAAGGTGCGTTTGAACCCCTTGTCCAGATCATTGATAAAGATAACAAAGAGCAGTGGCCCCAAAACTGAGCCCTGGGGAACACCACTTGTAATTGGTCAGCAACTGGATTTAACTCCATTCATCAAATGTTTCTGGGCCCAGGCAGCTTTTACCCAGTGGACAGTGGAAAAAACCAAAAGAAAATACTGCAAAATGTTGTAGACAGTTTAGCTTCTTTCTCTATTTGACCATAAAATTGAAATGAGTTTTGCAATTTTGTTTTTTGGGTTTTTTTTTGGTGGTTTTAGCGAACAAACCACAAACATTCTGAGCAATTTCCTGAATAGGGAAAGAAAGAATGAGGACAGCTATAACTTAATTAAATGTTAATGAAACTTCCAGACATGGAATTTGTGACTGATTTCTTTCCCTCGCTTTAACACTGGTTTTCTGATACTAGAACAGAAGATGACTCATCACAACATGAACATTATCTTTTCTTCACATCACAGCCTTTCAGGTTATACAGACTTCAAAGTCTGTATAAAAAAGTGCAATCCTGCACATTGGCACTGTAGAAGAGGAAATGGCATTTTAAGATAACCATGTCAATAATTCTACATATTAATGAAGCCAAATTATGAATTGATATGATCTATCACAATGGCTCTGCTATGTCAATGTCTGCATATTAACTGCTCCATTACAGGATGATACCATGTCAATCACTGTTTTTCAGGAGTCCAGAATCATTGCTAAGTTTTAGTAATTTATCTTCAATTGCATTAAAAATGAAAGGCTAGTATGTTTGCAGCATATTAAGTTAGGCATCTAATAAATACTAAAAGAAATGAGAACAATGAGCCTGGAAATTAACAATTTTGCCTGTTTCTTGTGGGTTATTGTCTTTATTTGGAAAAGATTATTGAACTTTAAAAACATTTTGGGGAAATTTTTTACTGTACCACATGATTTACACATCATTCTATCACAAAATTAAAAGCTCTACAGAGAACTACAGCTTAAATATTATAATAAAATACAACACTTAAAAATGAAATTATATCTAATTTTACTTTAGGTATGTGTCCCATATCTTCTTAATGGTTTCGTGAAGACCTCTGAGTCGATAAGTAGTGCATTTGAATGGGATACATGTCTTCAAATATTGCAGAAAATTCAAGTGTGAGATGTCACGTACTGTAGCAAATTTGCTACAATACCTAGGCACAAAAGGGTGAGTTAAGGATGGACTGTCAGCATGAAGGTCATGACCTGCAATGGAAGTAATGTACAGATCTAGAGCACTAATGAGGGAAACAATGACTTCCACAATAATGATGCGCAATGCTGTATAACATCCCATGTATTCTTATATAGTCTGTAAATGTCACAGGCCTCAGCTAGGAATCAGAATTTCCTTGCTTTTGATGGCTTGTCTTCAGATGTTTGGGGCTTTTTGTAGCTGTAGCTATTGCTCTAATTTATGCATAAGCCATTCTGGGAAGCTATCGCTGCAGTGATGCGACGTCATGAGCGTTACTCAGATAGAGAAGTGCTTGTCAGTTTTGCATACATTTCAGAGGCCAAAAAAGCAATTTGGGGATCTAGTTCTAGAAGTTAAATTAAGTTTATTTTATTTGTTCTCTGGAAAGGTTTTTGTATGTGCTTTACCAAGTGAAGTTTTCACTATTATCTGAATCAGACTGCTATGTGCATGTTTATGTCTATAGAGTCATATCACTTTCAGGATAATCTTTTGCTAGAAATGCACTTCTAGCCAATCCCCACTCTTGTTAAATGTGATTATCTTTTGCACAGAGTTACAGATACAATGTGTTCCAAGCTCCTTGAGTTAGTCTTTGTTACAGAAAGAAAAGAGCAATTATTTGAAATGTTGGGAGAAAAAATACATTATTTTTTTCTGATTTCTGTATTTGTTTTGCTGCAAGCAAGGCTTGCAAGTTGTGTACTAAATACAGCTGGTATTCATTGTGAACTGTGCATATAGTTGTGCTGTGAAAGATGCTTTAGAAAGTGCTTTTTTTTTTCCTGAGAAACTTCACTTCCAACTTTTGCTTAAGGTTGAACAGGCCCTTAACAAAAAAACTTTGGCAGATACCAACATGTCCAGGTATAGTCTTATGTCTTAAGTACGTTTGCAGGAGATTCAAGATGACATAAGTAGATGAATTTCATACTGCTATGATTTATTTAAAAGTATTTAAAATCAGAATCGTTCAGAAGAGCTGCAAAAATCTGTAGGCGAAAGCATCAAGTGTGCTATCTTGTGAGAGCTACAACGTACAAGAAGCAGGAACCACTGTGTCAGAGTACAACTGACAGTCTTTTAAGGGATACTAAAAAACAGGGCTGGAAATAGAAATAGAAACTAACTTTCAGCTTTATCAAGTGTGATGCTTCAAGGTCAGAATGAAATTCAGTGATGGGGCAGCACAAAGATGCTTGCACGGCAGGTGCCCTGGTCAATCTATAAACTCAGAGGCCATCAGTCTCTGCTTGTGCCAGCCTGCATTTTAATCAGAAGGAAAAATATGTGGCAGTTAAGCATGCTTAGTGGTTTCCAATCAAGCAGTTCCCAAAACCAGAACAGCAAAAAGGCATCAAAGGATTTTTAATGCACAATTGAGATATTTAAAATCTTGACTACACAAATATTGCGGAAGGAAAATGGTTTTAAAATGTACTCGTATTTCAGATTAGGCTTCCTCATTCGCCCCTCCCCCTCAATTCTCCTACAGTGCTGTAAAGTCACCCTAGCAAGAACACACTTTTCTATATCCTTTTTTATTTTTTCCTACAGAATAGTGAAAAGGCAGTATCAATGATAACAAGTGTGCATTGTATTTGTGGACTTTCCGTCCTTTTAATCTGTACTATTTGATACTTTGCCTTGGAAGATCTGAAGAGATTTGAACAGGAAATTTTAAAAATATATAAGGCTATATGTAGGGAGCTATGAGGATGGTAACAATGGGTCCTGCCTAATTGATAAATACACAACACTGGGAAAAAAAGAATATTTAGGGGAAGTTAAAGAAGCAGAGAGAGATCCAGAATTAGATAAATCTTTGGGTCTTTACTGCTTTTAAATAGGCACAATAAATACCTGCTTATTTTTTGAGGTTATTTTTTTTTCCCTGCAAGTAAATAGCAGAGAAAGGGTAGATCAGCTGAATAGCTTTCTAGCTATGGTCAGATTGAAATTTGAATCCAGAAAATTATTACTGTTTAGCAAGTGAAAATTATGTTGTTTTTATTCTGTTCTGCCTTCGTTCCCTCCCTCCCTCTTCCTTCTGCCCTTCCTTCCCTTTCTTCTGACTTTAGGATATGAGAGTTTTATGACAATCATGTACTCATAAATATAGACGAAGGTTCCAAATGTTTAAAGTTGCAGATTTTGCCAAGACACTTCCAGACACAAGAGAACATACCCAGGTCTTCTTCTGTCCTAATACCCAAATAGTCATTTCTCAGGATGATGTTGAAGGCATAATGACTTTTTTCCAAAGCCAAAAGAACTAAGCTTTCTGGACAGATGCTTTCCTCTCCATCGCATAGCACAGCCTTCTACTCTAAAGCTTTTTTTTTCACTGTGAAATATATGCAAAATATATGACATAGCTCTGTCTCTTGCACGTCACCAATATTACCTGCTAAATTTCACAGGCAGAGTTTGAAAGCATTCTAGCTTTTATGTGATCATGAGGGCCCATCATTCAGCAATGCATCTATTAGTTTCCTGACATAAGGGTACTTATGACAGGCTTTGTATAACAATATTGGAATACCACAGAAGTGAAGAAACCTGAGATTTACTAATATCTCAATGCCTTTAGAGAGAGGTTCTAAAGCCAGTGATGATCCTGACTTCGGTTTCCTGACAGTCCAAACTCTCATACATCGGGAGTCCCTCATTATACTGCTGCCTTTCCTTATAGTTTGGTAGATAATTCACTGTAATGACACAGAAATAATAAAGCTGGTCCATACCTATAATAACAGATACTATTGTAACAGTGTGCAAAGGAGTTATTTTTGGGTATTGTATGCTGATATTTCCTAGTTTTTACTCCTTCCATTCTGTTTTCTTTTTTCTCTGTTACATGATTCATAACTGTGTCTTATTAACAGGATACATTAGTAACTATATATTGCTCCCAATGTACCCATACTTTTGCATAACTTCTGAAACTATGTTCCTCAGTCTTGCCTATTGATGTTTGAAACTGAGATACACACATTAAAAACCTCCAGCAGTACCTCAAAGATAGTACTAAAATACATAAATAGGAGAAGCAACAAAAAGCTCTATGAAAGCTTAGTCATTCCAGAAGGTCCTGAACCAGTGTCCTTCTGAATTTTACATTGTAGCACAGTATGCAACTGCAGGCCAACCCACAAGTGATAATAAATGAGAAACTCTGAGGGCTACTGAGCACTGTGCCCATTTTCCTGGTGGATCAAGACATAGTTTGTTAGCACAGGTGTTCCTGTAATTGTGATTCATTGGGGTAAATGCTCAGTGCTCAATGGCCCTCTTCCATTTCCATCTTCTCCTGGGGGTGTATTGATCTGGTTGGTACTGACCTGCACTACTGGGTAACAAGTAAGCCTACACAGGTGGGGGCTCTATTCATATTCTAAAGGTTAAACCACAGCCCCATAAAATATTTACGGGGAGATTTTTTTTCAAATGGCCAAGAATTTCAGAGTAGAAATTGCAGAGACTTTCTCAAGATTACTAACTGATTCCATGATTTTAATAAAAAAATTCTACCTAAACCATTTAAAACCAATAGTCTATGTAGGTACAATTCATCTTGATTTCATAAAAACCTGTAATATGGTCTTTGGATAGACTTACCAGGTTTTTTTTGTTGCATTCCTATTGTGGCAAAAATTTCCATTCTGCAAAAGGAAAAGCAGGGAAATACAGATTACTGGGAATCAGGGAAATCTGATTACTTGGATAATTTTTTTTAACTATTAATTTTTCCACCTAAAGGCCAAAAAGCTCCATGTTGCCTAAAAAAAGAATTTTCTTTCAGGAAATTTTCAAATTCCTTTCTCCAAACTAGTTTCATTTTGGCTTTCAATAAGCTTATGTGAAACTATTTTCAAAATATGACTATTTATACAAATACACACATGCATATATAGTCATATGCTCTCACATACACGCACACATACGTGTGTGTGTATATATAAACATACATGTTTATTCTTACATACACTTTGAAATGGGGTTTTCTTCCCAAGGCAAATCTAGTTCATCAGCTCTGTTTGGATGGAAAAGAAACTAGACTAGGACACTCTATTTTTCAGTAACCTTCCCTTTCCTCTGCTCTGAAGAAGAGCCAGCAAAAGTCAGCACTTAGGGATGAAGATTAATCACATTCCTTATAGCCTGCAATTCATGTGTTTCAGTCTCCTCTCCAAAGCTTGTGTTAAGGCCTCTCTGCCACATACGTTGCATACTGAGTTCTGTGTCTGGAATGAGGATGCTTGTAGTCCTGTCCCATACCACCCTCATCCCTCTCTTGAAAATGCCATCCAGAATTTATCTGTGTAGAGCTATAGTGGTTTGTGGTTTTTTCCAGGTTTTAGTCTTACAGAAATATATGCCTGCAAGTATGGACTATACATTGGAAATGTGGGAATTTTTTTTGGTGTTTTCATAGACAAATTGTGTTGCTTCAGGCATGCAGTACATCTTTACCTGGTCAAAATGTAGTCTTTGGCATTTAATTGTTTGGAGAATATGATTATAAATTATGCCTATTTATGACAATGGGCATTTTTCTGTGTGCTGAAGTGACTGACACCTTATAGAAAATATTTGTAACTTCCTGTGTTTTTAAACACTGTGTTATTCCATATGATCCACTTATAAAGAAAAATGATTTTTTGGGAAATAGTTATATGTGAAGAAATACCCTGTGAGGATACAATAATTGAGTCCATTTTCCCACTTCCAGTGCTATGAAATAATAAAATGCTAATAGATGCAAATTATGCACGCTCTTTGATGCATGCTAAAAAGGGACCATTTAAAAAACAGAAGTACCTTTAGTTAGGAATTACCAGTGGTCACCGTGTTATTGTTTTCTGTTTATGCCTAGCTTCAGCCATAATGTTCATTTTCATTTTAGGGGATTGTGCATCTGTCTATTAACTGACAGGCTAAGCAAATAGGAGTTCCTGATGGGTTAAAAAAAATAAATCCTTGAATTCAAAATAAATTCCACAAGGAAATCTTGGAAGGAGAAAACAAACATTGCCCCCAGTAGGACAGTCACTGTGACTTGAAGAAAAGAAAATTGAAATACATGAAAAATCAATGAGGTAATAATTAAATTGTGAAGCCCACAGTACAGTGGCCAAGGCTCAGCATGCATTTGTTAATGTATACTGGAAACTGAGGTGTTCAGCAGCTAAAGGAGAGAGAAGAATGTCTGTCATCTTGAAGCTAATCTCACGATCAGACTCTTTAAAAACACATACCTCCTACAGTATACAGGGATATTTATAGGAGGTTAAAGATACAAATTAAAGTCCAGGAGACTATACATTCCTGATTACCCAGCATTCTTAAATCAGCCCCTTCTTCATTCTCACACCTGGGCCTCAGCTGCAGCATAGCTGTCATTTATGCTATCCATGGCACAGGATTGATGACAGTCATTCTCTGATGAAGCTGTATACATCATTTCTGTCCAGGCTGCACTGGCCAGATGGACCCTGACCATCCATCGCCTGTCAGGGACGCATCTGTTCACACTCCTGCTAGGGGTACTAACAAGTCACTGGCTTTCCAAAAGGACAGTGTCAGCTGGATAGGGCACAACATAAAAACTGTTGTTGTTGTTGTTGTTGTTCTTATATTTTTCATACAGATTCTACAGCAGCTATAAAAAAATTTAATAATGCTGATTTCCACTAACTTGTACATTAGAGAAGTTACAGAAATCCTTAATGCTGTTGTTAATTTTTTCTGAATTAAAAATATAGATGTAGGAAAATACTTCTGGTATATGTTTGTTTCTTCAGATAGACAGACTGCTGGGCTAAGAATTTGTTAGACCTGACGTCTACTACAGACGTGACTACAGAGCGATCTATTGTTTCTCTTGAAAACTGAAAATATATGCAAAATTCTTCATATATCTAGTACTGTCCATGAATATTCTTTATGTGGAATGCCTTTGGTATGGATTAAACTTTCTGTCTCACTGAAACGAAGGAGCATTGAAGAAATATTTTACAGTTCAATCTGCAGTGTAACCCTAGCAATCAGTATGATGAAAACAAGCTCCTGAAATGATTGTTTTCAGCAATGGACCTTATGCACCCACACAAAACTGGCTTTTGCTGTAGATACAAAAAAAGTAAGACTGTTATTTTAGGGCAGAAGCTGCAGAGACATTCACAATTCATATCTGTTCTCATCCCTCCGCTATATTAAGGCTAATATGTCCATGACTATATAGAATCACATATTATGCCTGTTTTCATAACTCAGGAAAAAAACCTATTTTCCTATATGAGAACTTGCTTGGGAGTATTTTGAGGAATGCTCTTTCAGTAAGAGTAAGAGAGCTGTATGGGATCAGCTCTCCAAAATGATGTTGAAGGGCAGAAAAACACGCTGTGTCCTGAACAGCAGACAATAATGAGAACAACTCTGCCCAAAAGGAAGGTTCTCCCACTTTCCTGACATCTCCATCTGTCTAGGGAGGAACTCCTTGCTTTGGTGACTGAGGAAAATTGTTCAACACCCATTAGATATCCTATTTTTTTTTCTCCTTGATTCAAGTGTGCCAATATCTTTTGCTTGCTTTTTAATGTATTTAAGAGTATTTTGAAGGAAATATTAAATTTCACGTGCATTTATGGGTTAAATAGGTTAAGCAAAAGATGTTATTCGTGAAGGAGAATGAGAAGAATTGTGAAGTACAGGTTCTTCTACAGGTGATGCTTTAGTATTGGCTATTGTGGATTAAGAATACTTCACCACTTTCACAAGCAGGCCTCTTCTGAGACCCTGCTTTGAGTAATACAGCATTTGATGACTGCTGAGCAGCTCACAGGCTCTACTCATGAGTTTGGGCAATTATTCACAATGAAAGAAGCTGAGGAGCTAAGAAAACCTAAGTGTTTCAATATCCCTTCAATATCCTTTATTTAGGAATAAGGGTTTCTATTCAATATTTATTTCTCTTTTATTTGTCTCTTATAGCTCAGCTCCACTCCCATATAAACAGAGTGAAGCCTAAAGAAGCTATATAAGATGAAAGTTAAAAGCATGTGGCATTATGTCTAGTTAGTACTCTGTGCTATCCTTTGAGAAAACAAGAATGAACAGCTATTTATCCCTTGAAGTACTACACACATTTTACACTTACTAGCCAAAAGGACTGTCAATTCTATCAGTTTTATTAGTTATCAGTAAAGTGCCTAAGGCATCTTCAGTATTTTTTTGTTTTATCTTGCTTTGTTTACTTTTTTTTCATCTGGAGATGCTGGATATGGTATGTTACCTTTCCATGTTAAGATGCATTCCTCCATAAGTGAAACTAAAAGAAGCAAAAGGATTATTTGAATGGATTATTTGAAAGAATTATTTGCTTTGAATTATATTTCAGTGTTATTTCTATTATTTAATGAAAAGACTAATAAATTGTACCATATTTTAAATTTAAAAGAGGTATTTTTATAGTGATCTTGTTTTGTCTAAGTGAGGAAGCTAATTACGTATGTGGCAAAGGAAATCATAGATGGTGAATTGTCCTTGATGAGTACCCGTAAGAGGGAATCTGACTTCACAGTAGGGTCAAATTAACCACTCCCCATTTCTAAAACAGTGCCGAATGGGCTATAGTTCTATCATGTTCAATGTATCTGGTACAGGTCTTGCATGCTGGAACTACACAGCTTAAAGAAGGGTTAAACAGAGCAAGGACTGTAGATGACAGCATAAGTTAAACAAAGGCCATCAAAACCAAACCAGGCATAAGCCTTCAGCAGTTCTGGAGTATAAAAGGACAATATTTGGATGCTGGCCTTGCTCTATGGTGGCATGGGAGTCTCTGATACACTGCAGTTCTGTGCTTTGTTTTCTGAAATATCCGCAGCTACTGCAAGATCACACATAAGAGATGATACTATTATGAAATTCACAATGCTTGCAAAGCAGGTATTGATATTTAATCAGTTTCTCTTTGAAAAGCTGATACTGTGACAAATGATCTGAGGCCTAGATTTTTTTTTTTTTTTACATTTCTTATAGATGTGCTGAAGGAATTTTTTCAGTTTGGGTAGCAGACTCAATATATTACTTGTTTGGTGATCACTGGCAGCATAACATGAACCACAATCTTACTGAAACTGTAAAGTTTCTCCCTTAGAATAACCTTATGACCTTGTCGATTTAGAGCCACAAAACGAGTTTTCCTAAAAAAATTTTGGGTGCTAAGAAAGTGCAAAAGGAGTCACGACTGTTTGAGTGACCTCATGTAGATCTGGGACAAGTGAATTGACTATTGATGGGGGAAGGGGGATTCTAAATGAAATATTTTGTTTCCATAGTTTTTTGGTTTGGATATTCCATATTTTTCTCTTTACAAGATTACTATTTCATACATTTAGAATAATATTTCAATACTGCAAAACAATAAACTTTTTTCTTTATACGTATAAAATATCACTGGGTATTTCCTCTTTCCATTGCATTTTATAAGAAAAACAAATTTGTCAGACTTGAACTTTCCTCTTCAGATGGAAATATCCTTGTGTAACTGAGTAGAATAACTGAATAGTAATGTACTTCACACTAAACAGAACTTCACTAATGCTATGGTAACATGCTATTCTTGTTGAGGTTTCCACTCAGCAGTATTTATTGCCGAGTTCTGAAAAGCTTTAATTGTTGCGGATAATCTGTGCCAAGTAAAGAAGATTATTATAATTAAGAAGAAAACAGTATAAAAAAGGAAACTTATAAACATGCTTGATTAAAATATGTTTTTATATATTGTAAAATAGAACATAGATTTAAAAATCTATATTGTTTATAATAGAGTACATGTAATAAAATAGTAATATATAAATAATTATATATGGTATATAAATACTTAAAATAGTTACTTAACAGAACAGCTCACAAGCACATCTGCAAACAAATAATAATGGAAACTGCTTTGATAGGCCCCTTTGAGAAATTTTATTCCAGGACAAGTGTTTTAATATACAGCCTGAAATGAGTGACACACAGGAATTAAAGGAAGTGTGCTCATGCGGAAGAAAACCAGTGGGTGTAATGGCATTGATTTGTAAGGCTAAGAGAAAAAGGAGAGAAACACACATTGGTTCTTTCATGACAATAAAATAATTCCTAGTAATATCTTATATTGACAATGCTATCATATATATATGTAAGTACTGACATCACACCTTGTGGAACTGACTGTAGGAGAAACACAGTTAAAAAGAAGGATTTTCACTCTTAATTCAATTTATTTTATACAATAAAAGAAGAATAAATTCTCCAGCTAAATTCACACTTACGTCCAATATCCAAGAAATAAAAGCAAAGTCTTGGCCATATTTCAAATTCCTGCTTGATTATATGTCCATCAAAGAGCTGTTCCTACACCACGTGTAAGAGCCTATGTGTTGCATTTTAACATCAGAAAGGCAGAATACCATGTGGAGCATGTACCCACCGAGCCACATAGAAGATCCACAGGAAACAGAGGGGCACATGTGTGAAAGCAAAAAAGATCAAAACAGGGTCTCAAATACCATATATCTTCATTTTGAAGCCCCTATCAATTAGTAACAGACCATTTTTTATCAGCCACAGTTTTACCATGCAAGCTACAAAGCTCCAGCTGCTGAATTCTCATATAGAGAATAATTTTTTAGTAGATTTACCTTGGGTAATGACAATTTTGTAATATTTCTGGAAATGCTGACATTTCATTCCAGGATTAGACACTGAAGTCAAGGTTATGATTTTCTCACACTGGAAACTGGGTTAGGTTTGGTCATTATTTTCATGAGACCTTGTCAAGAATAACCCAGATTGCTCATTGGTGGTAGTCTTAGTGGGTGGCATCCTACCTTCAGAAGCAGAATTAGAAAACCCAACATCACATCAGCAGTTCTGTTGGCTTCCAAATACAATTTAATTTTGAGATTTAGAGAAGCTGAGACCCTGCCCAAATAGGATGTTAACCAGAGCCAAAAGAAATTAGTTAATGTTGCATATTTATGGGGTAATTATATATGTCTGAACTTCCTTAAAAGTAAACTGTAATCTGTAGTCTATGCAGCAGGGTCAGGCAGTGTTTGACATTTCATTTGAAGGTCATTACTAAGTGCTGTCTAAGCTGCAGTGTGAGGTATCAGTTACTGGTCTCAGTTCCTAGGGACTAGTAGTCTTTTTACTTAGAAACCTGCAAGGGTGAATGATCAGTTTTTTTAAAAAGGTGAAATTAGAGCGTGAGTCTTAATTTCTTTTTTCAGTCATTTTTTTTTAAGTGTGTTAGAAGAAAACTGACCTTTTGTTCTTTGTTTTAGTGTCATGTCTCAAACATAATTCCTGAGTGCTAAGAGGAGGGTAAAAAGTCACAACAATATAAGAATCATTTAAGTTGAGGGGATAAGAATTGAGGGGACCTGTCTTGGCAGGCACTGAAATTCACATTCCAAAGAGCCCTTCCAATATCTGATAGGGTATCTAAGGTTGCGGATGTATACTGAAATCTGGAGGGCAGAGCTGCATTTGACTCAGTTTGAAGAAGCTGGTGCCTCTTTGCAATGTGGTAATAATGTTTTGAGCCAGTGCATAACAACTGAATAATGATACTGCTTCTGTATGTGCCAAAAAAGTAGGATTTGATCTTACTATCAGACCAGGTTTGAACTATTTCAGGATACTTTCTTGGATGAAAGAAGGCATTGTGTCAGACTAGATTTAAATCCTTGTTGAGTTGTGCTCATATAAAACCGTGATGAGGCATTCAGTCCCATGAACTTTCTTCACTCTGTGTGACTGAATGAAATGCTATGTGAGGGTACTCAGGTAGTGTGGCTCCTCTTGCACATTTCCAGTCTAGCATTTGTGTCACAAAGAACAGCTTAAGCTGTATGGAGATGCATTGTTGCTGAATATGCAGTTACTTATTAAGTAACTATTAACTTATTAACTCTTAATCCAATAGTATAAAATTGGAAGTTAAAAATTAGAGTGTCCAGCCTTTCTGGATCTCTTCAGCCTTCAAGGGGCTCTCTCAACCAGTGTCCTGTGCATAGTTCTAGTCCATCTCTTACCAGCAGGACTGGTGCCACATAAACATCCCTGTGATCAAAGAAACCAAAATTCAACCAGTGGCACCAGTCTCTGAGTCACACATTGATCAGTTGTGTTCTCCTGTTCTTTTCAGCATTCCCTGATACAGAAGGAATCAACTAAAATATCACCTGTACTCCTGATCCCTCTAGCATTCAGCCCAGTGCCCTGAAGTCCCTCTTTATCTCTGTAGGACTTCTCTTGGCAATCTCATCTGTTCTCACCTGCACTATCAGTAGTGGGGTAGTAATCAGAGGGGTCATACCATACCCAGGAGTTTCCTGGTTACAGCTCTGACAGCAGATTTCCCTGTGGCATGGGTCTGGCCAGCATATCCAGCCCTCCATTCCCCTGAGCTGGAAATCTCCTATGATAATTACCCCCATTTTATTTTTAATAGAAGTAGCACTAAGTTGTGGGGCTGGCTGACTGTGTCATCAGCTCCCTAGACAGACCTTTTTTTCAACGTCTTCATTTGCCTTATTCTCCATTTCCAGTGCCCATATCTGTCTGGTAGGGGCACAATGTGTTTATATACACACAGAGACATATTGGCCTGAAGAAAACTAGATCAATTTAGGTAAAGCCTTTTTAATGCCACACATCTGAATTAAATTCAGCATATAAAATACCAAATTTTTTGTTTTCAGACAAAAAAAATTTATATGGAGGTGTATACTATTTCAAGTATATGCAAACCTGCTCTGTTACCATATATTATGATTTCAGTCTTATTGTAGGCTCACTTCTTTTTAAGCATTTATTCAAGGATATCAAAATGTCATGATTTGTACCTGTGAATCAGAATAGCAACATACATAAATTCTATTAAAAAATATATATTGCTTCTGATCATGGCCTGAGTGAAGAGAGACTGGATGAATGACTCCATGCCCCTGGTGAGCATGAATAGCTCTCAACAAGCTGAGCAAATGAAGGGGCTTAGTTTGCTGACTTGAGAGGGCTCTGTTTTGAGGCTTGTATGTTTTGTGTTCCAAGACTAGCTATCCTCAGGCTGTTATAATTATTAAGAAATTGCTACCTATAGGTTCAGGGGCATTTTTTTAATACAGTGAATGTAGAGTCACCTATTTGACCTTGGCTCCTCTCCTTCAAACTACAAATATAAACAGTCAAGACTGCCACACAGAAGATTTTTTTCATTCTTTATGAAACAAAATTTGATATGGATTTCTCTCTCCTGAAAGTAATCAAGTAATTAAAATTGAGACAACTAGGAAAAGGCCTGCCTGATGAGCTGATGCTTCATGAAAAGTAAATAACTTCGCAAACTTAGCAATGTAATTAACGACAAGAGAGAATACTTCAAGATAAAAACTAGTTCTTAAAGGTTTTTGTTTTACACTGTCTTTCCCTCATTATGACATTGACCTGGCTGTAGGTAACAATAATGATTTGGATTTTTTTTTTTACATGACTCATATCTACAAGTATTTCCAGGCATAAAATACCTTTCCCTTATCCTCAAAATAATTTGCAAACTGACAACTCTTGACCTGTGAGGGAGGGAAATATTATTGTGCCTATCTCAAAAGTGAGTAAATTCCAAGTATTACTAAGTCTAATGGCTTAAGGTTTGTGGGTAAAGGATGGGGTTATTTGCAGAGTCCTGCTACGAACTGACTGCTGATGCATTTTGGTCAATGTGATCATAGTGCTTTAGAGCAGTATGGTTAACTAAAGATGAGGTCTTGTAAAATAAGAGTTAAAATATAGGATTCTTCTGAGACAATAAAGGAGAAGAACATTTATGATCAATACCAGTCAACAAGTGTTAAGAAATAATAGTTTGTCAAACAATCCCGATTACATTATTTGTTTTGATTAGAAATCAGTAGTTTTCCACACTTGTACTTCTTGTGCACTTAGAGTCACTTGACTTGATACTCCATGGCACTCTGATTAAAAACCAGCTTCTATACTGTCCTCTGGGAACTGGAACATAACCTACTTTAACAGAGAATATTTGTTTTAGCAGAATTTTGCAAGATTTTATCCAAATCCTCTTAAATATTTTTTCCATCAAAAATCTGAAATAAAATATGAAATAAAACCTGTCAAATACAAAAAAATAGGAAAGTGAAAATATTTATGTCTGAATTCATAAAATTAGTGGGTAAACCAAGAGCTTTTAAAGCATTTTCTGAATGCAGATAAATTGCAAATTTAGGATCATTCTATATACTCAACATCTGAGATCGTGGGACTGTATTTTGTAAGCAAGTGCCACAAAAAAACACTGAG